>NC_090189.1:20686436-21032686 GCF_024679245.1 Pseudorasbora parva
CCAAATTAGCTGGAGCAAAAGTTTTTACATCATTGGATGCAGCGTCAGGATTCTGGCAGATTCCGTTGTGTGATGAGAGTAGTTTGCTGACGACATTCATCACTCCAGTGGGGCGCTATTGTTTTAAGAGACTCCCATTTGGAATCAGCATAGCTCCAGAGATTTTCCAAAGAAAAATGAACGAGCTTCTAGCAGATATGGAAGGAGTCGCTGTATACATGGATGACGTGATTGTGTACGGGAAGGACAGGGCAGAACACGACATTCACTTGAAAAGAGTACTAGAAAAGATGGAAACTGTGGGACTCAAACTGAATAAAGACAAGTGTGTATTCAGGAAAGCAGAGCTGAGTTTCCTGGGACATGTCGTGGATGCACAAGGTGTCAAAGCAGACCCGGAGAAGGTGCGTGCAATAAGCGATTTGCAAGAACCGGAAAATTTAAATGAGTTGAGGAGGGCGTTAGGCCTCATAAACTACATGAGCAAATACATCCCAGACTTGGCAACGAAGGGAGGTCCGTTGTATGAGATGCTCAGGAAAGGACGTGCGTGGACATGGGATCAACCTCAGAAAAGTGCATTCGGCTTACTTAAAAGAGCGCTTACGAAAGCTCCAGTCCTGGCACACTATGATCCTAGAAAGGAAACGGAAGTATCAGCGGATGCAAGCAGTTACGGTATCGGTGGCGTTCTACTGCAAAAGCATGACAACAGCTGGAAACCGGTTGCGTACTGTTCTAGAAGGCTGACAGATTCTGAAACAAGATACGCCCAGATAGAGAAGGAATGCCTTGCAGGCGTATGGGCGTGTGAAAGGTTTCAGAAATACTTGGTGGGTATGGACTCATTTAAGTTGATCACTGATCACAAGCCGTTAATACCGCTGATCAATAGTAAAGACTTGGACACTGTGCCAGTGCGATGTCAGAGACTCTTGATGAGACTTATGCGGTTTAATGCAAAAGCGGAGTATGCACCAGGCAAAAGCTTGGTTGTTGCGGACGCATTGTCACGTAGTCCATTGAACTCTACAGAAGACTTTATGGCAGCAGAGGTGAGTTGTCACGTAAACGCAATCATCGGATGTCTGCCAGTGTCACAGAGTAAGTTGACAGAAATAAAAACAGAGACACAAAAGGATGAGCAGCTACGAACTGTAGAGAAATTAGTAACAGAAGGATGGCCAGAATATGCTAAAAGCGTTCCTAACAGTGTACAGAGCTTTTACAAATGGAAAGACTCTTTGTCAGTGAGTGAGGGACTGATTGTGCTGGGGAATCGCATTGTAATCCCAAAAGTGATGAGACCTGAGGTGCTTAGCAGAATTCATGACGGACACCAAGGGTTGTCAAAATGCAGAGCACGGGCTCAAGACACAGTGTGGTGGCCGGGAGTTTCTGAGGATATTAGACAAAAGATAGAAACATGCAAGTTTTGCATAGAAAACAAACGTGCCCAGCGCAAGGAACCTCTACAGTCAACACCACTGCCAGAAAGACCGTGGCAGCGAATAGCCATAGACTTGTGTATGCATAAAGGAAAACAATATCTGGTAGTATCTGACTATTATTCGCGCTACTTAGAAATTCTTCTGCTACACACCACTACAACAGAGAATGTCATTCAAAGGCTTAAAGCGTTGTTTGCAAGATTCGGCATACCAGAACAAATTGTTAGCGACAATGGACCGCAGTTCGCCAGTGAAGCTTGGAGAAGCTTCTGTGGTATGTACGATATTCAGCACATTACATCCAGCCCGTACAATCCACAGGGGAACGGACATGCTGAACGGGCAGTTCAGACGGCGAAACGCATTCTGAAACAGGATGTCCCGTTAGTAGCGCTCATGTGTTTTCGAGCAACCCCTACCTCCTCTACAGGGGTCAGTCCGGCAGAATTGCTCATGGGAAGGAAAATTCGTACTACCCTACCTACCCTACCGAAAAACCTGAAACCAAAGTGGCCAAACAAAGCAAGTGTAAAAGAGACAGATAAAGCAGCGAAAGACAAGCAAGCGTACTACTTTAACAGACGACATGGCGTGAAGGACTTGCCAGTTCTCAGACCAGGGGACTCAGTCTTGTTAAAGCTGGATGATGAATCACGATGGAAAGGACCTGTTACAGTAATGAAGGAAAGCAGTACTCCAAGATCTTACGAGGTCTTCAGTGAAAAGGAGGGAGAGAAAAGGAGAAATCGCAGGCATCTTCAGCTGCTGCCAGATGGAGTTTCTGGAAGCACTTTAAAGACTGAGCAGAATTCAGAGCAGTCACCATTAAAAGTGCAACTTCATGGGGACTCTGATTTACCTGAAGGGACGGTTGCTAGGAAACCTAACATCACTAGGTCAGGCAGAGTAAGCAAACCTGTTGAGAAACTGGACTTATAATAGAGATAAAGTTATAATTTGCTGTCAATAACAAACATCTTTATTAAGTTAAGTGACCAGGCTTGGTTATAACTGAATAGTAAGGATTATCCTGAAATGTGAATGTGAGGAATTCAGAAATGTTGTTTTAGGACAGCATTTCAAAGAGAAACGTTATGTTTAATTTGAAGAAAACCTGTTCTGGTGAGTTCTAGAGGGTTAAATACATTGCCTTTGTTTTGGAGAGAAGTAATAGAAATTTATGTTATAATCTGAACGAAAATAATGTAAACCTAAGCTGTTTAAAGTGTTTGACTTAAAGGGGGAGGTGTCAGGGTATTTACATGGAAAGATGTCATTCACTATCCAGTCCACTAGGGGGACTCGGGGAGTTCTGTACGAGAGAGATATACAGACGCAGAGTAAGAGTGTGTTCCTGATAAAAACAAGTACCCCAGAGTGCAGTCTGGACGATGGGGCGGGGCGACACATTGGGGCGGGGTGACACGTGTCGCTCCGCCCACATGCAATTTCGTTGGTTTACAATACAACAAATCTTATTGGCGTAGACGCTTCAAGCCTGCGCATGCGCATTCCTTAATGTGCGATTTTATGAATGAACCACACGGAATAGATTCATATATTGTTTTAAATGAAACAAAACGCAAAAACGAGCGCTTGGTGACGGTCCCTCCGGCATAATTAAGGCTAATAGAGCTGTTTAACATTTGGCTTCTTCATCAGGTTCGGTGGATCAGCACAAACCCGGATTTTACGCAAATGATAATTAATTATTAACTGTAGTATTGGACACCTCCGAACACAAACGGCTAATTTTAGTTTAAAGCATGACCAGTCGTTTAAACGAGATTGTTGTCCAATTGTATAAAGTGCTAAAGCGGTATAAAGTCTTTCCCTGTTAATAAAATATGTGGGGCTATGTATATCTAATTTATAGTTTTAAAGGTCCATATTTTATTGTAGGATTAAATAGCTAAGTGTCGACGGGTTAACATGTGACAAATTAGATATTAAAAATCCATTTATTTATCTACCCTCGCATTGTGCATGCTATAATCTGTGTACAAACGGGATGAAAATAATTTTCACTCCTGTAAATCTGTGCAACACTACCCGAGGACTTGCAGTAAATACCAAGAAGAGAAGTGATAGAAACATTTATTGCAATAGGCATTTAAGCTCATAAATACCCACAAAGAAGTTACACCGTGTGGAATATATTAATAATAGATTTTCATATATTAAAATTACTTAAATCAAAATAGATTGGCACCTTATTAATATTTTTTATTTCCTTTGTGTGAATAAGTTTAGCTATACATATGTTAATACAATAATTTGCAATATATGTGCATATTTTAATTTCTAATATATGTTAATATATTAGTTTTCTATATATGTAAATCTTTTGAATTATATATTAATGCAGCAGTTTAATATATTTTACATAAGTGTGCCTCCATATATGTAAATATTTTCATTTTATAAACATCATTACATTTGTAATGAAAAAGTCAAAATTTCATATTTTCCAGACAATGCAAAAATGTTGACTCAATGGATAAAATCAAAATTTGTCTGCAGAGAACACATGCTAAACAACAATAGTTTGTGATTTTTATTGATGTTAACAAAAAGTAAAAGTACAGAAAGCATATATAAACTTAACTGCACAAAAAATAAAATTTTGCAAATCCAGACACAAATAGACTTTAACTCAAAATACAAAGCTTTGATGTAAACTTGGATTTGCAATAGGCCAGTCTCTTTTCTTTAATAGAGGGTGTGCGCTGATGTCACTTTCCCGTTGGGACACGACCCTCAGCTGGACTGAGTGGCAAAACATTCTGGAGCAAGGCTGACTTTAATAAGAGAAATTGCAGAAATGGGAGCAAAACAAGCTTCTTTTTTTCCTGAAATAAATTAAATGTATTTGGATTCAACAGTGATTATTACAACTCGCCAAAGAACCAGTATTTGGCCAGGAATTGGACTTTCAGACATTTATATGTACCTGATTCCAATGCCGGGGAAATATATAAAGCAAAGCCTGTGAACACTTTATCTGCTAAACAAATACTATAAATACAGTTTAGGTAGCTCTAAATCCAGATGATTATATAATCGTCATATTACGAGTTGTCAATACAGTATATGACCTAGTATATGATTTTAGCCCAAAATTTTACATATCTAACATAAAATGTTCTGATGTCTGGATTCAGGTTGTTTCTGAGAATAGCAGCAATCTATTTGTTTGTCTTTCTGTAGCTTTCGGAAGGTTGTACAAAGATTGCTCTGATTTATTGTTGAATGTGCAGTCAACTGTATCTATTTGTACCTAACCCTTTCCCAGATGTGTTTTGGGTGTTTCGCTGTTTTTGCAGCATTCACGCTGAACACCAATCCTGCCACTCAGTGTTTTTGCCACTCAGTTGGTGTAATACAGTTACACTCCGTCTACTGGGACATCATGTGCACACTCTTATATTGGAACCTCAGTTCTAACAAACTGTTGCCTTCTCATGCCGTTCTAAGGCAGCATCTGAAACAATAAAGAAGATAAAAAATGTTGCATTAGTCAGTGGCCACTTGAGGTAGTTGTGATTAAGTTATTTGTTGCATTCTGCAAGTTTCATAGCTTAAAACATCCTCCTCATTATAAACAAAGCATTGATTTAATCCAAAAATGGATGTTGCAGGATCTGTAATTATATTAGCACGAGACTGCTTCCAGAGCAAGACATCAATAAATACTATTTTGACAAAGAGAACTGATTGTCTCCTCTCCAACAATAAGCTGGGATGTTCTCGTTCAATGTGGCTGTTGTCGTGTCATCAAGGTGGATGATGCACATTAGTGGTGGAGGAGATTCCCCCCTTCCATATGTAAAGCGCTTTGAGTACCCAGTAAAGTGCTATATAAATAACTATTAAAAAAAACATAACCCCAAACTTTTGAATGGTACTAGTGCATGTTTGAGATTTTACATACGTACCGGTACATAGGACCTCTGAGATAGGACCTGCAGTCCATCAGCATGGAATAATCTAGAAAAATAAAAATGAACAATTTGTCAAAGTGCCAAAAAAATATTGTTTAAAATGTCAGTTTTAAAAGAAAAAAAATGCATGTTTTTTTTATATATTTTTTTTAGGTTTACTAATTTTGTATTGTTCATTCAGTGTCACTGTACATACTGTTTGACATTTGGATGTCAAAGCCGTCTTAAAATGAGTAATAAGATATATATATCATTTTCATAAGAAATTTACAGATGCAAAGTGATACAGGTAAATGTTGTGAAAAAAAATTATATTAACTTATTTAATTAGCTTTTTCAGTTCACCACCTGTATTTCTGTAAGGCTAAACCTTACAGTTTATGGATAGATGCTATATAAATGCTACATGTACAGCATTATCTACTGTGTTTGTGTACAAACTGTATTCGTAGTTTAGTGGCTTTCAATAATGCACATTCATATTATTAAATGTATTAAAGCTTTCCTTTGTTGTAGAGGTTTTTTATGTCGCTCCTGAAATCACAGAACATTTGATCCATATTTGTTTACCATGAGAGACCAGAACAGGTTTCAACTACTTGGATTTTCGCACTCTGCGAAGTCCGTTAGGTTAAATAAATGTGCTTATTGCTATCATCCATTGACAAATTTATCAGCAAAACCTTTACATAACTATCAAAACCTCTCATCTAAACATAAAATGTGATTAAACGTTCAAAAACAATAGTTAGCCTAAATTACCTGTTTTAAAAAATGTTAGTTCTGTTTTGCATATCTACTTCTTCAAAGACACTAACGTCACATTTCTATCAAGTAAATATAACAGAATCGTTTCAATTAAAGGTAAGAAAAGTGTCAGGAACAGTAATGTGTATTACTTGTGTGATTTTATGGACTAAACTCACCTTAAAAGCGGCGAAAACAACAGCGAGAGCCGAAGTTTTACTGCATGTTTGTCGTTTCCCCACACAGATGCAGGTAGCTCGTAGGTAGATCATTTCTAAAGACGTACATAAATGAATGCGCATGCTCAAGCGTCTACGCCAATAAAATTCGCTATATTATAAACCAATGAAATTGGGTGTAGGCGGAGCGACACGTGTCGCCCCGCCTTAATGTGTCGCCCCGCCCCATCGTCCAGACTGCACTCTGGGGTTACTCGATAAAAACGTGTGTTCCATGGCTCTTCAATAAACATCAGAAATACGATTAATGCCTCCTTGCAAATGCATACTAGACACCTTGCTGCTTCTGAAAGTGTGCAGAACTTAATACTTTTAGTAATATTACGAAGTCAGCATGGCAGACGAAAGGTAATATATTTATTTTAACTTAGCAAACAGTAATTATCGGTTGTATTTTACGCGCATTTTCATAAAATGTAGAGACGTGGTGTTTGTGTACACTACTTTTGGATTCTCCCTCCACTTTGGTGCATTTTATAACGTGTACAACTTTTGGTGAACTATAAGAAGCACTGAACACAGTGATAAACTTGCTTGTTAAAAACATGTCTTTAGATCACTGGTGCGATGTTCGACAGGACGCTTTTTCAAATGCATTTTAGTCGAATAGGTTAAGTGCTGTTGGCGCGCGCCACCAGTAGTGTTGTGACGCGCGAGGATGATTTTTTTCACCAATCGTGAATTTATTTTAGCAAATATTAATCGTTAAAGTTTTTTGCATCAATTTAATGTTTGGTTTCATTGCTTTATATAGGGTTTTGTTTGTCTGAGACATTATAGGGGCTATATTTGGTATCAAAACCGCTCGCGACAAATGGCGGGCATCACAGAACTTATGGGAGCGTGGGATCTAAAGCAGTAACTTATGCTGTCAGTTTTCTCAAATATTACATAGTGTAGTAAGAGGTTATGCATACTCATTTTATACATTGTAGTAGTAGGCTGAACAACATAAGGGAGATGTATAATTGGGAACACGAGGAAATGGTTTCATATTGCTTTCTGCTGCTAACGTTACCTCTATAAATATCACCTTAATCTTTGTTTTTATGTAGGCCGTTTCAAGAACTGAGTGAGAATTTGGAGGGGTCCTTGTGCAGGCCTCAGAGAACTAAATGGAAAAGGCGGCCCTCCTGCAGCGGGGGTCTAGACACTGAAAACACTCCAAACGAGCTCATCCAGCAGTGGTCACCCCCGCATAAAAAGCTCCTGATCTCTGCAAAAGGGAAAGAAAATGAGGAAAACGTCTTTGTTTTAGCCAGACGTCCTAGGAAAAGGAAAGAATCATCAGGTTTGTGTCTGAGAATTTTAACCCTATAAAGCCCACTACTGTCATATATCTACGTCAAGATCTACGTCATGCATTTTGCCCACTTATTGATAGTTCATACTTTTTAGTAATAAAAAGGTCATTTTAGTATAATTTTAGTTTGTGGCGTGAAAGCTTTGAAATTATACAGTAAACTTTTATAATAAAAAAAATTCAAGAGGAACATTCACTGAATGCAGTTTACTTCATTATTCATGAAATTGCTTAAAGAAAAAACATGTTCGAGTTCAAGTATAAAACATCAGGTTTTTTGTAGTTTTATATTTTATAGTTTGATACTGCACCAAATTCATACAGATTCCCTCCTCCCCTCCTTGAGTGTGAAATCAATGTTCTCACGGTATCAAATTATATTTTCCATAAAAGCTTGCTGTATCAAATATGAAAAGAGACATCTATCCAAGAAGCACAAATGCAAACATGTGCGTATGTTTAGCATTCATATATATATTTTTGTTGAAAGGTTTAATACAAAACACATGTTAGACTACAGACTTGAGCAATGAGCAAACTTGTTATTAAAACCCTGGAAACTACAGACTAACCCTAGTATCGTAGTATCCCCTTTTTCAAGATGTTCCTTTTGGAAACAAAATCTTGTATTTTTATAAAGAAAAATTGCTTTTTTTAAATCCTATTGCATATTTTTGACATTTTAATTTTGTGTTAAGAGTATGGTAAATACTGGTAAATGTTACAATGATCACATTTAAAAACAAACATGTTTTATCATGCCATAAAAATAATGTAGTCTAAATTATATCTTTTAGTGAAAACCATGTAGCCCACCAACATTTAATTGAACCGTAGAACTGAAATTGTAGCTGTAGGGAAGTGGAAAATTAAAAAAGTTGTACATTTTAAAATCATGTTGCGTTTTTGTGCTTGCAATCTTCTAACATTACACTCGTTGAGACCGTATTTCTTGGCACACTCGTTTTACCCGTGTTTGCCACCACCTGTTGTTACGGGTGTAGTATTTATGTGTAAAAATCTAGACCCTGAATATAAGTTAAACCTGTGTTTTTAGCTGTGTTTCTAAGATAAAAAATATATATATATTCTTTTTATATATATATATATATATATGAAGAGTTCGGTTGCAAAACGCGATAAACGCCATTTTTTGACATTTAGATTTTATTATTGGAAATCACTGTTTAGATGTACCTTAATCTATGTGTGAATTGCTGCCATTAATAAGATTTAAAAATGTACATTTTAAGCCTCCTACAAAATGTATTTTTTCACACAACGCGATATCCGCCAGCCCAGTTTCTTTACAAAGTGCGATAAAGTTCGTTCAGGATGCTGAGCAAGCTCAGTATGTCACGCGAGGAGAGAGTCACCGCCGGCGAAGTGCTCAGAGTTTGCTCAGTGATTTAACAATAATAGCAAAACAAAAAACATATTTTTAAAAAGAGGATTCAATAGGCTAACTAAAAAAGGTTTACCATTTAATTGTTTATACTGTAGGCTACGTCACTGATCAACAGCTGTCTGTCTGTCAGTCAGAGAATCAAAGCTTCAGAGTCAAGCTTAACGTTATGGATTTCGATGACTGATTGGAGCCGGTCAGGAAGGCATCTAAAGAAAATCATCAAATAGACCAAACGGGCAAGGCATTCAGGGGAGGGAAAACATCCAAAGATTTATTTTTGTTGGTCTGTGTCATGCGCGCACACACACATTCACTAGCTTTTCTTAATGGTATTACAGTAGAATAATATAGCCTATGGTGGATATATAGCGTTTTGTAAAAAAAAAACCAAAATGTTATGTATGTTCTGGCCAAAACTAACTCGGAATTTTATTGTTAATCAATCTTTGTATATACTATTCCATATATTTATGATGTATTGTTTTTTTTAACCAATTTAAGATGTTTGACAATGTTAAGATAAATATGTTGCATTTTGACATGGTTTTTGACTTATTTATGAACTATTTATGGACATAAAATTAAATAAAAAATATCCTGGATTTGAAGAATATTGTGTCCCTGGCCTACACTGAGCTCAAGTAATAGTTTAATGTACAAAAAATTGTGAATGAACTTTACTGTTGATGTCTTAAATAATAATGTCAAATAACCAACATTTCTCAAAATGGATATCTCGTTTTGCAACGAAACTCTTCATATATATATATATATATATATATATATATATATATATATATATATATATATATATATATATATAGTCTTGCCTTATATTCGGAACATTACGTTACTTTAATTGGCACTAACTGATTTGTAATATAAAGATGTAGCATGGGCTGTAATTTGTTTACTTGCTCCTACCCCAGCAGGCTTGTGTTGGGACAGTCTACCTGATCTAACTGCAAGGTCTCCTCAGGACATCACGGGTCTGCAAGCGCTGGCATCGTTTATCGTAAGTTATTATGCTTTTTTTTTTTTTTACAAAGCCAGTTTTGGAAGTTTGGTAGACCACTGATCACCTGTTATGTAAATAATAATAGTCAAAATTCTGCATTTGCAGGTTTGATGAGTCTCTGTGGACCTGGTGGGAAAAGCTCAGTTAGATGCCGAGCTTGGGCAGGTGCTCTCAGCTGGGGCGTTGAGGCTGCGCTCTCCACACACCTGCATCGGTCAACCCGGTTTTAAAAGTACAGAGTGAGTAATGTGTGTTTTCGTAGTGTCCCACTTAGTGTTGTCATGATACCAAATTTTTGACTTCGATATGATACCAGACTAAAATACCTCGATACCGATACTAAATCGATACCACGGTAAAAACAAACAAAAAACAGGTAATATGAATAATATGACAACTGAACTTATTATTCTATTTTTTTTAAACTAAAAATTCACTTGGCCAGCATGTTACTGCCCCCTAACCCACCCATTAAAAAAACCACACTGACCTCCAGTTATCTCTAAGGAGGAGAAGATTCAGGGAGAGCCTGAAGCTGCTCCATCAACAAGCCAGCAGTGGCCTCCAAAGCTGAAAACTGTGAAAGTATCAGGTAAGATCTTTAAACAATAAATCAATGTAAAGGAATGAGCTCGTATGAAAGTATGTCTGAAATAACTTTTTTTTTTGTCTTTACAATTCCTCCGTGTGCAGAATTATCTGTGCATCCTCCTCCTCCAGCTGCAGCCCTTAGCAGAATTCCAAGGGCCACTGCGTGGAGAAGAAAGAAGAGGGCAGAGGAAGATAGGAAGGCCCTGAAATATAGTAAAGCTACCGCGCGCCGAAGGTATCCAAAGGGGTATCCCTGTCGGCAATGCAAGCAGCCCAAAAGGCTCGAGTTTGGACACAGTTTTTTTTAAAGGGAAACCTTTCTGTGCCACAGCCGAGGGACGGACGGTCTCAGAGTGGCTATCAGAGCAAAGAAGACAGGCGGGAGCAGATAATGTCAGAGATGTTCCTCAGACGAGGGCTTGGAGGTGGAAGAAGAGAGGAGAAAGGCCTTTCTCCAAAAAAGGAAAGAAAAACTTTAACCTGCAGCCTCTGCCAGCAACCTAAAACCAAACAGTATGGTCACTCGAGGTACCGCGGGAAAGCATTCTGCAGTTCGTATGAAGGGAAGAGTGTGGAACTGTGGTTGGCAAAGCAACGGGCTCTTGCTCCTTGTAAATAAGGTTTTTTTAAAAATGTTTTATCTTTAATTTTTTATCTTTAATTAATCTTTATCTTTTGTTTGACTGGGTTATTAAGGGTTAGAATTGCTATTAGTAAAAAAAAAAAAAAGGAAGATGATTAGAATTTTGTAAAAAAAAAAAAAAAAAGATTTTTTAGATGTGATTTCCTGCATTATGGTGCGTTTTAGGCCATATCCCTTTCCTATACCAAAAAAGACCTCAAACCAGTCAATAGTCTAATAAAAAGGCTATATTCATTTAACTGCCATAGACATCAACAGTTTCACAGATAATGATAATGAACAAGTTGCATGTTTCTTATGCTCCGTGTCCAGACAGAAAAAGGCTTCTTTACCGTGGCTATAGAGTAGGGGTAAGACGCATGGTATCAAGTTTTGATGCAAATCGCGAGCAAATGTTCGAATCCGCCTTTTGCCACACTCGCTCTACTCGCTTTCCCCATCACATATCAGATCGGAAAGGTATTTATTTTCAATTTTAAAAAAAAGATAATATTAGAAAAGGGGAAATAAAGCGTTTAACATGTTTAATAATAAGTTTATCGGTTAAGGGGTAGTCAATGTAAGCAGACGTGCTGAATTAGAGACGATAAAAGTGAGGGGGTCCTATATCATTGGTCTTAAAAAATGGGTGGGTCTTATCCCACCCACACACAATAGTTCCGACGCCCATGTAACAATGTACTAAAAAAATAAGATTAGAATGCTAATGCATAATTTAAAAACAATTACACATAAATAAATGGCTAAGACAATGAACTGACCTTTATGAAGGCAAATAAATGAAGGAAGAGCAATTTTTGATTATTTACATGAACTTTATTAAATACGAACACAGAATAATTTTATATATATATATATATATATATATATATATATATATATATATATATATATATATATATATATATATATATATATATATATATACATATTTACAGTATTTTACAGAGAAGGATTTCCCTGGCTTCTTTCTTGCAGCCACTCCTCCAGTGTCTTTCCCTCTGCCGTGGCACAGAAGAAGAATGTGCCCACCCTGTTGTGCCCAAACTCCTTTCTCATGGGCTGCCCACATCGACTGCATGTGTAGTCTGTTCGGGGTGGTTGCTGTGGAGGGGGCAGCCCTTGCCTTTGTGCTGAAAGTGCTGCTGCCTTTCTCTTCCTCCACTGTGTGGTTCTGCTCATGGATGTTGCAGCCACTGGTGGATGAGTAGAGAGGGATGCAGCCGGCAGAGGAGCAGAGAGGTCAATCGGCCGAGGAGCAGAGGGGGCAGCTGATGGTGGAACAATGGATGCTGATGAAGGGGGAGGGGGTCGCTGTCCGCGTCTTGTGACCTGACCTGACATGTCGGGGTTGTCAGAGTAGGGGAAAGGGTTCAGGGCTGGCATAGATGTTTCCATGATGGGTACAGGAAGCTGTGTGTGAAGGACCATTTTAATTGGTGGCAACGACACACTCAGCGCCAGCACATCAGTTTCTTGTATTTTCAAGTAGTTGTTGTGCCTGTTTGAAATTACACAAATAATAGGATTGAAAATAATATAAGAATTTTAAAATGACTTTTATAGCTGTCTTTCAAAGAAACTACTTATCAGAGAGAAAGCGTTTGCTGGTTGACCTCAAACAGCTGAATTTTTGCCCATCCCCTCAGTGCTGGGCAGTTCCCCACCAGCCTTCTTATGGCCTGGTAGTCCTGTAGAATGGCAGCCCAGCGGTTCAGGGAAACACCCCACTTCACCTTCCCCGCTGGATGAATGGAGCAGAGCTCCAGACATACTGCCTCTACAGTCCTACTAATGTTAGGCCACTGCGAAGGACCCGAGCCCTGTCCCAGCACACACCTGTACAATAAAAAGTGGATTACAAAGCATTAAAAAAAAGCATAGTCATTTATATTTTTATAGCTCATTGTGAAAACATTTAACTTACCGCTACAGGCTCTCTTTGCCAGAACAGGTAGAGGTCTTGGAGTGGGTGGCTGCGAACCTGTCTTGCACAAGTCTCGCCGGATAGGAAACGCCGGCCTGCCGGTCAGAGCCGAACAATTTCAGCGGCTTCCCTATCTGAGACACAAGGCTTTTCTCTGAGCCCGACAAGGTATCTGGCCAGCTCCCCCACTCTGTCATACCCCGGAGTCCCGTCTGGCCCCGCGGAGTCTTAAAAAGTCTTAAAAGTATTAAATTTCAAAATCAAAATATAAGGCCTTAAAAAGTCTTAAATTTGCGGAAGCATTGCGTTCTAGGTCTAATGTTAAACAGGTCTTAATTTTCCTACGTCCATGTAACGCTACCTCATTGAAACGCTCTCGCCTCCCGCAGCACGCGAGCACGTGTGTGTGTGTGTTTGTTCCGTGGTGTTTGTAGTTCTTTCTTTCGCTAGACCAACTATTGTTTGCTCTATTACAACTACAAATTAGACAAGCATGCATCTTATATTGCAGCCAATCAGCTTTCGTGTTATTGGCACGAGCCTCTTTCTGATCGTAGCCTACCCCACAGATTTTATTCTTCAGCTGAGTCTGACGGTTCTTGCAGTTCCGCGATCGTGAACGCGAAGGCGACTCTCTCACCATCTTGCTTAATGACCAAATAAAAGTATAATATACCCGATTGCACTAAAATAGTTAATAACAGTGATGTAAACTCCGATGTCAGGCTGCGCGTGTTTGCTGTCTGTCAGCGCTCGCGCGAGTGTATTGAATGTGTTATTTCTAGGCTCATTAGCCGTAAGTTACTCTTGAACGATCAAACCCGTATCGATACAACCCGTAACGGTCCCGGATCGAGCTGACACGTGACATCCGGATGTGACGTATAATGGCGAGCGATCTCAGCTTCAGCGCGGATAGTAAGGAGCTCCGTGGTCTCGACTTGTGTCCAGTTTGCGCACATTTCTGCTTGTTTAATTTTAGCTTCTTTTGTATACGAACACTCTCTGCGTTTAAAACACCGACTAGCTCTTCTGGTACAGCAGGGTTGTATTATTGAAAAAACAAGTTCTAGGAGTCGCACGATAACTACGTACATATTGCGGGATTAGTTTTGGCTTTTGTTCACACAGCGCTCATCCCGGATCGAACTCCGCCACGTTACTAGGTCCCTGACCCGGTTCAATTCGGTAATCAATTCCGGGACGTGGTTGCTTTCACACAGAAGGCGACCCGGCAATGTTCTCGGAATATTGCGGGTCCAACGTGCAGTGTGAAAGGTGCTAAAGAGGCCAGGTGAAGAACTCGTCCGGCGAGGCTGGAAGCTGTTGATACTGCAGACGTGGCTGGGGAGGAAACCACCACATCTGCAGGTTATCTGTCAGCACCGCCCTCCCACCCTGGCTTCGGAAGAGGGAGCGGCCAATCCACTCATGTTTTTTTAGGGAGGGAACGCTTCCAGGCCTCAGGGAGAACAACCTATACATACAGAAGAATTGGATATATGAATCATAACAAATTAGTAAATTAATAATAACAATAACATGTTCAGATTATATATTATCTAACGAAATACAAGCACATTGAAAACTGTACCTCAGAAGCCACTGACACCAGCCTTTGTGCGGCTCTTTGCTCTAAGCAAGGTGAGCGTATAGGCTGTGAAGGTGGTGGTGGAAGTACTGTGAGGAACACAATTTTAATTTTGTAATTAGTACTAATGATTTAATAATTTTCTGTTTGAAGACATTTATGATTACGTAACAATAGTATATGATATTAATGATATCTTCACATTTAGGATTCAGGTGAGCATGATTTTTTTTTTTTAATCCACACAAAAGAAAACAAAACATTCACCATGTGGCTCCACCTCCAAGGCTGAAGCCAGGAAGTCGTCATCTGTTGGCTCTGAGGGCAGAAAATTGACAATGTTATTCATAATTACATTACAGCGTGCATCGAACTATGCCACGTATAGATCTAAAAACTCACCCTGTGCTGTGGCTGGCTGGGAATGGAAGCTTTGGGTGGGGGGAGGAGGAGAAGCAGCCAGTAATGCAGTGTGCGGGGCAGCAAGCTGGGATGCCGAAGATGCAGAGGACGACCTTTTTTTCCTTTCAGCCCTAATTTTATGATGGTCCCTCTGCAGGATGTACTTCTTCAATGCATCCATCTTGCTACCTGCACTGGTGCGCTGGTTCCTTATGAACTCCACGTAGCTAGAAACAATAATATATTCATGATAAGAGTAAAATAAATGCAAAACAGCATACAATTAACACGCAAGCAGAAGTGTATATTACCTTTTCCTCTCCCTGTCCTTGGCCTCATAGCGCTCCTTATAGGTGCTCTTCCTGTGGGCCCCAAAGTCCACCAGACAGTCACCCTCACAGCCAGGCAGCGTGTCCTCTCTCTGCCTGCGCCCTTTGATGGCCTCTGCAACCTTCTTAAATGCGCAGGCATATTGGAGAAAGACATCCTTGTTGGCCATGAGGTCACCTCTGTCCAGTCTGCCAGCCTCATGCTCCCGCTGATCCCCAGACAGGATCATAAGGGAGTAACCAAGGGCATTCTCCAACAACCACTTGAAGGTCTCCACCGTCCATAACCCTGACCTTGGGGAAAAGGAAAAAGAAAATGAGGTGCATAGAAGTGGCACCATCATTGTTATTTTCTATTATAAGTTTAATACAATTACTATTACTTGATATTAGTACTGCTACTATTTAACATAAGTATTGTCCCAATATTAGTAACTGCAGCTGTAGCCATCCATTTAATGATTGAAAATGATGCGATTACAATAAAAAGATAGATGTTCAAAGCTGAGCAGGTTGGAAAAATCATGGCAGCGGTGTTGAAAAACAAAACAAACATAAGAGTGTAAAAAGGTGTCATTAAATTTGATCAAAAGCCCCGTTAGCCGGCACGACCAGAAGGTGTAGTAGACCTCCTTCAGGGTTCCTACAGATTTCTTCAAGTTAAATTCAAATATTTTTTAAGACCATTAATATAAAAAATGAATACCTATTTCACGTACCTATCAGCAAAGATTTTTTTTTTTTGCGCTTCTCCTTTGCTTGTTGCAGACCTGCAAACTCCTCAGAGAAGAAAAGGTGACAGTGTTGCGGAGGTGTCATTTGTGATTTTAATATGCAAATGACAATTTGCTGTTGGTGTATAGGCAAAAACAACACGCTCGCCAGATTGTTTATCTAAGTAGCCCTATGTTGTTAGAAACGCATCCCATGCAACAACAGATTAACACGTTGCAAAATTGCTTTATGTTACACTTACTCTCGCATCAGCTATTGAGTAAACAGTACCGTTCACATTTTAATCGGTACCAGCCAGTACCTGCAATTAGGTACCGGTACCCAACGATACCTTTTTTTTTTTTTTGTACTTAAGAGACACATCAATAACTGTAAAGAAACTGCAAGTTATTTATAAAAGTTTTATTGATATTATGCCAGAGCTACCTTGGTCTGCCATTGTCTGTGATGTTTGTTTACTGTAATATTTACCAGTAAATATAGGCCATAGCTACTGATTTCGTTGAATTCATTCAAACAAACGAAGATAATATTAATTTATACTTAATGAAACTTTTTTGGGTGCACAACTGAGCTTTATACTGTTCAAATTAAAACATGGGAGACAAATTGTGATATATTACTTTAAAAACAATGGTTTGATAATGAGTTTAATTGAGACGTCTCAACTCTACTTTACAACAGTGATATATTTCTCAAGTTAAACTGAACTTTTGTTTTTTTGGAAATGACGGAATCACGCGCAATTCTATGCGTGCGTGTGTGTGTGTGTGTGTGTGTGTGTGTTAAATAAACTGCGTCATTAATTACACAAACACGCAAGCAGGACACTCAGGATTCGCAAATGGTACTTTTGATGTTTAATATTCACAGACACTAGACCAGTCTATATCACCAGATACGTTCTCAATCTATTGATTAATCGGTATTCGGTAGTACGTAATCTGTCGGTGCCCTTAAAAGTAACGTTACCGAGTTTGGTACCCAATCCTAGTAAACAGTCACATTTAACTTCTTACCCACAGCATGAATGGCTTGTTTATACTTTAGCCTGGCACCGCAGTGCGAGCCTCGATCCGCTGAATGAGCGCGCATCTCTCCAAACGGATCAGATGATCATACCACTGATATTTTTTTTTACGGTCTATGGTTTAGACCCGACGCGCAAAACTGGTTGCCTGTGGGATGAGACGTATCCGTCTGCTCGGGCAGATTCGGATGACGTCATTTTTGCCGCGCCTACGTAGCGTTCTTAATTATTGGTTCCACCCACCACTCGTTATTTATACCACGTTATTTAATCAAAATAATCGTGGTTGACAAATGAAACTTTTGAGGAAAAATACGGAGAAATACAGCACAATTTTTTAGACCCAGAAATCAAAATTCAAGACTTTTTAAAGGGGGGGTGAAACACTCAGTTTCAGTCAATCTCATGTCAATCTTGAGTACCTATAGAGTAGTATTGCATCCTTCATATCTCCGAAAAGTCTTTCGTTTTATTATATTTGTAAAAGAAATATGGGCTGTACCGAGTCTTTCCGGAAAAAAACGAGCGCCTGGAGGCGTATCGTGTGGGCGGAGCTAAAGAATGACATATGCGCAAAGCGGTGACGTCCTCAAGCGTGGAGAAACCATAGACTGTAAAAAAATAGAAACCCATCGCTATCTCAGCTAATAGATATGATCCAGAATCTAATTCGGAGGCTGAAATAGAAACAGCAACAGCAGGACGTCCGTCTCTGTGGTATGTACTGTATTTAGAGGCCTGTCAACATGACATGATTTGGTTTATGGACTATTGTATGCGACCAAACCTTAGTAGCAAGCAAAACGGTTTTGCACGTCAGAGTAGTGTAACAAGTTACATTGAACAGCAATGAAGTCCGTTAGTGCATTTGAATGACGAAGCACGCGATCGTGTCGTTTACTGATGTTTACATACGCGACGATAAGCAACAGCACAGACATTTGAATCAGTTTTACTTACCGGCTGCTTCCAAAGCAGGACCGAACCTTTATCGCTGGGACGGCTCCGTCAAAAACACACTTCTTGGAGTGTAGAGATCCACTTTGCGATGCGACTGAAGCATTTCTGCGTTCAAATCGGTTCAAATGCAGCGCTTCCTTCCCAGAATGCTGTGCTGAAGCGTTGAAGTCGCTTAATGTCAAAGTGGAGGAATGAAGTGGAGCGCGGCGCGGACTATAACCGACATTAGTGTTCACGGATGACTGGATCTGCAGCTGAGAGCAGTTTACTGTTTACAGCATGCATTTCCTCTCTCGCGCTAGTGACGCGCGTGCGCGCACCCTACCGGGAGAAGAGCCCGTACGGCCCATACAAGGACCTTCCGATCTTTTAACGTCAAGTAGACCCATAATCGAAAAAAACTCTCCGAAACTTGTGAGAAACCGGAAGGAGTATTTTTGACACAGAAATACACTATCAAACGTCCAACATTAGTTTTTGAAACTTTGACTATGTTTAGGATGGGAATCCAAGTCTTTAACAGTGTAAAAAGCTCAGTATGCATGAAACAGCATTTCACCCCCCCTTTAAGGTATTATTTCCAAATTAAATGCTTTTTAAGACCCCCGCGGGTGTATCCACAAATCAAAATCAAAATCTATTTTATCTACTCAAAAAGAGCAAAAGAGCAAATGCCATCACCCCTGCTAGCACCCGTGTCCCCCATCCCCCAGCCAGAGGTTGCGGGTCGTTTTCACACCCTGATTTTTACCTACCTGACTCACTACAGCGGTATACAACAACCATAGTTTTACTTTTACTACAGTAGCTACAACAACCACGTAACTACCACAAAGCCATGAAATAAAACAATAACCAATAAACGTATTATTTTAAACTTGGCAGTTAGGTGTGATGTAAAATCACGGCGTCTCGTCCACAGAGTGGTCCCGCCCACTGGCCAATCGGAGAGCACGCTAAGTGGAACTCCTGCAAAGGACCAATGGGCAGCTACTCGCAATGACCATGTAGGGAAGCTAGCTAAGTGGAACAGATAGCGGGCCAATCAGGATGCAGGGAAAGTGGTACAAGTGGGACAGAAGCGGGACCGAAGATCGGCTCGCGCGGACGCAAGAAGAACCGGGCCAATCTTCTCTGTTGGGCCCAATGTGGCCCATACGCACCTGAGCCACGCCCATTCACCAGAGTGGCTCTCCTCTGTGAACCCAAGCCCCACCCATTCACCTGAGCCCTGCCCCCTGACCCACCCCTTCACCTGAGCCCTGCCCCCTGACCCATCCACTCACCTGAGCCCTGCCCCCTGGCCTACAGTCACTCCACAGGGTGAAATGTTGACCAGATCAGATCAACATGGCAAGAAAGATGAGATGGCCTCCAGTCCTCTCCAAAAGAGACCAGCAACGGAGGGAGATATTCAGAGAGAAGTTAGCGAAGAACCTGGAGAACACTTCTCTGCGTGCTTTCAAAAGAGGATCACAAAAGATCACAAATGCAGCATCACAAAAGATCTTATCATTCAGTAAACCACACTGACCTCCTGTTATTTCTCAGGAGGAAAAGGAGAGGAGGAAAAAATTCAGGGAGAGCCTGAAGCTGCTGCTCCATCTGCTTGTTGCCAGCAGTGGCCTCCAAAGATGGAAACTGTGAAAGTATCAGGTAAGATCTTTAAACAATGTAAAGGAATGTAAAGGAATGAACTCGTATGAAAGTATGTCTGAAATAACTTTTTTTTTTGTCTTTACAGTTCCTCCATGTGCATCGTCTGTGCTCCCTCCTCCTCCAGCTGTGGCTGATGCAGCAGCCCTTAGCAGAGTTCCAAGGGCCACTGCGTGGAGACGGAAGAAGAGGGCCAAAGAAGACAGAAAGGCCCTGAAATTTGGTAAAGCGACAGCGCGCCGAACTGATCCAAAAGGGTATCCCTGTCGGCAATGTGGACAGCCCAAAAGGCTTGAGTTTGGCCATAGCTTTTTTAGAGGAAAGCATTTCTGTGCCACAGCCGAGGGAAGGACCGTCTCCGAGTGGCTTTCTGAACAAAAAAGACAAGCTGCTGCAGATAACGTCCGAGATGTTCCTCGGACGACGGCTTGGAGGAGGAAGAAAGTGGAAGAGAAAGGCCTTTCTCCAAAAAAGGAGAGAAAAACATTAACCTGCAGCCTCTGCCAGCAACCGAAAACAAAGCAATATGGTCACTCCAGGTACGGTGGTAAAGCCTTCTGCAGTTCATATGAAGGAAAGACTGTGGAACTGTGGTTGGCAGAGCAACGGGCTCTTGCTCCTCTTGAATAAGGATTTTTTTTAAATGTTTTTTTGTTTAATTAATCTTTATCTTTTTTGTTTGTTCATTTTGTTATGATGCTTCCGATGTAAAATGTTTTTGTTTTGTTTGAATATTTCCATGAAGCATTTTTTTTACATATTTATTTTTTTCCTAATGTAAACTACTTAATAAATATTTTATTATCTTTGTTAATTTTGTTGTACTTTTTTGCTTTAATATTTCCAGTAAACATTTTGCTTACACACAAATATACTTTATTTTTTCCTAATGGGAACTTTTTAATAAATAATTTATTATCATTGTTTAATTCTGTTGGACTTTTTCTGCAATTTGCTTGTGCTTTAATATTTGCAATAAGCATTGTGTTTACATTTAAATATATTTTTATCCTTTATTTATTTTTTTCCTAATCTGAACTATTTAATAAATATTGTGTTTTTAAATTTGTTGTCAATTTTCTGCTATAATTTTTTGTGTGAACGATTTAATAGATTAAAAAAAAAAAATTTGATAAAAAAAAAAAAACCTGACTGACTGTTTGACTGGGTTATTAAGGGTTAGAATTGCTATTAAGTGCATACATTTATAATCAAGTTTATTTTCCAAAAATGTATATAACAATGTATTTAAAAAAAAGGAAGATTAGAATGCTAATGCATTCCATATATATATATATATATATATATATATATATATATATATATATATATATATATATATATATATATATATATATATATATATATATATATTTCACAGTGAAGGATTTCCCTGGCTTTTTTCCTGCAGCCACTCCTCCAGTGTCTTTCCCTCTGCTGTGGCACAGAAGAAAAATGTGCCCACCCTGGTGTGCCCAAACTCCTTTCCCCTGGGCTGCCCACATCGACTGCACGTGTAGTCTTTTCGTGGCGGTTGCTGTGGAGGGGGCAGCCCTTGCCTTTGGGCCGAAAGTGCTGCTGCCTTTCTCTTCCTCCACTGTGTGGTTCTGCTCATGGATGTAGCAGTCACTGGCGGAGGAGTAGAGAGGGAAGCAGCCGGCCGACGAGCAGAGAGGTCAATCGGCAGAGGAGCAGAGGGGGCAGCTGATGGTGGAGCAGAGAGGGCAGCTGATGGTGGAGCAGAGAGGGCAGCTGATGGTGGAGCAGAGAGGGCAGCTGATGGTGGAGCAATGGGTGCTGATGAAGGGGGAGGGGGTCGCTGTCCACGTCTTATGACCCGACCTGAAATGTCGGGGTTGTCAATGTAGGGGAAAGGGTTCAGTGCTGGCATTGATGTTGTCATATTGGGTACAGGAAGCTGTGTGAAGGACCATTTTAATTGGTGGCAACGAAACACTCAGCGCCAGCACAGCACTGCTTTTTCGAGTAGTTGTTGTGCCTGTTTGAAATTACACAAATAATAGGATGAATATAAGAATTCTAAAATTACTTTTATAGCTGTCTTTCAAAGAAACTACTTACCAGAGCGAAAGCATTCGCTGGTTGACCTCAAACAACTGAATTTTTGCCCGTCCCCTCAGTGCTGGGCAGTTCCCCACCAGCCTTCTTATGGCCTGGTAGTCCTGTAGAATGGCAGCCCAGCGGTTCAGGGAAACACCCCACTTCACCTTCCCCGCTGGATGAATGGAGCAGAGCTCCAGACATACTGCCTCTACAGTCCTACTAATGTTAGGCCACTGCGAAGGTCCCGAGCCCTGTCCCAGCACACACCTGTACAATAAAAAGTGGATTACAAAGCATTAAAAAAAAGCATAGTCATTTATATTTTTATAGCTCATTGGGAAAACGTTTAACCTACCACTTCAGGCTCTCCTTGCCAGAACAGGTAGAGGTCTTGGAGTGGGTGGCCTTGAACCTGCCTTGCACAAGTCTCGCCTTGTGTCTCGCCGGATAGGAAACGGCCTGCCTGTCACTGTCCGGCAGTCTGCCCCAGAGCCGAACAATTTCAGCGGCTTCCCTATCCGAGACACAAGGCCTTTCTCTGAGCCCGACAAGGTATCTGGCCAGCTCCACCACTCTGTCGTACCCCGGAGTCCCGTTGGCCCTCTGCACACCTAACAAGATGAAGGAAGATCAGTTAGTATGAATGAAAAAGTCCTCCAAGTTATGCCATGGATGCTTGCTTGCATACATACATCTTCTCTGGGCTCTTGTGCCGGGTTCTGGAAGGACTGAGAGGGTGAACCCAGGGGCAAGCGTATAGCTTCCTTGGTCTATGCCAAAGATAGAGGAGAGATGGTGTGGTCCTGCTCCTCTGACTCATCCCCAAATCCCTCATCTTCAGCATCTCCCAAGTCCTCTGGGATTCCCTCAGGCAGATCTGGGTTCCGCCCAAAGTTCTCCCTGAACTCCCAGGACTGCTGCGAGCTCAGGTACTCCACCCCGATGAGCTAGCCTGACAAAAGAAAATTTAAAAGAAAACAAGGTTGTAAATCAGAAGTCTGTGCATTACAAACAAACAACCAAGCCTGGCATTATAGACACGTACCTGTGTACGGTCCTGGCATAGAGTAGCCTTGTACAAGACTACAGCCAAGGAGACGCTGGCTGAGCTCATTGAGGCTGTGCTGGAACGAACCACTGTAGCAGCGCAGCGTCGGTGGAGCACCATGATTGACGGCGGTAGCAGCGCGGTCCTCGTTCCACCGCTCCAAACCCTCAAGCAGATAAGCCTGGAAATTTTCCATGTTAGCGCTCGTTCCTGATTAAAAACAAAACATGAGACATTAACACAAATGTATAATTACAAATGCCATGACATGGGCTATCACAAAAACACACTTTGAGGAGCATGTGTGCAATCTTACCGGGTATGAAGCGGTTGAGGTGGTTGTGGAAGGACTCCAGGGAAGTGGACCCCCGTGCGCAGCGGTAGACAGGAAGTGTGAGCCCTCCCTTCGTAATACTTCCTGTCTGGGTGTACAGCTGCAATCCAGGGGGGTCCTCGAGGCAGGGAAGATGGCGCCTTTGAGTGGCCCAGATGACGTCCATCCTCTCCTGGTCCACCAAGGGGATGCCCATGGTCTCCGTGGCGTCCTTGAAGGCCTCCAGAATCGCACCGATCAGCTGCTCCGTCTCCTCCACGCCACGTGTGCAGCGTCGACAGTGCCGTGCCAGCTGTTTGGAGGTGAGCCTGTCGGTCAGCTGCTCTTCGGTGAGGCCCGTGATGCCCTGCCCTTGCTCCAGCTCCCTCCTGTTCGCCTCCCTCAGCAGGGCCACATCTCCCGAAAATGTAGGCAGAGAGCTTTGCCATGAACAGGCCGTAGAATGGATGGCTGTTGGTGTGCAGGCCTGCAGTTACGCGCCGCATGAAGTGCCACACGTCCAGACGAACCACCAGATCACTCCAGCCGCTGAACATGGCAGCTGCTCTGGATGTGCCCACAGCAGAGCAGCAGTCTCTGTCCATGTAAAGGAGCGTGGGGGGAGCGACTCCAGCCGCCTCGTACCTCCTCACCAGGCCTGTGGTCATGGGCAGCAGTCCCTGACCCTCATGTGAGGTGAGCACAGACATTAGGACCTGTCCGTGCTCATTGCCCACATTGCTGACCCAGGCCGCGGTCCCAGCTGCAGCTCCCGCCAGTTTTTTGGTCACCTGTTGTCATAAAACAAAATTCAATGAACACCAAAAAATGCCTTACATTTACAAAGGATTAAATCTATATGTACAGTAGTACTTAAAATAATCTGTGATTAATACGTTACCTTTTTCGTTGAGTCCATTTTCAGTACGGACCCAAAGACAGAGGTGACCCTGGCCTTTAGCTCAGTATACCGGGACCAGACATCCTTGACATGGACGTAGAGCAGCCACTTGGCAGTTGGTACGGGCGGCATCGGAGGTGGAGCCGTCTTCGGCGCAAAAATTCCGATCTTTCATGTATTCATACTCTTGTGTAATCGACGCCCCATCCCAAATAAATCCGTCTCTTCCGTGATACCCTGAAATTTTGAATATTCCAATCTAATATGATTTCTGACCTGTAAGGTTGCCAGAATAATAATCTTACACGGTGTGTTAATAGGCCAGAGGAGAACTGGCACCCCGACTGAGTCTGGTTTCTCCCAAGGTTTATTTTTCTCCATCACGCCCTGATGGAGTTTTGGTTCCTGTCGCCTTTGGCTTGGCTTGCTCAGTTGGGGACACTAAAATTATGATTAAAGTTATTCAACTAATTATACAAAAAAAATTATGAATTAGGTTTTATTTAATTCTATAAACTATAATACTGATATGCCAACATTGTCGCTATATGATAAATTAAAACAAGCTGAAAACATCACTGTTTTCTCCAGTATGACTGTACAGCCAAATCTAATTTTGTTGCAATATTGTCCTGTTTGACACTGTGAAGCTGCTTTGACACAATCGTGATTGTAAAAGCGCTATACAAATAAAGTTGATTGATTGATTGGAGGTGTTAAGGGCTGTGTGATGGTGGCCTGGAACCGGTCACACGCAGACAGGTACAGCAGGGTCCTCTCCATCCAGTCCTCACTATGCTGTTCGCATCGTTTGTGATACAGCATTGTGGTGCTGTTGCTCCCTCATCAACTTCACCACATGCATATCACAGGAGAACCTGTTAAAAATAAACAGACAAACCAAGGCAAAGTTTATTAAATTTTATTCAAAGTGTTATTTTTTAGGTGCAAAGCTGTGATGCCTCTAATAACTCCTGAACAGGGGGAGGGGTGCAGGTGTTCAAGGTGTTCAGAGTTTCACACCTTTGAAAGTTCAAGTTAAGTTCAGTTGGGGGGAGGATTGGTCGTTCACACATTCTGTGAATAAAAGCTTCACAGGCAGACACAGTGTCTTTCATGGCAGACACAGTGTCTTGTGAAAAAATTTCAAAAGAGATGTGGCACACACACACACACACACACACTCACACACACACACACACACACACACACACACACACACACACACACACCTAAATGTGGGGTCACTAACTCCTGAACAGGGGGATGGGTGCAGGTGCTCAAGGTGTTGGAATGCTACTGTTCAGAGTTTCAAACCTTTGAAAGGTCAAGTTAAGTTCAGTTGGGGGGGGGATTGGTCGTTCACACATTCTGTGAATAAAAGCTTCACAGGCAGACACAGTGTCTTTCATGGCAGACACAGTGTCTTGTGGAAAAATTTCTAAAGAAAGATGTGGCTTGTTTTGTGTAATGTTAACACTTTACAATAAGGTCTCATTTGTTAACTTTAGTTAAATGTATTAACTAACATGAACTAACCATGCGCAATACATTTGTATTTGGTAATCTTTAGTTTGTTCATGTTAGTTCTGAAGGGGGGAGTGGGCCGACACCCTTGCCTCTTCATCATATGCATCTTCATCATATGCATCTTATCCTTTTGAATGATTTTTAATAACCTCATGAATTTAATAATCAGTTATTATCCTTTCAAAATAATGAATTATTTTGACAATCAATTTTATTTGATCATTAATACATTTAACTATTATTTAATATGATTTTGACTCTATGTCTGCTGTATGGTGTCTAATTTGCTTTCCAGAGACGGTCTGACAAAGACAGTCTGACCCCTATCTATGTGCCCTGACATAGATAGCCTGACCAACAGGGCCTTGGAGAAAGTCAGAACTTCCAAGAGGTGAATCCTGCCTGTTGTTAATAACCCCAGGACAGGAAGGGGTGGGAGGATTTGAGTCTCCCAATAATGATTTCTTCCCATTTATATAGTGTGATTTTTCCCATTGATAGAAGTACATTTTTTGTCTTTATATTTCTTTATAGAATGAGGTAGATGACATTAGTCATACTTTTCTTTCTGGAGATGTGTTTGTCATGTGGTGTTGATATCTTGTTCTGTTGATAAGCTCACTGCTGCGCTAACCTTGGAGGAGAGATGTGCCCTAGAGTCTTGTGTGTGTGTGTGTTACATGTTCTGTGCAGGTCTATGGACTGGATTGGACCGCTTTTCTCACACCCTAGACCTCTTGGCGTCTTTCTAGGACTCCCCTGAAGTCAACACTACCCCAATCTTGGGATTGTCTGATGTATACATCCTGATTAACAACAACAACATCTCCTCTCTATTCTCGCGTGACACATTGTTTAGACTTTATGCCAATCAGTAATATTCCACGTGTTTGTAATGATGTAAATCATGCCCTTGAAATTGGTATAACTGGTGTGGTAATTTTGTGTAGAGTAGAGTCTGGCCTGACACCGCCCTGAGAGACTCTAAAGCTGACTCTACTGATGAAACTGCAAACTATTCTTCAGTAAAATTCTCTCCGATGATTGAACATCCTGACTCCTGGTCTTCATTTCGCATATCTGGTCTATGGGTCAAAACTGTAACCCCTAACAGTTCACAGTGCATTAACTAATGGTAACAAATACAACTTTTGATTTTAATCATGTGTCAGTAAATGAACATTGAAATTAACATTAACAAAGATTAATAAATTATGTAGAAGTGCAGGTCGTAATTAGTTCATGTAAACTAATGACCTGAGTAATTTACATGTAATACATTCTCAAAAGAACTAAAATAAAGTAATTTAAGTTGCATTATTGTCACTAACATCTTAGTAGTTAATTTCACCTGCCTATGTATTTATGCCTATAATAAGAATAATTTTTTCATGACTCACCGGTAAGTGAGGATAGCTAGGAACATCTTTGCGGTGAGCCGGATCCAGCTGGTCCAGTATGTCGTAGGACCACGCGGCCAGCTTTTTATGGCAGCGCTGACACTCCAGGTATTCCGTCGCCAGAAAATACCAGCCGTGAAGGTTCAACACCCGCCTCACTGTCTTGTAGAGCCCACAAGCTGTCAGTCACTGACCAAGCCGTCTGCAGTCTGGCATGCTGCAGATCAGATTGTAGGCCCACATCCTGTAGGGCATCCTCAAACAAAAATCCCTTTCACACTGCGATTCCGGCAAATACACGGATAATGCGACCCGGCATTTGTTCCCAGGCCGCTATATTTGGTCCATTCACACTGCCAGCGAAATACCGTAATATGTGCGCTCACACACAACCCGTAACGGTCCCGGATCGAGCTGACACGTGACATCCGGATATGACGTATAATGGCGAGCGATCTCAGCTTCAGCGCGGATAGTAAGGAGCTCCGTGGTCTCGACTTGTGTCCAGTTTGCGCACATTTCTGCTTGTTTAATTTTAGCTTCTTTTGTATACGAACACTCTCTGCGTTTAAAACACTGACTAGCTCTTCTGGTACAGCAGGGTTGTATTATTGAAAAAACAAGTTCTAGGAGTCGCACGATAACTACGAACACGTTGCGGCATTAGTTTTGGCTTTTGTTCACACAGCGCTCTTCCCGGATCGAACTCCGCCATGTTACTAGGTCCCCGACCCGGTTCAATTCGGTAATCAATTCGTGGTTGCTTTCACACAGAAGGCGACCCGGCAATGTTCCCGGAATATTGCGGGTCCAACGTGCAGTGTGAAAGGGGCTAAAGAGGCCAGGTGAAGAACTCGTCCGGCGAGGCTGGAAGCTGTTGATACTGCAGACGTGGCTGGGGAGGAAACCGCCACATCTGCAGGTTATCTGTCAGCACCGTCCTCCCACCCTGGCTTCGGAAGAGGGAGCGGCCAATCCACTCATGTTTTTTTTGAGGGAGGGAACGCTTCCAGGCCTCAGGGAGAACAACCTATACATACAGAAGAATTGGATATATGAATCATAACAAATTAGTAAATTAATAATAACAATAACATGTTCAGATTATATATTATCTAACGAAATACAAGCACATTAAAACTGTACCCCAGAAGCCAGCCTTTGTGCGGCTCTTTGCTCTAAGCGAGGTGAGCGTATAGGCTGTGAAGGTGGTGGTGGAAGTACTGTGAGGAACACAATTTTAATTTTGTAATTAGTACTAATGATTTAATAATTTTCTGTTTGAAGACATTTATGATTACGTAACAATAGTATTTGATATTAATGATATCTTCACATATAGGGTTCAGGTGAGCATGATTTTTTTTTTAATCCACACAAAAGAAAACAAAACACTCACCATGTGGCTCCACCTCCAAGGCTGAAGCCAGGAAGTCGTCATCTGTTGGCTCTGAGGGCAGAAAATTGACAATGTTATTCATAATTACATTACAGCGTGCATCGAACTATGCCACGTATAGATCTAAAAACTCACCCTGTGCTGTGGCTGGCTGGGAATGGAAGCTTTGGGTGGGGGGAGGAGGAGAAGCAGCCAGTAATGCAGTGTGCGGGGCAGCAAGCTGGGATGCCAAAGATGCAGAGGACGACCTTTTTTTCCTTTCAGCCCTAATTTTATGATGGTCCCTCTGCAGGATGTACTTCTTCAATGCATCCATCTTGCTACCTGCACTGGTGCGCTGGTTTCTTATGAACTCCACGTAGCTAGAAACAATAATATATTCATGATAAGAGTAAAATAATTGCAAAACAGCATACAATTAACACGCAAGCAGAAGTGTATATTACCTTTTCCTCTCCCTGTCCTTGGCCTCATAGCGCTCCTTATAGGTGCTCTTCCTGTGGGCCCCAAAGACCACCAGACAGTCACCCTCACAGCCAGACAGCGTGTCCTCTCTCTGCCTGCGCCTTTTGATGGCCTCTGCAACCTTCTTAAATGCGCAGGCATATTGGAGAAAGACATCCTTGTTGGCCATGAGGTCACCTCTGTCCAGTCTGCCAGCCTCATGCTCCCGCTGATCCCCAGACAGGATCATGAGGGAGTAACCAAGGTCATTCTCCAACAACCACTTGAAGGTCTCCACCGTCGATAACCCTGACCTTGGGAATTTTAATTTTGTGTCTTGTAGGACATGGATTACAGTGCTCTGTTTCCGCATGGAGGCCACCGGTGAGCTGACCCTTAAACCCTCCCCTGAGGTAGCGGCTCTTTCCACTGCATACAGGAAAAATCCCACCCTGGGACGCTCGTGGCCTGCGGCGAGGGTCAAGGAGGAGGCCATCGCTCGTGTGGCGGCAGCGGGAGGTGATTCGTCAAATCACCAGCTGGTGCTTAGCGAGAGCGCCCTGCAGTTCGGCCAGTACCGGGGCAAACATTCAAATGGCTGCTTTCCAATGATGTTGGTTACGCAGCCATGGTGCTGGCCATGCATCAGCGGGAGCGTGAGGGCGGAGACACCACCCAGTCTCCTGTCATGGGGAACAAAGATGCGTTGCTGCGGTACGCTGGCCTGTTCCCTAAAATGGTTGCTGCCATCCGCGAGCGCCGGGTCAGAGAGGGACGTGGGACACCAGCCCAGGAAGACCAGGTTCTTGTCGGATTCGGTAACTTTGCCACCGTGTCCTTCAATTGTAATTTTGTGTCTTGTAGGACATGGATTACAGTGCTCTGTTCCGCATGGAGGCCACCGGTGAGCTGACCCTTAAACCCTCCCCTGAGGCAGCGGCTCTTTCCACTGCATACAGGAAAAATCCCACCCTGGGACGCTCGTGGCCTGCGGCGAGGGTCAAGGAGGAGGCCATCGCTCGTGTGGTGGCAGCGGGAGGTGATTCGTCAAATCACCAGCTGGTGCTTAGCGAGAGCGCCCTGCAGTTCGGCCAGTACCGGGGCAAAACCTTCAAATGTCTGCTTTCCAATGATGTTGGTTACGCAGCCATGGTGCTGGCCATGCATCAGCGGGAGCGTGAGGGCGGAGACACCACCCAGTCTCCTGTCATGGGGAACAAAGATGCGTTGCTGCGGTACGCTGGCCTGTTCCCTAAAATGGTTGCTGCCATCCGCAAGCGCCGGGTCAGAGAGGGACGTGGGACACCAGCCCAGGAAGACCAGGTTCTTGTCGGATTCGGTAACTTTGCCACCGTGTCCTTCAAGGACATTTATGAGGCGACGGACCGTGACAGAAAAGGGTATGGGTTCACATCTCTAAACATTCTCTGCTTTCTGCATCCTCTGTTAGTGTTGGGGTTTGAGTTAATTATGTGTCTCTCCATTTCAAGCTTCATCAAGTGGGTGAAAAAGCAGGTTGCCAGACCTGGCACGAAGATGGAACTTTTGCAGAAGTACATCCGGAGGAGAGATGCAGTCCAAATCAGCGCCTCCAGGCATGACTTTGTGTTGTATTTGTAGGGTCTATATTACAATTCTTGCATGAACTTAACACACTTATTGAACTGAACTGAACCAATACTTGACTTGAGATGACGGTCCTTTTAGAGGAGCTTTAATGTTTTTTGTTGTTGTTGTTTTTTTGCATCCTTCTTTGAATTGTGTTAAACACTATTTAATGACAACTTGATTAACTCAGTTCATCCTGATATTAACAGTGACCACCGCCTCCTCTGCTTCTGCACCGAAACCATCTGATGAAGATCTGGTGGCTGCAGTGGCCCACATAGATGTTCCGGGTGAGCGTGGGATTAAATCTGTGGTTGAATTTAAGAATAATGTGCGTGTATGTACACTATATAAATTTCATTATGTATTATCAGTCTTCAGCTGGAGGTTTTTGGAAACAATTAAGGTATGAGGTGTATTACACCTTCTTGGCGTGCCGTCTAACGTCGTGCAGTCTTACTTTTTCCTGCTTTAAATAAAATCTAAGGGCACCTTTTTAACACTCTAAACCCCACCCCACCCCACCCGCCACCCTCCCCCAAAACGGCTGACATTTTTCCAACCTGCACAGCTTTGGGCATCTATCTTTTCATCAATATCATCATCATCATCTTTTTGTCATCACATTTCCAATCATTAAATGGATGGCTACAGCTGCAATCACTAATCTTAGCACAATACTCATGTTAAATAGTAGTACTAGAAAATAATGCTGATGGTGCCATTTCTATGCATCTCATTTCCTTTTCCCTTTAATGCAATGCAGCTGATGTGACTCAACAGTCACCCAGTCAGCCGGAACCTCTGTCGTCTGCCATGGGACCTGCTGCGACAGCAAAGCAGCCTCTGCCCACAGAAGAAGTAAGTAAAATGCTCAGATGGGTAGTCAAAATCAGCAGCAGGAAAAAAACAGACCTGCACGATTGATATTTTTCTTCCCTTTACACCTGTTGCTGCCTGAAGGCTGGAGACAGACCCTGCCCAAAGAGCAGCATCTGTGGGTCAGCAAGGCTCTTTTCATCAGAGACAAGTCTGGCAGGCTGGCGCCGACAAAAAAACTGCGTCTCTGGTGGCATCCTCCTGGGCCCCATCCTCTTTATTCCCAGCCTCCTTCATCACCTGACTCGTTTTACCATGCCAGGCTGTGCCTGTGGGTCCCTTACCGCTTGTGGTCATACAGGCTGCTTTGCTCCCAGCCCACCTGTCACCGTCTTGGCTGACAGCATGCGGAATGTACAAGACTGTCAGGAGGGTCTTGGATGTCAGTGGCTGGTACTTCATGGCTACAGAGTACCTGGAGTGCCGGTCCTGCAAGAAGAAGCTGGCAGCCTGGTCCCTGGATATTCTTAGCCAGTTGGATCCTGTCCACAGGGAAATGTTCCCAGCGGTTTTTACCTACAGGTTGGTACACTTTATTGTATGTATTTTACGTTTTAACACGAGAAAATGTCTTTCATGCTCATTAGTCTGATATTGAACTGTGTTTTTATTTAAATTTTTTTTTTTATTGTGCAGGCTGTCCTGTGATAAGGAGATTGTAAGGTGGATGCGGGGGCGCTCATTGGGGAACAGTGCGACTTCGGCGTACCGAAACCTCTGTGTGAGGCACAGGGAGCAGTGGATTGCCCAGACGACCCATTATCTTTCTGTTGTTGGAAAGTTCACCCACCATGCCACAGACCCTAGCACTCTCGCTGGCCAGCTGCCTCAGATGACACCTGTGCCTTGTCCGGCATGGCTGCTGTCAGTTTACGCCAAAGACGTACTGACACGGCTGCTGGAACTGAAGGCCAGGGTTACATCTATATATGGAACCATCCTTAAGATGGATTCCACTAAGAAGGTAAGAAGACACATGCTCATAACATGACCACTACTAGAGCTACGTGTAGGCTAGGTGAATACCTATTTATTCTTGTGGATTTTTCTGTAACAAAATTATATTTAATTCAATTTAAACAGACGGGTCTTTCCACATTAATACTTCTTTTCATCCCATTTCAGGTCACCAAGAAGCTGGCTGGTGGGGCTGCTGGAACAGCGGCATGGGTCACGGATGTGGGGAATGAGTTTGGGCAGGTCCTCGCAGGTCCTCCCCATGTGCTCTGGACTCATTGAGCGCTATCGGAGAGCTGGTGAAGCTCCTCCCCGAGTCCTCTACGTTGACCGGGACTGCTGCTCGGCCACCGGGAAAGGAAAGGCGGCGGCGATGTTTACCGAGTGGGACCAGCTGATCGTCAGGCTGGATGTGTGGCACTTCATGCGGAGGTTTGCAGTAGGCGTGACCACAGACAGCCACCCGCTTTATGGCCCCTTTATGAATTACTTAATAATTTACATTCATTAAGCAGGGGGATGCATTAAATTGATCAAGCGACAGTATAGACATTAAAATTGCTGCAAAAGCTTTATATTTCAGATAAATGCTGTTCTTTCGAACTTAGATCCATGAAATGTAAATTAAACCTTTTTTATAAACTAAATAATAAATAAATAAGACTTTTTACTTTATTTTATGGGGTACCTACAATTGTATCTACTCAAAAAGATAAGATAAAAAGATAAAATGGCATCACGACCATAGACCGTAAAAAAATATGGACAACTCGACATCATCCGTTTCCGCTTGGCAGATTTGAAGCTTTTAGGCGGCCTGCACGGCGCGGACATCTTGGACCGAGTCTGCGCAGTAGCGATTTCGGGACCGGAGTTGCGCAGTAGAGCGCAGGAAGTACAGCTGCGATATCAAAAGCCCGCCCACACTCTTGCAGATGCAGAACAATGAATTATGTTGGTGTGAAATAAACAGTTATGGAAATGTAGAAATTAAAGCTAAAGCTCCAATCTGCTCCCTAAAATTTCGAAAAAAGTCAGTTAGTGCCTCAGTGACAACTTCACTCAGAGAAGCCGTCAGTCTCAGCTGTCAATCATGACGTCACACCCCCCGTTTTTATAGCATCAAATAACTAACTAAAACTAAAGTTATTTTAAAAACGAACACTTGAAATGAAATCATCGTGATGATAACTGCCTTCAGTGACATAAACTAACTTTGGGGAAAAAATATTTGAAGTGTAATTTTATTATTTAGTTTGCCTCGTGTCCATTAGAAAACGCAGAGGGGCGGCTATACTGGGACCGGTCACCGGGGGGCGATCGAGGCGCGAAAGCTTCAGTAAATGAGAGGGAGACTGCATGCTTGATCACCACAGACACCTGTGTCCCCATCCCCCAGGCACAGGGCACAGGTTGGGGGTCGTTTTCACACCCTGATTTAACCTGACAGACATGGTTTTACTACAAAACAACTATTTTACTACGACAACGCGTTCGATAAAACAATAACCACGAAACTACCGATGCTTTACTGCGCGGTCCGTATTTTAAACACGATAGATGTGGTAAAAAGACCGGTAAAATTCACTTCACAGGTACAGGTGAGGCGGACCACACGAAAAGCAAGCAAATCGTAGTAAAGCCGTGCGCTCTTACCTCTTCAAGTCGAACAGTTAAAGAAATAGAACTGAACGATGATGATAACGGGTTTGGAAATGTCACTAAATGACGATGATAATGCTGACTGATGATCGCTCGCTCGCACGCTCGCTCTCTCGCTGTCAAAAAAGTACTGAGGAGTGAGCAACGTCTCCCGCCGAGCTGTCACGCCCACCCTATGCGCCCACCGGCCAATCGGAGCGCAGGCAAAAGTGGAACACGAGCGAAGGACCAATGGCACACTACATGCAATGGCCATGTAGGGAAGGAAAAAAGTGGAACAGATCTCCGACCAATGTGCCACAGCAGAGGGAAGGACTATCTCCGAGTGGCTATCAGAGCAAAAAAGACTGGCTGCAGCAGATAACGTAGCCTACGAGATTTTCCTCGGACGACGGCTTGGAGGTGGAAGAAGAAAGCAGAAAGAGAAAGGCCTTTCTCCAAAAAAGACAAGGAAAACATTAACCTGCAGCCTCCGCCAGCAACCTAAAACGAAGGAACATGGTCACTCGAGGTACGGCGGTAAAGCCTTCTGCAGTTCTTATGAAGGAAAGACTGTGGAACTTTGGTTGGCAGAGCAACTGGCAGAGGACTGGCTTGCTCCTCTTGAATGAAGTTTTTTTTTTTATGTTTTTATCTTTAATTAATCTTTATCCTTTGTTTTTGTTCATTTTGTTATGATGCTTCTGATGTAAACTGTTTTATTGTTTTATTTTAGTATTTTTTATTTTAGTATTTTGTTTACAATTTATATATTTCATTTCTAACCTGTTTAATAAATAATTTATCATTGTTAATTTATTTGCTCTAATATTTGCATTAAGCAATTTGTTTACATTTATATATTTTGATCCTTTATGTATTTTTTCCTAATGTGAACTATTTAATACGTCTGTTTTTGTTTGAATATTTTCATTAAGCATTTTGTTTACATATTTATTTTTTCCTAATGTAAACTACTTAATATTTTATTATCTTTGTTAATTTCGTTGTACTTTTTCTGCAATTTGTTTTGCTTAAATATTTGCAATAAGCATTTGTTTACATTTATATACTTGACCCTTTATTTATTTTTTCCTAATGTGAACTATTCAATATTTTTTTGCATTAAGCATTTTGTTTACATTTATATATATATATATATATATATATATATATATATATATATATATATATATATATATATATATATATATATATTCCTTTTTTCTCCTAATTTGAACTATTTAATAAATATTTTATTAGTGTTGTTGTTGTTAATTTTCTGCTGTAATTTGTGTGTGAACTATTTAATAGATTAAAAAAACTGACTATTTGACTGGTTAAGGGTTAGAATTACTACTAAGTTCATACATTTATAATCAAGTTTATTTTCCAAAAATGTAACAGTCTATTTTTTAAAAATAGGAAGATTAGAATGCTAATGTATAATTAAAAAAAAAAAATACATTAATAAATAGGTAAGACAAAAACATGACCTTTATGAAGGCAAATGTTTTAAAATTAAAAATATAAGTACAAGCATTCTAAAATAAAGAACAGTCTTTTATGACTGTTTGAAAACCATTATGAGGGCAAATAAGTTCTAAAATAAAGAACAATAATTTAAGACAATTAACATGGCATTAATGATGGCAGATAAATGAAGGAAGTGCAATTTTGGATTATTTACATGAACTTTATTAAATACGAACACAATAATATATATACAGTATTTTACAGAGAAGGATTTCCCTCATCTCTTCTCTGTTGCAGCCACTCCTCTAGTGTCTTTCCCTCTGCCGTGGCACAAAGTAGAATATGTCCAAACTCCTTTCTCCTGGGCTGCCCACATCGACTGCATGTGTAGTCTTTTCGGGGTGGTTGCTGAGGAGGGGGCAGCCTTTGCTGTTTTGCTAAAAGTGCTGGTGCCTTCCTCTTCCTCCACTGTGTGGTTCTGCTCATGGATGGAGCAGAGAGGGAGTATGAAGGTAAATTGATGCATATAGAATTGCAAGCGTAGGGTAAGATTTGTGAAAGTGTACATTGCAAGCGTAAATTAAATTTGCATGCACAAGATAAGTTTTGCAAAGGTGTAAATTGCCTTTCAAGTGTAAGAAAAAAAAATATTTGCAGCATTTTACTGTTATTCATAAGTGTAATTCATGTATTGTGAAACTGCAGCTTCATGTTAACGCAAAATAAATATGATCTGTATTCTTCCGACTTCCATTTTTCTGCGCTTACCCTTTTGACACGTTTATTTTGCCAAAATACAGCCAAAAGCATTGCACGCCTGTGAACATCGATTTGCAATATAATTAAGCTTCAGGTTGTGTTTGTGTGCGTCAGTGACCACAAGTAAATTATAATTATATCACATTCATAGATAAGTTAATATAAGTAATTTATGGTTTATGGAGTTTTACAGTCAGTGACAGCCTTTATCTCTGTTGTACTGTATGTGTAGCTTGTATGCTATTCGTATTGTAATTTACATTCAGGACATGTTTAGCACTGTTTATTTAAGTAGCTAGGGAGAGTTATTAGCCTCAACTGTGCCTATGATAGTAAATATCTATGTTTATTCCTTTCCTTTAGAACCATACTTACACTTTCAATTAATATCCCTGCCTTCCGTGTCCTGACTAGACACCCCATATTGGTGACAAAATTTCATAACCAGTAGAGCCCCAGTACATTACTCCTAGATTGAAAACTATTGCTTAGAAATGCTACTTTTCTCTGCTTTATCTTGAGGAGCAGGACGGGAACCTGCTGGCGTCGAGCCTACTGGAGGAGGTTTGCCTTGAACACACTGCACTGCCTGTCCGGATGCATCCTGCTGCACTCAACTCAAAGGCTTAGTTTCCGTGCTGGATCGGTTCCAGAAGTTTTGACAGCACAGGTGGGAGGAGTTCAGAGGCCACCAGAGGCAAAACAACCGGAAACGATCTATTTGGTTCAGTCATTATATCCCAGCACCATGCTCTGACAGGTGGTCCCACAGAGTGACATCTCATCTACTTTCTCCTGAGTAACAAAACCCTTATGGCGCATGGTACATGTGCATGTACTGCAGCAGGAGTGTGTGTGGGCGCTGCAGAAGATGTGGATGCAGCAGCTGCTGCCATTTAGCCCTCAGGAGGAGGTTGGCCTTGAAGACAATGTCTTGCCAGTCTAGATGCATTCTCGTGGATGGCAAACTCAAAGACTGGGTGCCCATGCTGGACTGGTTGAGGAAGTTTTGACAGCATGGGTGGTAGGATTTCAGAGGCCAGGGAGAAGAAAAGGGCTGAACATTTTGCTGCAAAACCACCTTTTTTTCAGCATCGTGCCTACATACAGAAAAGACAGCAATTAGCATATGTAGGAAGAGCCTGGTGGAATGTGCAAATAGACACAAATGAAAAATTAATTCCTGAACCTACCACTGGAAGAGTGTGAGCTGGTTTAGCTCGAAAAGCTTTAATTTCGTCCAGGCCATGTTTCCAGGGCTGTCCAGGACTACATCCCTGATCAGTGAAGTAACTCACTAATCCAGGTGTATGGTAAATGCTAAGCTGCTCCACTGGTAATGCCCAACTGAACCATCTACATGCACAGCTGCAGCAAGCAGATCTTGATCAGATGGTTCCTCTGCAGCAGAAGCTGAATTGGAAATGCCCACTGTGATAAAAATTGCAGGTTAATTCAGCTTTTTATATAGCTCTTTATACAACATAGCTTGTTTCAAAGCTGCTTCACAGTAATAAACCAGAAAATAATAGTCTGTCTGTGATGGAAAACATGAAGTTTATGTTAAGAAGGCGATATGATAAGCAGACAATAGTGTCATTATAAAGTTCAAGTCAGCTCTATTACAAGATTTGTGATATTGTGAGATAAAATCCAGAAACAAATGAGATTCATGCCTGGAGGCGCTGATTCCTCGGTCTGGCTTCCTCACCCACTTGATAAAGCTGAAAAGGAGGGACACACACACAATTAACTCGAGCCTACACAACACTACACATTCTTAACTGTCTGCATCCTCTGTGAGAGATGTAAACCATACCCTTTTCTATCCTGATCATTTGCCTTTACAAGGGCCTTGAAGGACATGCTGGCAAAGCTGCCAAAGCCAACGAGCACCTGGTCTGCCCTCTCAAACCCGGCACTCGCTGATGGCAGCCATCATGTCAAGGAACAGGGCAGCACGCCGGAGCAAGGCATCCTTGTTTCCCATGACAGCAGTGGAATTATTACACTCTTTTAGTTGTCTTATCATGCTTATTCTAAAACATCTAAAAGTAAAGTAATGAAGTAATGTCTACTTCAAAAGAATGGATCATCACAGTATTAATGCCTATGTATGGGGTAATAAACTTACCTGGCTCTGAGTGGCTGGCTCATATCTAATGGTCTCAGCAGGCAAGGAAGACACTGCTGAATGGCCCTGTACCTTCTGAAATTAAGACAATAAAGTCATTTTCAATTACAATAAAAAAAACAAATGATCATTATCACGGTGTTAATAATACTCATATACTGTACACTTACCTGGCTCTGAATGACTGGCTCATCTCTCATGGGCTCATGCAATGAAGACTCTGCTGTATCTGTCCAGATCTATGACAGAACAGGAGGTCATATGGCTGCTGCCTGCTGCTGAAAGGGTTTTGGGAGATTTAAGTTGAGGTCCATAATATCAAGGGGCTCACCATTGAAGTCCAAATCCTCAAACCCCTCATTACTGTCCAGATTACACTCCAGGTCTTCATCCCGAATCCCATCCGCAATATCAGGATTGGCACCAAAGTCTTCCTCAAAAGGTGTATTTGATTGGGAATATATGTATTTCACACCAATTAGTTCCCCTGAAATGCAGTTGTCACAGCTGCTACACAAAAGTGTGTGTGTGCAATGTTACCTGTGTATTCACCAGGGCTGGTATAATTAAACTGCCAAATTAAGGCAGTGGGTCATGGATACATTCAATGTGGCGTTACTGGGTCCGCCAGATCTCCTTTATCCTGTCTTTGTCCAGAAGCTTGATACCCATAGTGTCTGTTGCACCTGTGAAGTCCTTAAGGAGTTGTTCTATCAGCTCCTTAGTTTCCTGATTTAAGCTGAGGTTAAGCTGAGGTTTAAGCTGAGGCTCCACAGGTGTGGTGACGACAGTGCCTTGCCAACTCTTTAGCGGTGGGTTTGCTGCCACAGGCCTCCTTCAGCTTCTCCACATCACCAACATCCAGCTCAAATATGCAGGCTTAGAACCGTCCCAAGAGGCTGATGGATGGCCAGCACAATGGTCCCAATATCACTAGATACACAAATAACATGATCAATTTTTTATTATTCAAATCAGTTAAATGATTGTTAGGCTGCCTGAACCGGGAACACTTCCCATAACACCTGATGTACTTGTTACATTGGTACTGAGCCTGGTTTCTCCCAAGGTTTTCTTTTCTCCATTCTGACCTAGTTGAGTTTTGGTTCCTTGCCACCGTGGCCTTTGGCTTTTGGCTTGCTCAGTTGGGGACACTTAAATTTCAACGATATTACCGGTCTGCCTGCATTGACACTGTATGATAATTTAAATTAGCTGGATAAAATCACTGTTTTCTCCAGAGCGGTTGTACAGCCAAATTCTGTTGCATTATAAACAGAGGCCAAAACCACCGGAAACTTCTCATGGTGGACAGGATCTAGTTGGTTCAGGATATCCCATGACCAGGTTTTCAGCTTCTTTTTGAAGGACCGGCACTCAAGATACTTACTTAGTACTCATGAAATACCAGCTGCTGACATCTAAGACCTTCTTGACAATCTTGTACATCCCGCTATGTCAATTGGACGCCAAGTGCCTTCTCTAATCTGACACTTGTTGATGGCAGCCATCACATCAGGGAACAGGTCATCATATCCAAGCAAGGCATCCTTGTCCCCCATGACAGCATACTGGGTGGTGTCTCCTCCCGTCGATGGACGGCCAACACCACAGCTGCATGCCCAATATCATTGGACAGAAACCATTTAAAGGTTTACCCCGGTACTAACTGAACTCCAGGGCGCTTTCACTCAAAAGTTGTGCAGTCATTTTTAATCTTATTCTTTTTTTTTCTGTAATACTTTGGTGTTGCAGAACTATTATTTGACGACTGTGAAAAATGATCATATTATTTGTTTGATGCTAAATAAGAAAGTTATTTGTTCAGCCATTTTTGCTTCCACATTTGTGGTCACATATAAGTTATATACATTTTTTAATAATAGAACATACAGAAGTCAAGTAGCAAAATAGCCAAGCTTTTAATTGCAGATCAATGATGTGTTAAAATTATATAACTTTAAAATATTATATTATGTAATCTGTCATGCCCACTAAATGTCATAAAATCAAAAGGAAAAAACACCATAACAGCGAATATATACACAATTCCATCAAATTATGAAATTGTAATTCTGTATTTGTAATCTTTTGTGGAAAAAAATATTAACTGAGATGAGAATAAAAGGCCTTTATTACTATTTCACAAATGACAAAGCCAAAGAAATGTTTGTTTTTCACTTATTGCTATTACCTAATCCTAGATCAATATCAAAATATTTAAAAAAACAATGTATATATATATATATATATATATATATATATATATATATATATATATATATATATATATATATATATATATATATATATATATATATATATATATAAAACAATGGAATTTACAAATAACGCAAATAATTATTTGATAATGCTTATGTTGGCTTTGCCTTCCTCATCTCCTCCATCCACTGCTGTACAGTCTTTCCGGAGGCCTTGGCACAAAAGTGGACTCCACGGAACTGGCTGTGACCAAACTCTTTTGTCTTTGGTTTGCCACACTTTTGACACAAATACTGTTCGCAAAGCCGCTTCAGGGGTAGCCCTCTGCCCTCTGCCTTTCTCCGTCGCCAAGCGGTGGTCCTAGGCACGTTTGGACAAGGGAGTCTGGTGGCAAAAGTTCTTTGCTCTGGGTCTAGTCTTAAGTGTGGAGCTTCAGGGGGCATGGGACCTCCGATCACTACTTTAATTACATCTCCTACATGTCCATGTTGAAAGGCCTCTGGAACGTTGTACGGCACAGGAAGTAGGGGTTCAGAAACCTTCATGTGGTCAATGCACTGGTGCAAAACCAACTGCTCTTGCCTCTGTTTCCTGGAACTGTACCTATGTACAGAAAAGATAATACAGTAATTCCCAACTGAACAAACACTTAATTGAAAATAATCTGGGTTTCGGAAATTACAATCGCTAATGACTTGCTAATAGCTTCCAACTCTGACTCCCTGTGTCTTGTCATTCCCTTGGATCTTAGTAGCTTTTGATAATATTGACCACACATTGTTACTTAATCATCTTGAAGCTGTACTTGGTTTGTCAGAGACAGTTCTAGGCTAGTTTAGGTCGTATTTTACTGACCGCAGTCAATTTGTTTTTATGAGTGTTATACGTCCAAAATTAGTTCTGTTCATACTGTTTCACAGGAGTCAGTATTGGGTCCCTTGTTTTTTAGTATGTATATTAACCTCTTGGTCAACTACCAAGATCTTTTGACCTTAACTATAATTTTATGCTCATGATGCGCAATTATGGAAGCAAATAAGAAACATAATTCTTTAAAATTTAACAGCCACTGAATACTTCGTTTTGAAATATTTTATTTTGAAAAACATTTATCTGAATTTATTTGCCCTGAATTCAACCCTTTGAAATTATTTTACTTTGGAAACCATTCGAATTTACATCTCAAAACCTGAATTTTCGATGAAATTTTATCAATGCTCATAAATTCAGATAAAAAAATAATAATCAACTAACAGAATTTTAGATAAAATAGATTCAGTTTGATGAAATTTGATTGCTCAAATTCAGATCTCAAATTTCAAGTTCATATTTTTCAAAGAAAACAGTCTAATTCGACTGCTCAAATTCAGATAGAAAAATTCAAGTTAAATATTCACGTGGTAACATCTAGGATACTAGCCTAGAAATCTTGACGTACCCTAGCAACAGCAAAATCTAATCTGCCACGAGTGTCGTCTAGCAACTCTCAATACACTTCTGAGCTGTAAAAGCCAAACTCTGGTCGGGCTAATCACATCGTGTATAGAGTCGGTGGGCGGGGCTTAACATAATGACGGCCGAGTTGCGCTTGCATGCGACTAGTAAACACAGAAACTGGCGAATGGCGGTCTTTCGAATCAGCTTTGGCCGCGACTCTGGAAGACTTGGAGTTAAGCTTTTCCCTGAGAAAAGAACAAAGAACGGCACTGAAGTCATTCGTAAGAAGGGAAGATGTGTTCGGAGTTTTGCCGACCGAGTACGGCGAAAGTTTAATCTTCCAACGAGCTCTGCTTCACCTTCGTTGCTCTGGTTGGTTGTTGTAGTGCTATCCAATTTCGTGCACGCCGTGCAGAGGGAGTTTGAAAGACAACCTTTTATCCCGCCCCTCGGATTGAGCGCTGTCAATGGTGAGTTTCCAGACTAAACAACTAGATTTGGGTCTGGCTTGTCATGCTAAGAGGATACCCAGGACAGGAAAAACAGTTGAAAGCTTATCAGAGCACGATGACCTGCCTGTAGTGATCCAAGAATTCGATCGGCACGGAGGATAATAAACCTGTAAAGATGATTTTCAGGGAAACCAAAGGCACCCGGGTAAGTCTGCTGTTTGTGTACAGGGAAGCAAATCAGTGACTTTTAAATCCCTTCTCAAGACATTTTATTTTAGGATTGCTTTTACTTGGTTATTCATTTTATTTCAGCTTATTCTACTAGCCCTAACAGCCTACTAATACTCCACTAAGTGTTAAATGTAGGTGCAACATTACTAATAATCAACAGAATGTCTAAAGGGGACCATCACAATAAAGTGTAGCTTAATAATACATTTTTGACTCACCACTGGCACAATGCCCACTGGTTTATCTCAAGCAGCTGCAGCCGTGTCTGGGTCGAGAGGGCAGTGCTGTCCCGAACAATGTCCCTAATCATGTTGTAGTCCCGGAGGATGGCATCCCACCTGTTCACCCTGACACCGGCGATGGTCTGACCGGAAGGGTGGATGTGGCTGAGAGCGAGGCAAATGGCAGCGACAAGGGGGCTTAAATTTAAGCAGATTTGAAAACAGAAACAAAGGGTATATAAGGAATTTCAATAAAGATTAAAAAAATGCATGATGTTTTAATTGTCTGGCACACATACCTCTTTAGACCATCTATGCACGGAGTCACAAAGGTTTCGGTATGGCTGTTGTTAAAGCACAGTTTGTTTTCAGGCTGTGTCGGGTGGACAACAACACCCTTGTCATGCTCTGATAGCTTATTCCATAGTGAGACAATCTCATCCACCTTTTGCTGTGTGACAAATCCATGATTTCTAAGCTCAACCAGACTGTTGGCCAGCTTAATAACATGGTCATACCCAGAAACACCATCAGGTCCCATGCACTTTTCCTGCGAAAAAAGAGTATATCCTTTTTTTTCTTTTAAGTGTATAATAAACTTAAGAGCACAAACAAAGGGTAGAAAAGTCATGTTAAAATGGGTTAAGAGGTCAGATATATGCTGTGTGCAGGGTGGGAAATAACTTTTTTGCCAACCAGCCAGTGCCAAGTGAATTGTTTAATGTGTTGAGATAATTTTTAAGAAAATGTAAATAAATAAATAATACTGGTAAAAAAAGAAGAAAAAAGACAAATAACTATTTTAATCATTCAATAATTTTTAATAGTGCACATACAAATCCTTAAAACTTGCTAGTTGAGATTCAATTGTATTCACATTTATTTGTATAGCGTTTTTTCACAAAATATCGTTTCAAAGCAGCTTTACAGGAAATGCATGCATCTACATTACAATTAATCTGTCATCAGAGGTGACTGTCCAAATGTATTTCAAAAATGTATGCAGTTAGCTAAGAATGCATTAAATTCTATTTTTTAGAATTTTCTGAAAACAGCATACCCAAATAAAAATGGTATATATTTATAAAAATGGTCTTAATTTAAACTAGACACTTGAAATTGTGTTACCCAAGAGTCATAATAACTCAAAGTAGTATAGGAACAGAGTCAAACAAGGGGAAATATACATAAAAGAGACTCTTTTTTTATTCCCTTAGGGAAAAATGTATGAGATTTTAATTTTGAGGCCCTGAAAATAACCTTAATATAAAACTCAAATTTGAGGACGATTATCTTAAAAATGTAGCTTCTGTAAGCCTTTATGTCAAAAAAAGACTAAGCGTCCTTTCAAAAAGGCAGTTTATTTCAGAACATTTGTAATAGTAAAGAGTAGTTTTTTCATTCAAATATATCTGCAAATTATAATGTATCTACAGTTCCTGAAAAACTAAAGCAACTATTTACAGAATTTACAAAGTGTAAAAAAACTCATTTAGTTGATAAAAACAGTCTGTCATAGAGTCTGCGCGCTCCATTGCGTGTGCGCAAAAACTGGCAGGCACGTGCCAGTGCCATGGAAATGGTAAGCATGAAGAATATTCATTCCATGCTTGCAAACACTGCGCAAAATAATGCCTTTTGATTGATTACTACGTCCATAAATCAAACCTTTGCTGGCAAGGCATTGATAGCCTTTATCCAACGAAAACCATGGACAGTTTGATTGACAGCTCTGTGATTGAAGCAAAGACCTGGGAGGGTTTTTATATGATATGAGTCCAAAGTTCAAACTACAGGAATGTCAGAATAATGATTAAAATCAATATTTCATTGAAAATGGATATGGTTGATTACTCAATCTCAAAACGCTCATGCAAACAAAGGAGTTTTTCGTTTTTTCCCCTCATTTATTTATTTCATTTATTTTTTCATTGGTTTGATTTAAAAAGTGGGATGCATTAAGAGTGGACTCTTACACGGAAATGTATGCTGGTGTTTTTTGGATTTGTCCGTTCTGGATCTGATCTGCACGATAGAAGATGAAAGATGAGTACTGCGTTTATTATGTTAAAGGGGGGGTGAAACACTCAGTTTCAGTCAATCTCATGTCAATCTTGAGTACCTATAGAGTAGTATTGCATCCTTCATATCTCTGAAAAGTCTTTAGTTTTATTATATTTATAAAAGAAATATAGGCTGTACCGAGTCTTTCCGTAAAAAAACGAGCGCCTGGAGGCGTATCGTGTGGGCGGAGCTAAAGAATGACAATCGCGAACAAAGCGGTGACGTCCTCAAGCGTGGAGAAACCCATGGCTATCTCAGCTAATAGATATATGATCCAGAATAAAATCTGAGGCTGAAATAAATTGAACAGGAGAAACAGCAACAGCAGGACGTCCGTCTCTGTGGAATGTACTGTATTTAGTGGCCTGTCAACATTTGCGCTTGTTTACTCGCAGTTTATGAGGACATGATTCGGTTTATGGACTATTGTATGCGACTAAACCTTAGCAGTAGCAAGCAAAACGGTTTTGCACGTCAGACTAGTGTAACGTTATACATAGAACAACAATGGAGTAACCGTTAGCGCATTTGAATGACGAAGCACGCGATCGTGTCGTTTACTGATGTTTACTCACGCGACGATAGCCAAAAGCAGAGACATTTGAAGCAGTTTTACTCACCGACTGCTTCCAAAGCAGGACCGAACCTTTATCGCTGGGACCGCTCCGTCAAAAACACACTTCTTTGGTATGATTTGGTGAAGTCCTGTGACAGCAGTGGCATGGAAATCCACTTTGAGACACGACTGAAGCGATGTTGTGAAGCTTCCCTTCATTTCTGCGTTCAAATTGGTTCAAATGCAGCGCTGCCTTCCCGGAATGCTGTGCTGAAGCGTTGAAGTTGCTTGATGTCACTCATAGGAATAAAGTGGAGCGCGACGCGCGACATAAGTGTTCACGGACGACTGGATCTGCACCTGAGCGAGTGTTTATGGGCGTGCATTTCCTCTCTAGCTCTAGTCACGCGCGTGCACACCCTACCGGGAGAAGAGCCCGTACGGCCCATACAAGGACCTTCTACTCTTATTAACGTCAAGTCGAGCCATACTCGAAAAAAACTCTCCGAAACTTGTGAGAAACCGGAAGGAGTATTTTTGACACAGAAATATCAAACGTCCAACATTAGTTTTTGAAACTTTGTCTATGTTTAGGATGGGAATCAAAGTCTTTAACAGTGTAAAAAGCTCAGTATGCATGAAACAGCATTTCATGTTTAAATGTTAATGTTTAAATAGCTAGTGCTTCAGAATTTCATTTAACCCTTTCCTCTCTGGTGTATTTATTGCAAAAAACGAGTTCAGAACATAAATCTTGAGTGTTTTAGCTTTCACTCGTTTTTAGCTTTCAGAGTGCATAGTTTGTGAAAGTTGATTGAATAGTTTGTATAAAGCAAAAGTAAATAAAAGTAGAGACAAGCCCACGAGTCAACTATAAAGGTATATTTGGTGCAAAACAACTGAACACGTGTGAGAGTGAAATTTGTATCTGTAGAGCATATCCACACATGTATCAATAAATTTGAAGTCACAGAGAAAACAAATCTTTTAGGAGTTGTAAACTTGTAGCTTTTTTCTCTCTCTTACAAACACAACACAACAGTTACACCTTCACACATTCTTCACTGCAGGTGCACAAATCCTATTCTACGAATCACACATGAAGAAACTACGAAGAAGATATGCTAACATTTTTGCTACAGTTGCTGCAGTGCATATGGTGCATAACGCAGTCACACACCCATATCAAAAATGTGAAGTCATAGACAAATTTTGCACATCCGCGAATTAACATGTGAATCCATGCAATGAGAGTTGAACACTTGTAGAATATTTGGTCACAAATGCATTACTTTTCTTGGATATTTTTCTTACACAATCACAAGTCCATTCACTGCTTGAATCTTGAATCTGCTGCTGCGAGTCTCACAAGTTCAACAAGTTCAGCGCACTCTCACTTTTGCACCAAATACACAGAGAAATGTGGAGGAAAAGTGATTTGTGCATCTGAGAGGCAGCGGCAGGCCCTGTGCAGAGACTCTCAGCCAATCAGAAGAGCTTGTTTGTACGGAGCCCCGCCCCCAACAGGAAGAGGTGGTGGAAGATCATCATAGGGTCGCCCCCTCAGCCACACGTTTAATTACATATCAACCTGATTATTGGATTGAATTGATGTTGATTATTGATTATTGGTTCAGGCGTTAGGTCAGGCAAGTGCTCATCCCTTGCGCGTTCATCAAAAATGAGTTCGCGTTCATTAAATTTACTTAGCGTCTAAACCCCACGGATGCACAGGGATGGAAAAAGAGAAAGCCCAGTATAGAGGTTAGTCTTCTTATCTCAGTCAATAAGTTGTCAAACAAAATACATTTACTTAATATTATCAATATTATCAACTAATAATCATTTTAATAATATTATTAATATCGTCACTAATCTATCACTTGCTTATTTTCTACGTATTACTACGTATTACAAACATAACTTCACTGACAATAAACTACAATAACCTACATGGATGTAATTTAAATATCAAAAGTCCAGTACATTATAAATGTGGATAATGTATCATATGCATGCTAGTTATGAAAAGTGCAAATGCTCTCTACATGGCATCGGAAGCAAATAAAAAGTGGGTCCACTGTTTTTTCTTTTTTACTGGAGTAATGATAGGTGCCATATTATTTACATTAAACATAAATATACTGTTGTTTACTAAACGATTGATTAGGCCGAACAAAATTACGGAAATCACCGAATTCTTTACCGTGGCTATAGTGTAGGGGTTAAGAGTATGCCATCAAGTTGACACAAATCGATCATAGGTTCGAATCCGCCTTTTGCCACACTCGCTCTATTCCCTTTTCCCATCACATATCAGATCGTAAAGGCTTTTATTTTCAATAAAAATTGAGAAAATATTAAAAAGGTGGAAATAGCGCGTCTAACGTGTTAAATAATAAGTGTTTCTAGGAGTAGGTAAACAGACATGTGCTGAATTAGAGACGATAAAAGTGAGCGGATTGGGGAAAACTCCATCTCGCCTAGGGCAACCAGAGCTAGAGCCGGTCCTGGATGGATGGACGGACGGACGGACAGACAGACGGATAGATAGATAGATAGATAGATAGATAGATAGATAGATAGATAGATAGATAGATAGATAGATAGATAGATAGATAGATAGATAGATAGATAGATAGATAGATAGATAGATAGATAGATAGATAGATAGATAGCCATTTCAAACAGCTCAGTATGTTAATAATGGAGCGTTAGTGTTTTATTTTGAACTTGGACTTAATAGCTAGGATAGAAATACAGTCAGTGCTAGTTCAACAATTTTAGCAAAAAAAAAAAAATGTTGCGAACAAAACGGCAAGTTTACAACTCCTAAAAGATTTGTTTTCTCTGTGACTTCAAATTTATTGACACAAATTTCACTCTCACACGTGTTCAGATGTTTTGCACCAAATATACCTTCATAGTCAACCCCTCTTTCCTAGTATCTGTGATTCCAGAGTGCAGGGCAATTATTATTAATGTTTTTACAGTGAACAGAACTTACGTTACCATCCTCTTGCGAGATGACTTGTGTAAACTGGTCTGCAGTGTAAGGCTCATCCTTTATGGGCCCAGAGGTGGAAGACACTACTGGATCTGGCTGAGATGTTGATAGGCTGGAAAGTGATTGCAGTTGCACTGCCTGATACTGAAGTGGTTTGAGGCTGAACTCCAAGAACTCTGGTGATTTAAGGTCATCAAAGCCTGAATTCTCATATTGCAGGTCACCCTCCAGCTGTGCATCACTTCCATCAGGTGCATCAGGATCCATAATGTCATCCACCTCCAATACTCTGTTGGTTTGAGAGTACAAATACTCCACCCCTATGAGCTCGCCTGTGCAAACAGTATGTCACCAGAGTGGTTAATTATTTAAGTAATCAAAAAAATCAAAACAAGACAAAAAATAATGCACTAGTACAAGCATGACAAGCATACACTCGCGTTCACAGGTTTGGGGCTGGTAAGATATTTTGAAGGGATAGTTCACCCAAAAATGAAAATTCTGTCATTAATTTCTAATTTCTCCCTCATGTTGTTCCAAAACCATAAGACTTTCGTTCATCTTTGGAACACAAATTAAGATATTTTTGATGAAATCCAAGAGCTTTTAGGCCCTTCCATAGATAGCTATAGTGGGGCAAAACAAGTATTTAGTCAGCCACCAATTGTGCAAGATCTCCCACTTAAAAAGATGAGAGAGGCCGGTATTAAAAACAATGTTAACGCAGTGTACATTGTTAAAGGGTTAGTTCACCCAAAAATGAAAATTATTTAATGAATTACTCATACATAATGAATATGCCGCTGGACACTAGCAAGACCTTCGTTCATCTTCGGAAAACAAATGAAGATATTTTTGTTGAAAGCTGATGGCTCAGAAAGATTTCAGAAAGGTCTCTATTGGCATTCAGTACATTCCCACTCACAAGATCCATAAAGGCACTAAACACATCGATACGATCCATCTCACTACAGTGGCTGTACAATAATGTAACAATGCGACGAAAATAGCTTTTGTTTGCAAAAAAAAAAAAAAATCAAAATAATGACTTTATCCGCCAAGTTATTGCCTTCCGTGTAGGTCTCGGATGTGAACTCGCGATTACGACGCTCCTCTTCACTTCCAGGTCATGTATCTGAATGGCGGATCTGCGTCATATTCTTGCGCATGTGTCGAGTTCACGTCAATAATTTGGTGGATAAAGTCGTTATTTTGATTTTTGTGCGCACAATAACTATTTTCGTCGCATTGTAACATTATTGTACAGCCACACATTCGCAGGATACAACAGAAACAGCATAGAAGACTGGCACAGGCCAGAACAAAATTGGTGAATAAAGTATTATTTTTGTTTGTTTTTGCACACAAAAATTATTCTCATCGCTTCATTAAATAAAGTTTGAAACACTGGGGTCACATGGACTATTTTGACGATGTCTTTCGTACCTTTCTGGACCTTGAAAGTGTTAATTAAATTGCTGTCTATGGAGGGGTCAGAGAGCTCTTGGATTCCATCAAAAATATCTTAATTGGTGTTCTGAAGATGAAAGAACTCTCCAAAGGTTTTGAACGGCATGAAGGTGAGAAATTAATGACAGAATTTTCATTTTTAGGTGAACTTGCACCTTTAATGTTTATAAAAGAAGCTTCCTATGCTTGCCAAGGCGGCGTTATTTTTGTAAATACACTAATACTGTGAAATATTATTACAATTTAAAATAAATGTTTTAATTTGAATATATTTTTAATTAATTACATTTTTACATTATTATTATTAAAGACCCTGTAAAGTCAAAATTAAGCATGTGATCTGAGTTTGTCACACCACAGAAAAATATGTTATTAACCACAGCCAAATTTGAATGATAATAAAAGTCGGCAAGTAAATAAAATAAGAGATCAAAATCTTGAAAAAATTAGCAGTATTCTCTGCTCTCAAATGCTGGGGGCGTGTTCACTGGCTGCGCCGAAACCACCCCCACTCGCGGGAAAGCTACCTCCGCCTCACTCAAATGCCATACATGTTTGAGCCTCCAGAGCCAGAAACAAAATCACATTAGAGGGTTGCAGGATTTAGTTACTGTGGACTAATATAATGTTACCTGCTGTAATTATAACACAAGCACACAAGGAAACTTACACTCATTGGTGGGCACGTAACGTTATTGCGGATGATGTCTGCACCGGCTGTCGGCGAGACAGGAGGATGAAGGCGGGAGATAGTCGGGACAGCCCTATTCACCAGTAACAGCGGATTATCAGTGAATCCCAGTTGTCTCCGATGAAATATTATAAAACTATCCTTTGTAAAATGATCACTACAGAGGCGGTTGTTGGTGGTGATCCTCAGCTCTCCATCAAAGTGGCTCTTCATAAAATGAATCCACCTCTTCTTGATATGATCGTTTTTCGGATATTTAAATAAGGACACCGATCTGTTTTGTAAGTGACTACATCCAGGTAATGCATTTCTGCGACGAAGGAATAGCTAGCTAGCAAACTGTAGGCTATAGTAACTAATAGTACTCGCGATTGAGCGGCAAACTGACTCGAATGTGCTCTAGTTATGAGCCTCAGAGGCGCCAGTGCGTCATCGACAGTATGGGCGAGGCCAAGCGCAGAGGCTCCAGTGCGTCATCGAGCCACCGTTTTAGCCACGCCTAGAAAATCCGGAGCACAGCAATGGTGAAAAACTGTTTAACTGTCTAACTCCCCAATTGAGTACTTCACAGTTCACAGTCTTTGTAATGTGTTTTAGCAATACATTTCTAACATTTATAATGTGTTTAGATTTTTTTTATAGAATTTCCTGTACAGGGACTTTAATTACAATTACATTAATTATTAATTACATTTTTAAATAAATGTAATTTATTCAAGTGATGGGAAAGCAAAATTTTACGCAGCCATTACGTCAATCTTCAGTGTCACATGATCTTTCAGAAATCATTCTAATATGCGGGTTATAAAAATCTTACTGCCCCCAAACCTTTGAATGGTAGTGTATACACATTTCCAGCAGATCTCAAATGATGTATTGTGCTGTTGGAAATTATTTGCAATGGAAATGAAAGGCTGACTAAATTGACAGCTAGCTTTTTATGCATCTCAAATATACACAATAAAATAGATTTCCACACTTTTTTTTTATAAGCATATAAACATGCAGTGCATTACCAGTGTATTCTCCTGGGCAATTGTGATCCTCAATCAGTTTAGAGCCTAAAAATTTCTGGCTCAGACAGTTTGCATATTGCAGCAGCGGGCTTCCTTCATCGACAGCAACAGATTGGGCGTTGTTCCACTGTACTACACCTTCTAGCAGATAAACATGGAAGTACAAGTCATTTGTACATGTACCTAAAAAAAAAAGAGCAGTTAAAATAAATCATTTACATTCAAGTTGAGGCAATTCACAGAAATAACATTATTTATGGGTTGTGCAAACCTGGAATGAAGTGGTTCAGATGCTGATAAAATGATTCAAGGGATCCTACACCACGTGCACAGTGGTAGAGAGGCAAAATAAGCCCTCCTCTGGTCACCTCTCCAACCTTCCTATAAAGTTGTAAGTCTGGAGGGTCCTGGATACACAGAAGATGGCATTGTTGGACTCGCCAGATCTCTTCCATCCTCTCCTGGTCCACCAGTTTGTTGCCCATGAAGTCTGTAGCACCCATGAAGTCTTTCAACAGCTGTTCAATGAGCTGTTTGGTCACCTGAGCCTCACGTGTCTGGTGGCGGCAGTGCCTTAGTAATTCTTTGGCAGTAAGCTTCCCGATTGTTTTGGCATACTTAGATTGTCGCAGCTCATGTTGCTTGGCTTCCTGCAGTGTTTTTAAATCTCCAGCATTCCACTCAAATATACAGGAGAAGAGCCGTCCCATGAAGGGGCTGTATAGCGTGTGGCTTTCTGAAGTGAGGCCTGCTGTGAAGCGCTGCATAAACTGCCATGCGTCCAGCCTGACAACCAGCCGGTCCCACTCGTGGAACATGGCTTCCATTTTGCTCTTGCCCATAGTGGAACAACAGTCCTGACCCACGTACAGAACCTGCGGAGGAGGTTCTCTGGCTTGCCGGTAACGTTCCATCAGGCCAGAACACATGGGAAGCAGGCCCTCCCCCTCGGTTTGGGTCAGAACACACATTAGGACCTGCCCATTCTCATTTCCTATGTTTGTGGTCCACACAGCTGAATCATGTTTCTTAGTGACCTGACAGATGAAAAGAATTGGTAAACGCTAAAAGATGAATCTCAATTATATGGGTCAATGATGCTCCTTTTTTTAAAATCTATTAATTTATTTAAAGAATATAATAAAAACAATTCATAAATACAGACATGATTAAACCTATTTTATGATGGAATCAAATGAATTTTGATATCTTGATAAAAGTGTCATGATGATGCAATGATTAAGAGATTTGAGATGATTAAAGGATGAATACAATTCTTTAAAATAATTCAACCATATAAAGAAAAAAATAAATATTACTAATATTTATTTAATATGATTTATTATTTAATATTATTAATGTGATCCAACAAACATGTAAAAAAAAGAGGAAATAATATAGAGGATACCTGCAGACCCTGATGACTGAGTGTCTGTAAATGTCAATAAAGTCTTACAATATCTGATAATTTGACGCTTTTATAAAATGGAAATGTTACTTTTGATTGTAAAATGCCGTACCCGTACCCCCAACCCCCCAAAAAATGCAATGCAATAATAAAGATGATGATTTACAAAACTAATGAATTAAAGGTGCCCTAGAATAAAAAACTGAATTAACCTTGCCATGGTGAAATAATAAGAGTTCAGTATATGGACATCACAAACTGTGAGTCTCAAACATCATTGCCTCCTACTTCTTATGTAAATCTTGTGAATCCATAACGTAACAGAAAAAAAGTGCTTCTCAACATAAACCCAACCGTGACGCAAACGTTGGGGATCATTTATATGCAACATTTGCATCTGTCCAAACATGTGCATTGTCAGGCGGAAATGGAGCGAATCATCAGGTTCAAGCTACTCGCATGGACACACTTATGTTCCAGGCTGTTCAGGAGACCTGATGACTTTACATATCCTTCCCACAGATAAAAAAATGTCAACAGTCATGGTTGATGTTTATAATTCGATACCACAACAATTTAATTCAAGATCGTTCGTTTGTTCGGCCCATTTCAAGCAAGCTTCGCTCAGCATCTTAAAATGAAGAAACTGGCAACTATATTCCTGCAAGCAGTAAGTAGCGATTTTATCCACTTATTGACTGTTTAAACAATTTCAATTGAATGTTTCTTAGAGAGACCACGTTGTCTAGATAACGCAAGATGCTAGTACAGTAACAATAGGAAACACCAAGTACCATACACAACTAAATAGTGTCTAATGACAAAGGGTAATATTATTTTGTATTACAAAATACAACCGTAGATACTTTGCTTACACTAGGAAAAATGACTCAGTGGGGTTGTAATTGTAACAAACAAAAAATATTTATCGTCAACAAAAAAATCTATGTTTGGTACTTTACTTAATATTTTGAATATGAAATTAATATAATGTTGCTGTAAATACATGTTTTTTTAAATTAAATATTGTGTGTATTATCTTGAGTAATCTTTATTAGGCTTTTTAGATGTATGCCTTTTCGGGATCATTTTTAAGTAAAATTTATTTAAAACACTAAACAAGTGGATTTGGCAGTTAAAACGATTGTTCATGACCGAGCTATGATAATACTATGGTCAGTAAACCATTTACCAGTGGTTTTGGCACTGTGAGCAGGTTCCAGGTGCTTTTCATTATATGCTAATTTTTTGAGATACAATAAAAGACCTGAAATATTTCAGTTGGTGTGCAATGAAATATATGAAAGTTTAATTTTTTATCATTACATTATAGAAAATAATGAACTTTTATCACATATCCTAATTTTTTGAGAATGACCTGTATAGGGTTGTAAAAGGACCTGTAAAACTGTATCTGGACATTTTTCCCCTTAAATAAGCCACATACCCTCTATGTAGATATCAGAGAACAATTTAACATAATTGTTTCAAAGTATGTTACCGGTACTTTGTACTTGATTACATCACATGACGTTTTTAGAGTAATTTAATTAAATTTTAAAATGGTCATCAAAACCATTTGAAAAAAAAACAAATATAAACAGTGCATTACATGTGTTTTAAGCTACATTTCTAAAAAATATTTTACCTTTTCTTTATCATGGATATGGTCAAGTTTGGGGACGGAAAGTTTTAAAAAAAATTTAAATTTCTTTAAGAAATGAATTAGATTTAACAAGGATGCATTACATTGATCAAAAGTGACCGTAACGACATTTACATTGTTGCAAATGATTCCTATTTCATAAAATGCTGTTCTTTTGAACATTCTATTCAAAGAATCCTGAAAATAAACATAAAGCAGCAAAATGATAATAAGATAATAAGAAGAAATGTTTCTTGAGCAGCAAATCAGCATATTAGAATGATTTCTGAAGGATCATGTGATTCCTGAAGACTGTGGTAATGATGCTGACAATTCAACATTGCCATCACAGGTATAAATTACATTTAAAAGTATATTAAAATAGAAAACAGTTATTTTAAATTATAATAATATTTCATAACATTCTGTTTTTGCTGTCTTTATCTTTGATAAAATAAATGCGGCCTTCGTGAGCAAAAAATACTTTTTAAAACTTTTGAATGTTGTGACTAACTAGCCTGAAGTATACGTATACTCAATTCTAGTCAAAAATATGAGTCTGATACTGCTCCATTGAGCTGTAATTATGGGGCGTGTGTTTCAACTGAACCAGAAAAGACCTCAAATGTAGTTTCTCACCTTCATGGTGAAGTCCATCTTCAAAATGGAGCCGTAGATGGAAGTGACCCTGGCCTTCATCTCCCCGAGCCGTGTCAGTGCATCCTTTGCATATACCGCTAACAGCAATGACGGGGAAGGCACTGGCATCATCTGTGGCACCCTGACAGTAACAGCACTGAGATCTTGAAACTTTTTCAATACAGAGAGGTACTCTGCGGCCTGAGCCACCCACTGCTCCTTATGCCTGGCACAAAGGTGCCGGTACAGCTCTGTTGCACTCTTCCCTGGTGTCCGACACTGCATCAGTCTAACAAGTTCTTTATCACAGGACAGCCTTCGAACAAAAGCCACACATAAATCAAACCCTGAGCATTAAACACATCTTTACAAGGTTTTGATAGTCAAACATCTCAGCCCTACGGTCCCTACCTGTCGGTCAGGACTGCTGGGAATTTCTCACGATGGATAAGATCCAATTGATCCATAATGTCTTGCGACCAGCCTGCCATTTTCTTTTTGCAAGAACAGCACTCCAGGTACTCTGTGACAATGAAATACCACCCGCTCATGTCCAAAATCCTCCGGACGGTGTTGTACAGTCCACAAGGCCTCAAATAATTGCCGAGACGACGGCAGCTGGGCTTCGTGCACACTAGCCTGTATGCCCACATGCGATAGGGCATCCAAAGAAACAGTCTGCTATGAAAAAATGGGTCAGGAAAAGGAGGGGGCTGTGAATACAACAACTGGGGTCTGGGAGGTAACCACCACAGCTGCAGAGATTCAGTCAGCCTCAACTTCCCAGATGGATCTTTGGTGAAGAGAGCCTTACTGACCCAGAGATGTTGCTCTTTTGGCAGTGTATGCTTCCATCCCTCTGGTAGTAAAAGCTGTTAGAGAAACAGAGAGAAAGAAGTTGAACATGCAAATGTTTTCATTATTCTGCAAAATGAGGGCCACATCTATCATTCAACTTACTTCTTCAGGAGGATCAGGAAGCTTTTCAACTACTTGTTGAGCCATTTGTGACTAGGAGGATCAGCTTGCACAATCTGATGTTAAAGAAAAATATATATTAGTGATGCACTGAAAACACGGAAGCTGTGAATAAAGCCTTTTCATTTAGCCTTGAAAACTAAAATAAAGTTTTTGTAACTACATTTGGGACTTGATCTCTTTATGGGGTTCAGGGTGAGATGATCTCAATCATAGTAAAAATCTTCAACAAAAGGCCTCCACTCAATATTTCAGCCCAACAGACATTCCATATTGCTACTCTCTAATCTTTTTTTGTCATAGTGAAGTGCATCAGATGCAATTACAGTTAAAATGCATCATCAGAGAAGCACTAATTAAAACTAATTGGTTCAGTCAATTATTTAGTCTCTCCAAAACAATTTATTTTTCCTATTTTTTGGCTGAATCGTTCGTTTCAGCCAAATAATTTCGGCTGCCAATATTTTGATGCGTCACAAAAAAAGATGAGGTCCAATGAAAAAGAACTATACATTTATATTTTTGTTTTTGCAACAAATAACATTACTAATATACTAAATTAAATACAGTACAAACAACTTCAATGTTACATTACTAATGCACACTGTTAGCCATTTCGAATGTTAACAAATTTTAATTCAACACCATATTACATTCTAGACAATTCTGTGCTTCCAAATGTATTTTGAGCTGGGGCACCTGAATGGCTTTCAACAATATATTTGGATTTTTATATTATTAGTTATTTTATATGCATTAAATTAAAGTCAAAGGGGCTCAATGTTGTTGGTTTTACAGTTATTTTCAAAGGTGTTCAGAAGGCTTCAGATCTGGGCATTGTGCAGTCCAGTTCTTCAATACCAGACTCAGTAAATACTTTCTATATGGGCCTCGCTTTGTGCAAGGACAAGGACATTTTCATGCTGGAACAAAAAAGACCTTCCCTAACTTTTGCGACTAAGTTGGAAGCACAGAATTCTCTGGAATGTCATTGTATGGTGTAGCACTGAGATTTGTTTTCACTGGAGTTACTGGAATGGCCAAACCTGACATGGGGGTGTCCACATACTTCTGCCATTATAGTCATTCTCACAAATGCATAAGAGCTACATTAGACATGTGTTATTATTGTTAGTATAATTAAAGGTGCATACGACTATAAAAACAATACAATATCGTCAGTTAAGTGTAAAGCTTACGAACTACACAAGGAACTTAGCATATTGTGTAATGCTAATTCATTCGTAAATGTCATGATTGACTGTAAAGACTGAGACAAATATGTGAAGTCTTACCTTGAGGACGCCTAATTCATAGAGACAACTAAGATATATCAGCAACCAGTTTACTCCAATAACTGTTCATTTTGCTTTCTCAAATAAAATTGTGTGCTGTTTTGTTTCCCGTACTACAGCGTATCGCGAGCATCGTGCTTGTGGACCTCACGTCGCGAGCAGCGTTACCACACAATCAGAGACATTGGAAGAGGTGGAGACTTCCACTCCTATGGGACTAGTGGGAGTGAATGAGGAATATCATAAAGTTCAACATTTAGTCCCGCCCTCCAGCTTAAAGTGCCAATAGCATTTCTGATAAAGGACTGAAAGTCCCGCCTTCCAGTTACAAGAGCCAATCGCTATTTTCACAGTGTCTCCTCGCTCGTTTGTTTACTCTTTACTGCGCATGCGCATTAGACCAGATGAAAATGCACCGTTGCAGTCAGATGTTATTCTTGATTGTAGGCTAGGCTGGTAGGCTGTATACAGGCTAAGTTTAACATTGATCTGCAGTTTTCAGGGGAGTTCATTTTTTCCCTTCTTATAATAGGTGGGAGCTGTAGGCTACTTGTACATCTGTCGTCATTGTTTGGGCAGTGAGGTAGGAAGGATCACAAAATATATTGGTCCAATAAAAATGAAGCCCATTCATGAATATGCCCATTAATTAGAATTATATTAAACAAATAAAATAATCATAAAATAATTTCTGTCATAGGGAATGCCAGCATTTTGTCATGGCTTTGAGGCCATAATTAGAAAATATTTAACAAAATGTTTCCAGTGTCTTTAATTGTTGGCAATATTGTAAGTATTTATTTGTCTTATTTTCTTGTGAACAATATTTTTCTAAAAAAGGGTTGGACTAATGTGATGTCCCTCCGTTTGAACTCAACCCCGTCACACCAACCATTCTTCAACTATTTAGACCAGCCATATGTGACATAATTTTAACAGAAATTAGATAATTCAGGTCTCTTTAACAGTGGTGCAGAATACGGTAAGTAGTATGCTTTTTATTATTATTTTTAGTCAGGGAATTTTACTGTCAAGCTTAACAACTCAACCTTATCACATAAAATTAAGATGGAAAATTGTTATTTCAAATTAATTATTAAAGCTGCGAGCAGCGATGACGGGCCCAAGCCGGGGGCACCGCCACCCCGGTGGCATCAGCTTAACTGTGCGCAGCAGGCCAATAGGCATTTAATATGGGAAAAATAAATAAAGGGACTATGTCAAAGTCATTTGAATTCACCTCATTAACTGCAGCAACTGGTGCTGCTATGACCAGGAACCACAACACTCACATCTCTGAGATCAATTACATTTTATTCATTAATTTTATGTCAGATGATGTCAAATGTCAATTTCAAAATGAGTGCAGAATACTGTCCAAATGCTGAAGTTGTATTATCCTTAGCCTTCTCTTAAAACTAAATTAAGCCAAATCACAGAGACTGCAACAATGATTTTAATATCAGTGTCAGGTAAGAGTAATATGCGTGCATATAATTTATGGAAGTTTATAATAAACAGCCACTTTTATAAAATCATGGGAAATTTAATTTTTGAATTCATTTGAATTCTATCAATAAATAATTAATTTAAAGAGGTGTCATACATGATCTTTGCAAACACAGCACATGACCTTCTTTAAAGCCCGTGTTATAGAAAACAATTAAAAGTATTAGGATATCACTTTCAATTATGTGCAAATGTATTTTTTGCAGCTCAAAATATTGTAAGTTCAGAAGACCAGTATTATATATATAATACATTTTTTTAAAACTTATTTTTCACAATAAAGTGATAGATATTGCTGATAGCAATTATGATATGAAAGGGTTAAATTATGAAAAAACAAGAGACAAGGTGACACAGACAGAGTGAGAGAGACCCCCTCCACACACACACACACACACACACACACACACACACACACACACACACACACACACACACAGAGTGATCCTGAGAGAGTGAGGGGGGAGGGGAATGACAGACACAAAATCTAAACAGTGAGCGATCATTGTTTTTATTTCACTGTCTGAAAACACTGTGTTGCAATAACAACAATAGTTTTATCTTCAAAACAGTGTTCCCTTGGACATATCCAACCTGGTTACTAAATAAGGCTACACTTCCACCTTCTGGTTATTCTATATTTAGTTATTCTATATTTATATTTAAACAAAAGGCATTAATCTACTTTTTTTTAAAAAGACAATTAAATGTGTTTTTTTCTTTTGTTAGTAATGTTTTTTTATATTTATATTTTTTTATTAATAATTATTTGTATTAACACAATTATTTAACTAATTATATAAAACAATATTGTCAATGCCCTAAAAATAAACTGGTTTTATGCATTAATTTTTTTATTCAAACCCAGAATAAAATGTTTTATCCTGTAATGCAGGCCAAAGCACAGCATTGAGAGGTAATCTTTTTAGACAGAAGAGTGGCTCACACACACACACACACACACACACACACACACACACACACACACACACACACACACACACACACACACACACACACACACACACACACACACTGTAGAAATCAGTGACACGTGTCCCCATGAGTCTGTGTACATTCAGGTTGAAGTCCCCACCAGGCTAGAAAAAAGAACACACACACACACACACGCACAAACACACACACAGTAGTAATGCTGAAGTATGCTGCAGGCAACTCTTATTAGTTAAGCCCATCCACCATCCCCCATCCACAACACACACACCCACCCACAAACACACACACAAACCAACACACACACACACACACACACACACACACACACACACACACACACACACACACACACACACACACACACACACACACACACACACACACACACACACACAAACACACACACACATACACACACACTCATGTCTGGTTCACTATCTTTCTGGGGACTCATAGACGTAATGGTTTTTATGCTGTACAAACCATATATTCTGTCATCCTACACTGCTCCTGCCCCTAAACCTACCCATTACACAAAACTTTCTTCAAAAGAACTCATTCTGTCTGATTTATAAGCTTTTGTACCCATTGGGAAGTCCCCATGAGTCTGTGTGCATTCAGGTTTAAGTCCCCACCAGGCTAGAAAACCATTCTCACACACACACAGAGGCAAGGTTTTTTGCTTGAAAACTTATACAATATTGCCCTCTACTGGTCATTTAAGTGAGAGCATAAGTATTGAAAAAAAAACAAAAAAAACAACAGTGTGATATATAGAATAACCAGCAGGTGGGAGTATAGCCTTATTTATGAACCAGGCACTTGTGTTCTTATTTTGTGTTTTTTAGGCTTTTGCTACGGGAAGACCATTTGAGATATCCAATAACCGTTCGCATTTTAGCATCTTCTGTATATTTACTTCATGTTGTCCGAGTTTGGAGGAGATTGAATGAATCGCTTTTGAGGAGAAGGTAAAAACTCAGAGCTCGCTTTCGACTTCTTGTTATCTTCCAACCAAATTATCTGACTTCCTGTTGGTCAGAGCTAATGACTGTAAATTAGAAAGTTGTCCGGCTCAAAATGTACAATATATATACCGAGTTTGGTGAATGTAGATAAAACTAACCCCCCGCTTTGGACAAAAGATGGCGCTACTGAGCCCCTCTACCACGCCCGTTTCTGAATCTTTGCTTGCATCTTCTGGACAGCATGTCTGATGTGTGTGTTGAGTTTCATGCAATTTCAAGCATGTGAAGAGTCTCAAAAACACCAAAAAAGATTATTAGACTTTGACACGTTGCCATGACAACAGTTTTTCTAGAATCAGGAATCCATTTATATGTCTATATCTGCTATGTTTTGACATAATACTGATGAAGTTTGAAGTAAATCGGGTGAAAATAAGATGGGGATTTAAAGCAATTTTGAAAGTGACACACTTCCTGCTGCCAGTTGGTGGCGCTATAACTTTGACTCACAAAAGTCATATCCATGTGATCGTCCTCTTACAACGAACACACAGCTGAAGTTTCATCAAAATGAATTAATGTATGCAAAAGTTATAACACACTTCCTGTTTCCCTTTTCTCGCCATAAATTTGTCTCTTCGCCACGGCCAAACCCTTTGAGATATCAAAAAGTTGCTCGCAATTTAGCATCCTCAGTGTCTTGACTTCATGCTGACCGAGTTTGGTGCTGATCGGGTGAATCGTCTAGGAGGAGTATCGCAAATTCCACAGCATGCGTTTTCCGAACAACCCATAATAGCTCACTTCCTGTTGGGCTGACGCATAACTTAGAGCACGAAAGTTGTTCGGCCCGATGAGCTCTATATGTGTACCGAGTTTCATATATGTACGTGCAAGTGTGTTTGATTTATAGACCCCGTTTTCAGACCCCACTTTAGGGGGCGCTGTCGAGCCTCCTTGCCACGCCCGGGTCCCAGCCTCAGCCCGGCCCTGATGGCCGCGCATTCTGATGCGTGTGCAAACTTTCAAGAGTTTTCGAGCATGGGAAAGGCCCCAAAAATGCCCAAATAGTCGGTAAAAAAAATAATAATAAATAATAATTAAAGCTGCGAGCAGCGATGACGGGCCCAAGCCGGGGGCACCGCCACCCCGGTGGCATCAGCTTAACTGTGCGCAGAAGGCCAATAGGCATTTAATATGGGAAAAAAATAAAAGGACTATGTCAAAGTCATTTGAATTCACCTCATTAACTGCAGAAACTGGTGCTGCTATGACCAGGAACCACAACAGTCACATTTATGAGATCAATTACATTTTATTCACTAATTTTATGTCAGATGATGTCAAATGTCAATTTCAAAATGAGTGCAGAATACCGTCCAAATGCTGAAGTTGTATTATCCTTACACTTCTCTTTGTGTTTTTGACCTACCGTAGCTTCTGTTTGTTCACCAGTCTTATGCAGTAAAAAGCATGCATGTTTTTATTTTAATATGTGTGGCATTCAATATTTTTAAAAATATAAATAAATAAATAAATCTAAATCACAGAATCCACAAAAATGATTTTAATATCAGTGTCAGGTAAGAGTAATACACATGCACAATTTTGTAAGTCCAGAAGGCCTGTATATTTTTTAAAGATATGTTATATTTTGTGTGGTATTTTTAACTTATTTTTCACATCAAAGTTATAGCTATTTGTGATAGCCTATGATATAAAAGCGTTAAATTATGACAATCAAGAGACAAGGTGACACACACACACACACACACACACACACACACACACACACACACACACACACACACACACACACACACACACACACAGAGTGAGAGAGACCCCCCCCCACCACACACACACACACTCACACACACACACACGCACACACACACACACACACACACAGAGTGAGCCTGAGAGAGTGGGGGGGGGGGGGGGAGTAAGGACAGACAGAAAGAGAGAGGCATAGTCTGATTCCGATTGAACAAGGTTTGAAACAAAAAATTAAATTTACATTCTCAAAAGAACTCATTCTGTGTGATTTATAAGCTTTTGTACCCATTGGGACCTCAGTTTAGGTCCCTACAGTGACACGAGTCCCCATGAGTCTGTGTGCATTCAGGTTGAAGTCCCCACCAGGCTAGAAAAACATGAATATTGAACAAGATTTTAAACAAAAAATAATAATAAAATCTAAATGGTCGGAGAAAATTATTTGAAAAAGAAACTCAAATGTGTTTTTTTATGTTAGTATTTTAGTTTTAAGAATTAATCTTCAAATACAAAATGTTAAAGAAAACCAATATATTGATAAAAAAAATACAAAAAGTACATTCATTTTACATTTTTATTCTTTCTGTGTTTGGTGACTATAGATAAAACTAGCCAAGTGTTTTATTTTTATACATTTTTCTCAGACTTATCCAGCCGTGTTCATAAATAAGGCTATACTCCCACCTTCTTTGTATTAACACAATTATTAAACTAATTATATAAAAAATATTGTCAATGCCTGTCAAATCTTCAGTGTCCTTTGTTTCATGTTGACCGAGTTGACTTTAGTATTTATCTAAAGGTCTTTTTATATTTGTATTTTCACAATTACGAAACTAATTATATAAAACGGTATTGTCAATGCTCTACAAATTAACTGGTTCCATACTTTTTCCATTTTTTTATTCAAACCCAGAAATATATATATATATATATATATATATATATATATATATATATATATATATATATATATATATATATATATATATATATATATATATATATATATATATATATATATACATATTTATCCTTTAATGCTGGCCAAAGCACACAGCAATAAAAGAGCTAATCTTTTCCTCATCAAAATGCAACTGGCACCCATCCCCCATCAGACACACACACACACACACACACACACACACACACACACACACACACACACACACACACACACACACACACACACACACACACACAGTCAGAGTCACATGTCTGGTCTCTGGTGTACTATCTTTCTGGGGACTCACCATAGACTTAATGGTTTTTATACTGTACAAACCATATATTCTGTCCTCCTACACTGCTCCTACCCTAAACCTACCCATCACACAAAACTTTCTGCATTTTCACATTTTCAAAATAACTCATTCTGTATGATTTATAAGCTTTTGTACCCATTGGTAAGTCCCCATGAGTCTTTGTGCATTCAGGTTTAAGTCCCCACCAGGCTAAAAAAACATTCACACACACACACACACACACACACACACACACACAGAGGCAAGGTTTTTTGCTTGAAAACTTATACAATATTGCCCTCTACTGGTCATTTAAATGAGAGCATAAGTGTTGAGAAAAAAAAAGAAAAAAAAAACTGTGATTATATAGAATAACCAGCAGGTGGGAGTATAGCCTTATTTATGAACCAGGCACTGGTGTGCTTATTTTGTGTTTTTTAGGCTTTTGCTAAGGGAACACCGTTTGAGATATCCAATAACCATTCGCATTTTAGCATCTTCTGTATATTTACTTCATGTTGTCCGAGTTTGGAGGAGATTGAATGAATCGCTTTTGAGGAGAAGGTAAAAACTCAGAGCTCGCTTTCAACTTTTTCTCATTTTCAAACCAGATTATCTAACTTCCTGTTGGTCAGAGCTAATGACAGTAAATTAGAAAGTTGTCCGGCTCGAAAAGTACAATATATATACCGAGTTTGGTGAATGTAGATAAAACTAACCCCCCACTTTGGACAAAAGATGGCGCTATTGAGCCCCTCTACCACGCCCGTTTCTGAATCTTTGCTTGCATCTTCTGGACAGCATGTCAGATGTGTGTGTTGAGTTTCATGCAATTTCAAGCATGCTAAGAGTCTCAAAAACACATAAAAAGATTATTAGACTTTGACACGTTGCCATGACAACAGTATTTCAAGAATCAGGAATCCATTCATATGTCTATATCTGCCATGTTTTGACATTATACTGATGAAGTTTGAAGTAAATCGGGTGAAAATAAGATGGGGATTTAAAGCAATTTTGAAAGTGACACACTTCCTGCTGCCAGTTGGTGGCGCTATAACTTTGACTCACAAAAGTCATATCCATGTGATCGGCCTCCTACAACGAACACACATCTGAAGTTTCATCAAAATGAATTAATGTATGCAGAAGTTATAACACACTTCCTGTTTCCCTTTTCTCGCCATAAATTTGTCTCTTCGCCACGGCCAAACCGTTTGAGATATCAAAAAGTTGCTCGCAATTTGGCATCCTCAGTGTCTTGACTTCATGCTGACCGAGTTTGGTGCTGATCGGGTGAATCGTCTAGGAGGAGTATCGCAAATTCCACAGCATGCGTTCCACAGCATGCGTTCAACAACCCCTAATAGCTCACTTCCTGTTGGGCTGACGCATAACTTAGAGCACGAAAGTTGTTTGGCCCGATGAGTTCTATATGTGTACCGAGTTTCATATATGTACGTGCAAGTCGGTTTGATTTATAGACCACGTTTTCAGACCCCACTTTAGGGGGCGCTGTCGAGCCCCCCTGCCACGCCCGGGTCCCAGCCTCAGCCCGGCCCTGATGGCCGCGCATTCTGATGCGTGTGCAAAGTTTCAAGAGTTTTCGAGCACGGGAAGGGCCCCAAAAATGCCCAAATAGTCGCGTAAAAAAATAATAATAAATAATAATAACAAATTAAAGCTGCGAGCAGCGATGACGGGCCCAAGCCGGTGGCACCGCAACCCCGGTGGCATCAGCTTACCTGTGCACAGCAGGCCAATAGGCATTTAATATGGGAAAAAATAAATAAAGGGACTATGTCAAAGTCATTTGAATTCACCTCATTAACTGCAGCAACTGGGGCTGCTATGACCAGGAACCACAAGTCACATCTATGAGATCAATTACATTTTATTCATTAATTTTATGTCAGATGATGTCAAATGTCAATTTCAAATGAGTGCAGAATACTGTCCAAATGCTGAAGTTGTATTATCCTTACACTTCTCTTAAAAATAAATTAAGCCAAATCACAGAGACCGCAACAATTATTTTAATATCAGTGTCAGGTAAGAGTAATATGCGTGCATATAATTTATGGAAGTTTATTATAAACAGGCACTTTAATAAGATCATGTGAAATTAACTTTTTTTATCCATTTGAATTCTATCAATAAATAATTAGTTTAAAGAGGTGTCATACGTGATCTTTGCAAACACAGCACATGACCTTCTTTAAAGCCCATGTTTTAGAAAACAATTAAAAGTATTAGGACATCACTTTCAATTATGTGCAAATATATTTTTTGCAGCTCAAAATTTTGTAAGTTCAGAAGACCAGTATTTAATTAAAGATATAATATATGTTTTTGTTTTTTACTTATTTTTCACAATAAAGTGATAGATATTTGTGATAGCCTATGATATGAAAGGGTTAAATTATGAAAACACAAGAGTAAAGGTGACACACACACAGAGTGAGAGACCCCCTCCACACACACACAGAGTGATCCTGAGAGAGGGAGAGTGAGGGGGGAGGGGAATGACAGACACAAAATCTAAACAGTGAGAGAACATTGTTTTTATTTCACTGTCTGAAAACACTGTTTTGCAATAACAACAATAGTTTTATCTTCAAAACAGTGTTCCCTAGGACATGTCCAACCTGGTTACTGAATAAGGCTACACTCCCAACTTCTGGTTATTCTATATACCGGTAGCTCATTGGTTATCATTTTTGTCCTTAAACATTAATCTTCTCATTTTTAAGTTACACACACCAATTACTTTTTGTTGAAAAAGACAATTAAATGTGTTTTTTCCTTTGTTAGTAATTTTTTTAAAATATTTATATGTTTTATTAATAATTATTTGTATTAACACAATTATTTAGCTAATTATATAAAACAATATTGTCAATGCCCTACAAATAAACTGGTTTTATACATTTATTTTTTTATTCAAACCCAGAATAATATGTTTTATCCTTTAATGCAGGCCAAAGCACAGCATTGAGAGGTAATCTTTTTAGCGCACACACACACACACACACACACACACACACACACACACACACACACACACACACACACACACACACACACACACACACACACACACACACACACACACACTCATGTCTGGTTCACTATCTTTCTGGGGACTCATAGACGTAATGGTTTTTATGCTGTACAAACCATATATTCTGTCCTCCTGCCCCTACCCCTAAACCTACCCATCACAAAACTTTCTGCATTTTTACATTTTCAAAAGAACTCATTCTGTATGATTTATAAGCTTTTGTACCCATTGGGACCTCAATTTAGGCCCCTACAGTGACGTGTCCCCATGAGTCTGTGTGCATTCAGGTTGAAGTCCCCACCAGGCTAGAACAACACACACACACACACACACACACACACACACACACACACACACACACACACACACACACACACACACACACACACACACACACACACACACACACACACACACACAGTAGTAATGCTGAAGTATGCTGCAGGCAACTCAAATCAGCTCAGCCCATCCCCCCATCCACAACACCCCCCTTCACCCCCCACCCCTCACACACACACACACACACACACACACTCATGTCTGGTTCACTATCTTTTTCTGGGGACTCACCATAGATGTAATGGTTTTTATGCTGTACAAACCATATATTCTGTCCTTCTACACTGCTCCTGCCCCAAAACCTTCCCATCACACAACTTTCTGCATTTTCACCTTTTTAAAAGAACTCATTCTGTCTGATTTATAAGCTTTTGTACCCATTGAGAAGTCCCCATGAGTCTGTGTGCATTCAGGTTTAAGTCCCCACCAGGCTAGAAAACCATTCACACACACACACAGAGGTAAGTTTTTTTTGCTTGAAAACTTATACAATATTGCCCTCTACTGGTCATTTAAGTGAGAGCATAAGTGTTGAAAAAAAAACAAAAAAAACAACAGTGTGATATAGAGAATAACCAGCAGGTGGGAGTATAGCCTTATTTATGAACCAGGAACTTGTGTTCTTATTTTGTGTTTTTTAGGCTTTTGCTACGGGAAAACCGTTTGAGATATCCAATAACCGTTTGCATTTTAGCATCTTCTGTATATTTACTTCATGTTGTCCGAGTTTGGAGGAGATTGAATGAATCACTTTTGAGGAGAAGGTAAAAACTCAGAGCTCGCTTTGCCACTTCTTGTTATCTTCCAACCAAATTATCTGACTTCCTGTTGGTCAGAGCTAATGACTGTAAATTAGAAAGTTGTCTGGCTCGAAATGTACAATATATATACCGAGTTTGGTGAATGTAGATAAAACTAACCCCCCCACTTTGGACAAAAGTGACACACTTCCTGCTGCCAGTTGGTGGCGCTATAACTTTGACTCACAAAAGTCATATCCATGTGATCGGCCTCTTACAACGAACACACAGCTGAAGTTTCATCAAAATGAATTAATGTATGCAAAAGTTATAACACACTTCCTGTTTCCCTTTTCTCGCCATAAATTTGTCTCTTCGCCACGGCCAAACCGTTTGAGATATCAAAAAGTTGCTTGCAATTTAGCATTCTCAGTGTGTTGACTTCATGCTGACCGAGGTTGGTGCTGATCGGGTGAATCGTCTAGGAGGAGTATCGCAAATTCCAGAGCATGCGTTTTCCGAACAACCCATAATAGCTCACTTCCTGTTGGGCAAAGCTTATGACTATGAGTGCGGAAGTTGTTTGGCCCGATGAGATCTATAAGTGTACCGAGTTTCATACATGTACGTGCAAGTGTGTTTAATATATAGACCCAGTTTATCAAGGGGGCGCTGTTGAGCCCCCCTGCCACGCCCGGGGCAAAGGCCTCTGCCCGACCCTGTTGGCCGCGCATTCCGATGCGTGTGCAAAGTTTCAAGAGTTTTCGAGCATGGGAAGGGCCCCAAAAATGCCCAAAAGGCGAAAAGATAATAATAATAATAATAATAATCCTTAGAAGAACAATAGGGCTCTTCGCCCTTTCAGGGCTTGGGCCCTAATAATCCTTAGAAGAACAATAGGGCTCTTCGCCCTTTCAGGGCTTGGGCCCTAATAATCCTTAGAAGAACAATAGGGCTCTGCGCCCTTTCAGGGCTTGGGCCCTAATTATATTCAAAAATGTATTTTAATAATCCATAAGTATATGCATTGTAATTATTTCATTGCTGTCATGTACGGTCTACTCTCCAACACTACATAAGGAGCAGTGACCTTTTTTTCACTAAAAAAACTAATTTCTCATTGTTTTGTAAACTTGTGACAGGGTTGAGTTATTAATTTATGAATATATTTTTATTATAATATATAATATAAAAAACAGACATGGTTTCAGTAAAGATAAACTTACCAAAATCATTTTGATATAAATAGCCTTGATGTAATGTGTCCACTTTAGACACTGCAGCAGAAATGGCACCCATATCAGCAGCAAAAAAGACATATCTGTGCTGTAAATGACACAGAAAGTATATCTCTCTGCAATATAGCCTACTTTTGTGCATACTTGTGTGTTTTCATAATGTACTAAAATGTGTTGAGCAGTTTTTCTCATGAGAATAATAAACAACTGTCCATGAACATCTAATCCACTGGCTATGTTGTGAACATTTAAGAATAATTTTACAATATTAACATTTAATTTTTCAAATTACAATTAGGCTACAGTTAGGTTACTGAAGGCATATTTTTAGTGTGACCTAGAAAGACTGAACATCTGAAATAGTTTTTTTTTTTTTTTTTTTTTTTTTAGCATTCTATTTTATCATGCATTTTAGTGTTATTTGCACTTACGCACAGTAGTTGGCGATATTCATATATGGCGTCTTGCCTGTAAAACTAGAAGAAAATAAGCCGCCACCCATTTGATGCGTCAGAGGCGTGACGTTTGTGATTTTCTGGAAATCAGTGAAATGTGGATTTTGTCAAGGTAATTTTATAATTTAGGCATATAGATGTGTCTATGGAATAGGATATAAGCTTATTGCATCACATCTCTCTGAAGCAGATCTGAGGTAAGGCGAACTCGATCCCATGATTCAGAGCAAAACACGGGCACTGCCCAAAAGATCAGCTGGAGATTGTGTTTGACAGATCGGTTGCGATTAAAGCACGCTTTGACGTGAAACAAGTGTGTATAAGTAGGAATTAATTGTAAGTTATTTAGCAGGCGTGTGTGTTATTCATGCGTATGTTTTTATCCTAGCGATGTCCGATTCGTGAATCATATCGTTCTTTAAATCGGATCTTTTTGATGAATTGGTTGAATCGTTTGTAACACGTTCCTTTATACATTGTTTTGTTTTTTACAATGAGACTAGCATAAAGTTTGATGATTAATCGATTCCTGTTTTCTAAAAGCATCGAAAGAATTCCAAAAGCATACCCAGGAATGGGATGCTTTTTGGGAAATGCATGCAGCCTGAGCGAGTTGTTCATGAATTGAACCGAATCAGTCTGAGGCATTTAAATGATTCTTTGAACCAGTGATAGCAGTAGAAATGTTTACGACTTGATTGTCAGAGTCCAAAAGAACCGATTCTGTCCGAAAAGAACTGAATCGCGGAAATAAGTCGATTTGCTATCAGCACTGGCACTTGCCAATAACGCCCATTAACTAACTTGATTGTCTGCGTACTAGTGAGATTAGTTAGGCGTGAATGATTCAAGAAATGACAGATAATTACCATTTATGCTCAAATGAGGACAAACAAAGGGTCTCTGAGATGCATATTGTTAGCTGTTAAATAGCTTGAATGCTCAGTCACATAAGTACATTTTGTAAGAAGCATTTTTAACTTGTTGAGAGCACATTTGTTTTGTAATCACATAAAACACTCCATTAATGTCAAACAACAATCGAATCAATCAACTGAAACTTTCTGTGTCAACTGCTTTTACAAGTATATGCTTTTTAACCATACTGCCATTGAATCACATTAACATCAAATATAAAATATTAACAATCTGCTAAAATACATTTTTCATAATTGTTGTGGTGCATAATTTTTTGGTCCAAAATGAAATACATGAAATAAAGGCTATTGACTATTAAAAATAAGAGAGGAGCCCTTTGAAGTCTCTCAAACTTCTATTTTATGTTTTTTTTAAACTGAATCTTGTCAATTTGGTTTTGCCTCTCTCTGTTTGCAGTTGCTCCTAGTCCCAGGAAGAGTGAGCAGAGTGCGGCCTGCACTATGAGCGGGGCAGCACTGGGAATAGAGATTGTGGTTGTCTTTTTCCTGGCTCTCTTTCTCCTACATCGCTATGGTGACTTTAAAAAGCAGCAGCGCATGGTTCTCTTTGGCACACTGCTGGCTTGGTATTTGTGCTTTCTCATCGTCTTTATTCTTCCCCTGGATGTCAGCACGGTTAGTATGGCTCCTGCTCTATAAAATTGTCCAGTACTGTTAAATCCTGATGCAACTCCAACAACTTGTGCAATTGATTTTCAGACAATCTACAAGCAGTGTTTAATTGATCATGACGCACATGCCCAGACGCCCTCTGTGAGCCCTGTCCTGTCAAACCAGACGACTCCAAATACCTCTGTCTCACCCAGTAAAAGGTGAATTCAACAGCAGCCCAAGTATTCAGTTAGGCTTATTCTGATTGTACTGTTATATTGCATGCTTTTTTGAACATATATTTTGTCTCTTTTCCCAAAGCACTGAGCATGTGTGCTATAAACCATGGAGCTACATTCCAGATGGCATCATGCCAGTGTTCTGGAGGGTTGTTTATTGGACCTCACAGTGTCTTACTTGGTGAGAAAGCTTTACCCTTTTTAAACTTGATAATGGCATCTTAAATCTTTCTGATAATTATTTGTCACTGTTACTATTCAAGTCAGTCTATTGTAGTGCTGCAGAAGTAATTGAAATGAAGCCAAAATTGCAATTTGGTAAAGTGCTCTTTTTTTTATTGCAAAAGATTCATTAAATAAATATATATGCACTGCGTGTTTCAGATTGTTTCACCACTGTATTAATTTACACACGATCAGCTCATGATCCAGTGTTTTCAGTGAGCGGCTCACTTTGCAGTAAATGCTGCTCCACACAAACTCATCGATTCTCATATGCTTTGAAGAAATCATTTGGGAATGCAACGTTACACTAACCCTTTGGGTGTCAGAAAAGAGAAACTTTAGTTTGCCACAAAATCTTGATGGTTAAATGTTTGAAAATTAATAAATTAAAGGGATACTTCACCGCTTTTTCATATTAAACTATGTTATTCCCTTAAAGGTGTCATGAACTGGCTTTTTAAAAAAAAATTATACTGAGGTCAACAAATCGTGTGGTTTTTACATTCAAAAACATCATAACTAATAAGTAATAGGCTACACTGGTTTTGAGGCTCTCTCCAAAACGCTGGGTTCTGATGGGTGTGACACACTGGAGACTTTGAAGTAAACGCACACGGGTAGGATTGGATAAGATTTGCATATTTAATGAGCTTAAACTCCCTTGTCAGTTCAGTGACATGAGATAGGAGAGAATGAGGGGGAAGCAACGACCAGAATGATTTTCTCAATCGCAAGGCTCGTAAATGTCTTTATCAAACAAACTCAATGTTTTATTTCTCATCGACACGCAATTAATTGGACTATTATTTTTATATTACACATAGCCGGCAAGATCGGAAGATATAAGCGCGAACCACGCGCGCACACATACACGTTCGTTCGGCGCGTACGCCGCCCTTCAGATGTCAACAAGAGAGAGGGAGAGAGAGAATAGCAGAACAAAAACGGAATATAATAAGATTCCTCAGCCTGCCGGGCTTTGCGTTCCCTGGCCCATACGTGTCTGAGTCCAGCGTGCTGAGGTATTTTCTGTTAGACACGTACACATAAGCAAAACGATCTATAACAATGCGGTACCATTACATATAAAAACACGTTTTACTCACATGGTGTGCTGCACCATTCCTATCGGATCCAAGTCCAGCATCGACCGAAGATTTGTTTACAAACGATCCCGCAGTGAACTGAAGTGAATATGTATTTCCCCACGTGAGCTGGAACTTCATTAAAAATAAAGTTCAACCACTCATTCCTAATATTAGGATCAGAAGGAAGCTTATGCAGCGACTGTGTTCTTCCACAACCAGGAATAGCGCAATATCTTAATCTTCCTCCACATGAATTTGTTGTTGACCAGCTAGCATGAGCCCTACATTAGTCGGTGGGCGGGGCTAATGGATTAGACGGGCCATAGAGGCGGTGTTTCGTCGCACACTGACGTCAGTATAAAGCACAGGACCGTTTGCTGAGCCTGGTGTCTATAAAAGCTTTTCTTTGACTAACAAGGAAGTTTTCAGCTCTGAAACTTACAGGAGATTCTTGTATTACCATGACCTTTTATATATCAAAGCTCTAGGGAAAGTTGATTCCTCAATTCATCACACCTTTAACTATGACGAGTTGATACATACCTCTCTCGTCTCAGTGCGTGCAATGAATCGCTCTGACGCGCGGTGATATACTGATAGCATTTAGCTTAGCCCACTAAGCCCAGTTCATTCACTATGGTACCAAACAAAGATCAAGTTAGAAGCGACCAAACACCTCCACGTTTTCCCGATTTAAATACAGTTACACAAATAGTTGAACAATCAAGTATGATGACATAAAACGTGGCACTTTTCTAAGCAAATTAAAAACTCCTACGGTGGCCAATTAAGTCCAAGATTAACATGGCAATCCCCCTCTTCACATTCAACACGGTGCCATCGAGTGTTAACGCGAAAGGCAAAGCTTGAATTTATGGGTATGTCCCTCTTTGGCTAATGTACTTTCAAGACGGAGGGGCAACATGGCGACCAGCATTCGAACCCCTCACCCGTATGTATTTTCAATGGCATATTATAAACTTATGAGAATACTTTATTACTTGAAAGAAGTAAATATACATTAATGAGCACAAATATTTTTGAAAGAACTAAATGTTTTTAGCTAAGAGTAAACTAAAAAAGTTTCACAGTGTAGCTTTTAAAAAATACATAGTTTTCACTTTTGGGTTAACTAAACCTTTAAGACTCCCATAAATATACATACATTTTAGAGTTGAACTGTAAAATAAAATAATTTATTATTTTTCTTAAATGCCAAATTTTGTTACAGCGATGTTTTAATAGTAATATTGTTAAAAAATTATATTTAGTAATAATCATATTAATGACCTGAAGATAAACACTTTTTTTTACACACTTTTTTACATAGCAATATTCACAGTGTTTTTTAAAAAATTTTTCCTGTGGGCCCTGAGCACCCCATGTGTAAACCTTTTGTTTGAACAATGCATAAATAACTATGCTGTATTATATTTGCTAATGAATGTGATACCTGTAAGAGTAGTGATTAATAATAGTGTTTCCTCTTCCAAGGCTGCTTCTGCCATTCATGCAGTCATATGCTCGCTCTGGAGGATTCTCCATTACTGGAAAGATCAAGACGGCCCTAATTGAGAATGCCATCTATTATGGCACATACCTTTTCATCTTCGGCTCTCTTCTCATCTATGTGGCTGTGCATCCTCAGTGGCACCTCTCCTGGTCTGTAAACCAATCCAGAATTATATTCTTCAGTTGTCATCACAATGTTCTGTCCGTTCTGACTCTTCTTTTCCACATCACTTCACCAGGTATGAGCTGCAAACCATCGGCATCACTGCGGCCAACACTTGGGGTCTGTTTCTTCTAGTGTTGTTGTTGGGCTATGGCCTAGTTGAGATCCCCCGCTCATATTGGGAGTCCTCACGCCAGGGTCACCTCCTCATCAAGACTTATTTCAAAGCAGCCAAGCTTATGACAGAGAAGGCAGATTCAGAGGAGAACCTAGAAGATGTCATGGAGGTGAAAGCCACGTGTGTTTATACGCCGTAAATAAACATCTGTTTACAATGTATAAGTCTTGATGAGCTGGTGTTTGAAAGGTAATGTAAGATCTGAGTCCATTCAGCCAATATTGTGTCTTGTATTTTTATCATAGGAAGTGAGAAAAATCAATGAATCGATCAAATATAATCATCCATTAAGGAAGAACGTGGACACCATTCTCCGAAAGGTGAGAAGACGACTGCATTTTTATGTATTGATGTGATTGAAGCAATCATGCCACTCTTAAGTGGAAATCTGCTTTTTATTTTTAGTGTCCAGTTGAATATCAGGAGAAAATGGGCAGGAACATGGATGACTATGAGGATTTCGATGATAAACAAAACGCATACCCCAGTGAAAGAAGCCTTTCGAAACTACACAAGCAGGTACCACTCGTGTCTTGTCTGTGTTTTTCTGAATTTGGCTCGAGAATAATACTGATAGCTGGTTTCTCAGGTGATCTACGCAGTGCAGCGGCACAATCGCACGCGAGTTCAGTGGCAGATATTGCTGGAACAGGCTCTCCATCTTGAGGACGTTGCCAAGAACGAAACCAGCACCTCTCGGCAGTTCGTTCACAGTTTTGCCCCTCCAGAACCTGTAGGCTGGTTCAGACGCTACATTTATACTCCCACAGTAGGTAGGTGCTCTAATAGAGCTAGAAAAACAAGTGTCACTTTTGACCCTGCCTTTACTGTCTTTTGTTTCTTTGTCAACCCAGAGTGGTACTGGGAGTGTTTGCTGAAGCAGTGGTTTTTCCGTATACTGGCTGTGGTTTTGTCGCTCTTTTCGGTGGCTGTGGTTTGGTCGGAGTGCACTTTCTTCAGCACTCGTCCCGTTCTGTCACTCTTTGCAGTGTTTATCCAGCTTGCTGAGAGAGATTATAACTACCTGTACATTGAGGTGAGTCGTCTACTTGAGCTCTGTAATCTAAAAAAAGGGAATGGTCAAGACAAATTTATTTGTATAGCGCTTTTAGCAGCTTTAGAGAAAAGCAAAATGTTAAAGTCCCTGTAAAGGCAATTCTATGAAAAAATTCTAAACACATTATAAATGTTAGAAATGTATTGCTAAAACACATTGCAAAGACTGTGAAGTACTAAATTGGGGAGTTAGACAGTTAAACAGTTTTTCACCATTGCTGTGCTCCGGATTTTCTAGGCGTGGCTAAAACGGTGGCTCGATGACGCACTGGAGCCTCTGCGCTTGGCCTCGCCCATACTGTTGATGACGCACTGGCGCCTCTGAGGCTCATAACTAGAGCACGATTGCAACAGTTTGCCGAGTACTCAATCGCGAGTACTATTAGTAACTACAGTTTGCTAGCTAGCTATGCCTTCGTCGCGGAAATGCGTTACCTGGATGTAGTCACTTACAAAACAGATCGGTGTCCAAATTTAAATATCCGAAAACGATCATATCAAGAAGAGGTGGATTCATTTTATAAAGAGCCACTTTGATGGAGAGCTGAGGATCACCACCAACAACCGCCTCTGTAGTGATCATTTTACACAGGATAGTTTTATAAACTTTCGTCGGAGACAACTGGGATTCTCTGATAATCCGCTGTTACTGGTGAATGGGGCTGAACCAACTATCTCCCGCCTTCATTGTCCCGTCTCGCCGACAGCCGGTGCAAACATCATCCGCAATAATGTTACGTGCCCACCAATGAGTATAAGTTTCCTTGTGTGCTTGTGTTATAATTACAGCAGGTAACATTATATTAGTCCACATTAACTAAATCCTGCAACCCTCTAACGTGATTTTGTTTTAAGTTACATCAATATGATTCCTTAGACAAGTAATTTCAACTATTATATCTGTAAACCTGTATATATTATATCTGTAATATCTGTATTATATCTTTTAGTTTGATATGTGACTATAAAGTGGCAAAATACTCTTTATTCTTTGTTATTTATTGCTAGCCTAACTTTACTTGGCTACGTTTATGCTAGTTACATAACTAGCTAAATTGCATAAAACGGAGAGGAAAAAAGCACGGACCATTCTGTTGCAGATCAAGGGGGGTGATGTTGGTTATCGAATATGTCAATGTCCTCTAACACCGGTTTCACACTGCACGTGCAAGCAGTGCCTTGGCAGGGCAGGAGCAGAGCGGGAGCCTTGCGCTGTTGTGCATTCACACCGGCAGCGTTCGTCTCGCGCAGATGAACCGTGGCTCGTTCTCTTCCGACACTGTCATTCTCGTGCTTTGATTTATGATGGGAAGCATATATGCTGTAAATGCGACCGTTTTCCCCTCTGTCCCAAAAACACATGCATGTATAGGTAGTTTACATGATAAAAGTAACCTTAATATGCCTCTGGGTTTAATAATTTGTGTGATTATTAACGGTGAGTATTATTAGTAAACCGTGTGAGTGCTCTAATCTGTTAACATGGGCGGCGAAGAAAAAAAAACGCTTCTCGCACCCTGCTAACGTGTGCAGTGTGACTGTGAAACCGGCCTTAGTTTGTTTCTGGCTCTGGAGGCTCAAACATGTATGGCATTATAGTGACTTTTATTATCATTTAAATTTGTCGGTGGTTAATAACATTTTTCTGTGGTGTGACAAACTCAGATCACATATTTCATTTTGACTTTACAGGGTCTTTAATGTTTATTATATTTTTATATCTTCATTCCTTAAAGGGTTAGTTTACACAAAAAGTAAAATCAATTCTGTCATTAATTACTTATCCTCATGTCATTCCAAACCCGTAAGACCTTTGTTCATCTTCAGAATGCATATTAAGATATTTTCTGATGAAATCTAAAAGCTCTCAGGCCCCTCCATAGGCAATTTAATGAACACTTTCAAGGTACATAAAGGTAGTAAAGACATTGTTAAAATAGTCCATGTGACTCCAGTGGTTCAACCTTAATTTTAGAAAGGCGACTAGAATACTTTTTTGCACACAAAAATAACGACTTCATTCAACAATCTCTTTTCGTCTGTGGCAGTCTCCTATGCTGATAACGTAGCGTAAACAGTTCTGCACTTCTAACGCAGAAAGGCGGATCTCCATTGGCAAGCACCTGTGTCAGCATAACACACGTGTTGTGGTGCTCACTTGAACAGCGCCGGCCAACGGTAAGCCGGCGTTCTGATGTAGCGCTTCTAAAGTGCTGCACTGTATTTACTACATCAGCACCGTAGGAGACTGGCCCAGATGATGAGAGAAGTTTATTGAATAAAGTGATTTTTTTTTTAATTTTTTGTGTGTGTGTATTCTCGTCACTTAATTAAATTAAGTTTGAACCACTGGGGTCACATGGACTATTTTAACAATTTCCTTCCTACCTTTCTGGGCCTGGAACGTGTTAATGAAATTGCAGTCTATGAAGGGGCCTGAGAGCTCTCGGATTTCATCAGAAAATATCTTAATTTGTGTTCCGAAGATGAACGAAGGTCTTACGAGTTTGGAGCAACATAAAGGTGATTCATTTATGACAGAATTTTCATTTTTGGGTGAACTATTCCTTTAAAGTCAGATTTAGCAGATTACGTCTAAGCGATAATTTCATAAATTGGTACAAATATAGATGGGAGAGCCGGTAATGTCATTGAACTCAATTATACTCAATACCCTTACCATTCAAAAGTTGGAGGTTGGTAAGATTTCATTCGCTTATGTTCATCAAGGCTGCATTTATTTGATCCAACAACACAGTAAAATTACTATTTACAATACGTTTTTTTTATTTAATATATTTTGAAATGTAATTTATTCATGTGAAGGAAAAACTCCATTTTTAGCATCACTACTCCAGTCTTCAGTCTCGCATGATAATATGATTATTTTCTGAACGAGAACAGTTTCTTATTATCAATGTTGTAAACAGTTGTGCTGCTTAATATTTTTGTTGAAACGCTTATGATTTCTTCCAGTATTTTTTATAATTTTTTAGCGTTTATTTAAAATAGAAATCTTATGTAACATAAAAGTTATAAATTATTTTACTTTGTTTCAATTTAATGCATCCCTGCTGAATAAAAGTATTACTTTCCTTCCAAGGTTTTAATTTTATAATTGCTTTAATTGTATGCGTATATATTTTTGTAATGTATACAATATAATAATTTTTCTTCATATAAGAAAGTAAATGTAAAGATATCAGTTTGAACTTCTCTTCTTAAATTGTAATTAAAATCATTACTTTTATTTGATCTATTTTCTCAGTTATTTTATACTGACAGTCTAACTGGGTTTCTGTCTGTGAGTTTTGCTGAAACACAACCTAATATTGTCATTTTGGCCTGTAGATGGCGTGCTTTATTACCATCTTTTTCCTCTGCACTTGTGTCTACTCCACTGTGTTTCGCATCCGAGTCTTCAACTACTACTACCTGGCCTCACATCACCAAACCGATGCCTACAGCCTTCAGTTCAGCGGCATGTACGTTTCACAGATAGCAGTAAACTTAATTGTATTGCCATCAGTCTTTGTCTGATAAAGAATGAAGCCTGTGTGTTGTTTATTAGGCTTTTTTGCCGCTTGACTCCCCCACTTTGTCTAAACTTCCTGGGACTGATTCATATGGATTCTGCCATATCCCACCAAGCAAAGGAGCAGACTGCATACACTTCTGTAAGTCTATTACTATTATATGAAATTTAGAGATCAAGCCTTAAATGCCCCAGAATGCCCCCTTTTCAAGCATTAAATTAACCTTCTCTAATGTTGTAGATCATGGGTTCCATGCGGGTCCTTTCCTTCATTGCCAACGGCTTCTACATATATTACCCCATGCTGATCGTTATTCTATGTATTGCTACATACTTCAGGTGGGTGTGTAATACTATCTATGAAATAATACTATTACTACTAATACTAATACGACTAATACTATCTCACTTCCTTTCCAGTCTTGGCACACGCTGTCTGAACCTCCTGGGTTTCCAGCAGTTCATGGGAGAGAACGAATTGACTTCTGACCTCATAGATGAAGGCAGAGAACTCCTGCGCAGAGGTGACTAGTATATACAATATAAATGCAAGTTTGGTCTGAGTAATAAAGAAGTCTCTTCTGCTCACCAAGGCTGCATTTATTTAACCAAAGTAAACACAACAATACTATGAAATAGTACAATGTAAAAGAATAGTTTTCTTTTTGAATATATTTTAAAATGTAATCTATTCCTGTGATGGCAAAGTTGAATTTTCAGCATCATTACTCCAGTCTTCAATGTCACATGATCCTTCATGCTAGAAGTCATTCTAATATGCTGATTTGCTGCTTAATTATTGCTGCTCAAGAAACACCAATAATACTTTATAACATTATAATTATAAAGACACATTACAAAGAAACACTTCTCTTTGTCACTTGATCAATTTAATGCATCTTTGCTGGAAAAAAAGTATACAAAATTCTTGAAAACGTTTAAAAAAACTGTTCAAAAGTTGTAGGTTCATTCATTTGTATTGTTCTTTTAATATCAAATAAATTCACACAGGCTCAATTTATATTTATCTACAAAACAAATTTTAAACATACATTTAAGAAAAATTATTTTGATCAAATGGTTTTTAAGATGAGAGATGTCATTTGTAGCGTATCTCATCCGGCAGTATAAAAAAAAAGGTTAGACTGTCTCCTGTGGTTGCTATGGTTAGATGTAAACATAAATAAATGGTGATTCAGACAGAAATCAATTTTGCTCATTGCTACAGCCCTGCTATCTGCAGTGGTGAAAACCTTAGTGCGTCAGAGGGCGGGTCACAACTGACACAAACACAGACATTTAATATGGTCCCATTCGACATTGACCAAGGAAATGTATGTGACATATTTTAATAATTTACTTACTTTCTGTCTTTTGCACAGAAAGAAGAAAAAGGCAAAGAATAGAAGATGGGGAGAACAGACGAAGAGTAAGATTATTTATATAATTCATACTGCATATGATTATTCCAGTGTTTAAATGTATGTTTCCCTGTGACAGGAATGGAGAGAGCGTTATGTTCAGCGAGATGAGACTGCTGCTAGAAACCGAACCTCCATGTCTGAGATGAAGGAAACCAACTACGCCGAAACCCTAAATTCGAACACAAACCGACGTATGTTTAATGCCCAATAAGACGTGTGCCTTGAAGTAGTATTATTGGTTATTAAGTGAATTCCAAAAAGAAGCAGGCATTGGAATGTCATCCAGTTTATTTATTTTTTTTATTATTTTTCCACAGAGGCCAAGTACACGCGTAGCAGCGACCAGCCAGGGCGAGACAGCATTGAGTTGTTGCAAGACGCTGAGCCTTTGGACTTCAATGCTGAAACACTCACTGATGATCCTTTGCAGTCTGAGCCTGGCAGGTTAGATCGAGTTTTGTTGAGGGCTGCAGTCATGACAGAATTTCATAGGCCAACCCAGAAGTTCACCCTGGTTCCCCTTTTTCTGTGACCAACAAAAGTTTATGACTCATACACACCTGTCCATCATGATAAATCTCCACAAATTAACAAAACTGTTATGAATTTTAAAGCCTAAATGCAATTGGAAGATATAAAGCTAAACACAGGCTATAAACTACACCACTGTCATCACGAAGCTTCTGACAACTCTTTACTGAAACATTTTCCCTGAAAGTTTGAATTAGAATGGTTTGCCAGAGTGTGATTTATAAACACACAAGGCTGTAAAAGTGGACTAGTGAGTAGATGAGTTTTCCTTTTGGGTCTGATGACGTTCAGTGGCCCCCTGCAGTCCCATTTTAGCTGCTTGTTATCGAGTAATAGTTTTAAGGCACTTAAAGGGTTTTTTTTTTTGTAAAACTATCTTGAGCTTGTGTTAACCACAGATTGTGTTTTCAGGTGTTTAACCAAAAACCCATTGACTTTGGGACGATGGAACTTGCAGCACTCTATTGTCATGAGGTTTATTTGTGCTCTTCTCCTCTGCATGCGCTCACTTGTCTTTTTCTTTCCCCCACAGACATGCCGGTGGAAGGTACCTCTCAATGTCTTCTTCTCAAAGCCGAATCTTTGATGATGTTTAATGGGGATTATTTTTTTTTGGTTCATAAACACCGCCTTGAAATATGTGAAAATATGACAAATTTTACCTCTAAAAACATTCATCTATACAGGTGTGGTCTGTCCCTCTCATTTTAAACATTGTCAACTTCCTGTATCCTGTAATGCAGTGTAGTTATCTGCATGCGTCCTGGTAAACTCACAAGCCACATAGAGAAATGCACACACTCATTTTGAAGTGCCAGGCATTCAGACTGCTGCATGTGACACATGGGAGTTTTTGTTGTTGCTCAGTTTCTTTACTCAATTTCAAGAAGTTAGTCAAAGCTAATGTAAAGTTGAATAGTCAGAACACTGAGCCATGAAAGTTACTGTAGACAAACAGAATTTAGCTTAACGCAGTACTGTTTCTCATCTTGTGTAATATATATATATATATATATATATATATATATATATATATATATATATATATATATATATATATATATATATATATATATATATATATATATTATATACACACACAAACGCATGCATACATACAATACATTTGTATTTTTTCCATTATTTCTATTTTATATATTTATGGTACGCGAAGCTGTATTATTTATGTCTTCTGATTTTAGACACATAACCTGCTGCTTTGCTCGTTTCACATGGCTGTTTTTCTTTCTTATTTATAATGAAGTTACCTTATGTTTAGCAGTAGTCTTGTGAATGAATGTCTGATAGACCATTTTTTTAATTTGCACTGTCAATTGTCACGTTCAGAATAGGAAATGGCTTTTCAACTGTTGAAATGGCTTTAAGGACACTATCTGATTGTTTAAAAAATGGGGTCAGATTAAATGGATTACAACATGAATTTATGTGCTGGTTTCCCAGACTTATTAGCATCTCTTTATCACAAAGTGCAGACAGTTTTCTTATAGAAAACAGACTTCCAGTATACAAATGTGTTGAAAGAATTTGGTTAGCAACATAAGCTTATAAAACAAGACTAGTGAATGCATGGCAAGATGTGAGGGAATCACATTTTTTAATACATGAAGTTCTCCTTGTGCAAAGGGTCATCAAGCATATCCGATGTAAATGTATGCATGACATGATATTCTACTGAATATATTCTGAGGAGTCTTATTCTTGTTTCTCACAGGAAGTGCAGTAGCAGCTCTAACTAGTGTTATATTTCACTGTAAACATTGGTCTATTCTCACCACAAATGTTAAGCACTATGGCTTAATCTGAGATTAATGTATTTTCTTAGTAGCCTTTCAGGTTTAAATAAATTAAAACGGGCTTTGTTTTTTTCCTGTTTTTTTTTTTCCTTGTCATTAATACCTTTTGGTTACTGATAAATGTATTCACGTCTACTGTGTATTTATGAAGATATGAATTATGTTGCCAATGAGGTGTAATCTTGATATGGTATTTTGATATGGTCAGTCCTCGAGGAATGTGTTGAAGAAGGCCAATTGGAATCTGATGCTGGAATCTGTTGATTTGTATATTTGGTGTAAGTAAATTGTGGTACATTCCAAATGGACACATGGTTAATGTAATCTTGCAGTTATTAATAAATGATTGATTAAATAATATCTGCGTATATGCCAATATGTTTATGTTCTCATTAACTTTTTGTAGCCTAACGAAATCTGTTTTCTCCAAACGTGAAGGTACTTGCACAAAAGTAGTTTTATGGACCTCGACTTGTTACCTACAGTAGTCATCCATAGTCGTTTCATATTGTTTTTTACTGTTTTCCTGTTAAACAACAACCAGCAAACTTTAACAACAGCGGAAGGTCAAACATTGCCTTGTTGTAATAAATATTCGCCTAATCTCAAACACCTGTAGTAAGACTGACCAATCACATGCAAGAACTCGTCTCCATGGAAACGCTGAACGCTAAAACAGGAAAGACCGAAGCACGAAGCAGTTCTACGGAAATCCAGGTGGTTTTTGCACATTAATCATCGTTTTGTTTCACTTCTCTATGTGAGTATGCTGCGAATAAAGTATTAAGGAAAAAGTCATGATGTACTGTACATGTACATAATGTACTGGATTACAGTAGATTAAGAGCATATTGTTTCCTTACTGCGTTAACATATACATTGCCAGTATAGACAGCAGTTAGTACTAAGTTACTCAAAGACTAAACTGTGTTTTAAAGCTGAATGTATTGTATTATAAATGTATATTTTTATAACTACACTGCATTCCGTTTTCATGAGGTCATATTCAGATGCTGTATGGGATATTTGGAGTTTTGGTGAAATTGTGAAAATTTAAAAGTAATGGTAACCTCTTACAGCATCTAATATATGCACTTAATACGTGTGTGTGTGTGTGTGTGACCCTGGTCATAGGGTCAATTTATTTAAATTGAGATTTATACATCACGTGAAAGCAGAATTAATAACCTTTTCATTGATGTATGGTTAGGATAGGACATAATTTGGCTGAGATACAATGTTTGAAAATCTGGAATCTGAGAGTGCAACAAAATCTAAATATTGAGAAAATGTTCTTTAAAGTTGAACAAATGATGTCCTTAGCAATGCATATTTCTACTAATAATAAATGTTTGATATATTTACATTAGGAAATTAACAAAATATCTTCATGAATCTTTACTTAATATCCTAAAAAAGATCATTTTGACTCAATATATTGTTTGCTATTGCCACAAATCTACCCCTGCGACTTATGAGGTCACATAGCCTATATATACAGTCTTGTTCAAAATAATAGCAGTACAATGTGACTAACCAGAATAATCAAGGTTTTTAGTATATTTTTTATTGCTACGTGGCAAACAAGTTACCAGTAGGTTCAGTAGATTCTCAGAAAACAAATGAGACCCAGCATTCATGATATGCACGCTCTTAAGGCTGTGCAATTGGGCAATTAGTTGAATTAGTTGAAAGGGGTGTGTTCAGAAAAATAGCAGTGTGGCATTCAATCACTGAGGTCATCAATTTTGTGAAGAAACAGGTGTGAATCAGGTGGCCCCTATTTAAGGATGAAGCCAACACTTGTTGAACATGCATTTGAAAGCTGAGGAAAATGGGTCGTTCAAGACATTGTTCAGAAGAACAGCGTACTTTGATTAAAAAGTTGATTAGAGAGGGGAAAACCTATAAAGAGGTGCAAAAAATGATAGGCTGTTCAGCTAAAATGATCTCCAATGCCTTAAAATGGAGAGCAAAACCAGAGAGACGTGGAAGAAAACGGAAGACAACCATCAAAATGGATAGAAGAATAACCAGAATGGCAAAGGCTCAGCCAATGATCACCTCCAGGATGATCAAAGACAGTCTGGAGTTACCTGTAAGTACTGTGACAGTTAGAAGACGTCTGTGTGAAGCTAATCTATTTACAAGAATCCCCCGCAAAGTCCCTCTGTTAAAAAAAAGGCATGTGCAGAAGAGGTTACAATTTGCCAAAGAACACATCAACTGGCCTAAAGAGAAATGGAGGAACATTTTGTGGACTGATGAGAGTAAAATTGTTCTTTTTGGGTCCAAGGGCCACAGGCAGTTTGTGAGACGACCCCCAAACAATGAATTCAAGCCACAGTACACAGTGAAGACAGTGAAGCATGGAGGTGCAAGCATCATGATATGGGCATGTTTCTCCTACTATGGTGTTGGGCCTATTTATTACCAGGGATCATGGATCAGTTTGCATATGTTAAAATACTTGAAGAGGTCATGTTGCCCTATGCTGAAGAGGACATGCCCTTGAAATGGTTGTTTCAACAAGACAATGACCCAAAACACACTAGTAAACGGGCAAAGTCTTGGTTCCAAACCAACAAAATTAATGTTATGGAGTGGCCAGCCCAATCTCCAGACCTTAACCCAATTGAGAACTTGTGGGGTGATATCAAAAATGCTGTTTCTGAAGCAAAACCAAGAAATGTGAATGAATTGTGGAATGTTGTTAAAGAATCATGGAGTGGAATAACAGCTGAGAGGTGCCACAAGTTGGTTGACTCCATGCCACACAGATGTCAAGCAGTTTTAAAAAACTGTGGTCATACAACTAAATATTAGTTTAGTGATTCGCAGGATTGCTAAATCCCAGAAAAAAAATGTTTGTACAAAATAGTTTTGAGTTTGTACAGTCAAAGGTAGACACTGCTATTTTTTTGAACACACCCCTTTCAACTAATTGCCCAATTGCACAGCCTTAAGAGCGTGCATATCATGAATGCTGGGTCTCATTTGTTTTCTGACAATCTACTGAACCTACTGGTAACTTGTTTGCCACGTAGCAATAAAAAATATACTAAAAACCTTGATTATTCTGCTAAGTCACATTGAACTGCTATTATTTTGAACAAGACTATATATATATATATATATATATATATATATATATATATATATATATATATATATATATATATATATATATATATATATATATATATATATATATATATATATATATATATATATATATATATATATATAAATATATAGTCCATGCATCAACTACACTCTTAAAAATAAAGGTTCCAACAGGGGGTTTCACAGTTCTGCAATAGAAGAACCTTAATTTTTAAGAGTGCTCATGTAACAGAGGCCAGCTAGTAGTAGTTGCTGTGCGAGTAAACCTCACTCCTCTGACCTCAACAGACACTCTAGCGACTGACGCTAGAGGTTGCAGCCTTTAGCCTCCTTGTTAGAGCGTCCGACTCTCATGCCGACGGAACTGGGTTTGAGTCCCGGTCCGAACAAAAGGGGTTACACTCTCACATATATAAACCTAAAAATCACTCTTGTAACTTTCTGATCATATAAGTGTAGGATGGCTGGTACATCGCGGCATGACCGAGAGATGGCAATCAATGCCAAGAAGCAGCTGACAGATTGTTCAGACCCCATTGAGCGACTGAGGTTGCAGTGTTTGGCACGAGGGTCTGCAGGCATCAAGGGACTGGGCAGGTACAAGGTGCATGAGGTGTGTTTCTTCATATAGACTGAAGTGCAGACATCTGACTACAGTTTGATGTTCTCAGGACTTTTAGGATCATGGATGATGACAATAGTCGCACACTGGACATGAAGGAGTTTCTGAAAGGCCTGAGTGACTATGGTGTGCTCATCGAGAAAGAAGACGCTATAAATCTTTTTCAGCAGTTTGACAGGGACGGCAGTGGATATATTGACTTTGATGAGTTTCTTATGACTCTAAGGGTAAACGCATTGGACAATGTGTTTTTAGCTGATCAGTGCAAAGCCAGTTGCTTATATTATTAATTTTATTTCATTCATGTCATTGCAGCCACCCATGTCTAACGCCAGAAAGGAGGTGGTGTTACAGGCATTCAAAAAGTTGGATAAGACTTCAGATGGTGTGATTACAATAGAGGATCTGAGGGGAGTATACAATGTCAAACATCACCCCAAATATCAAAACGGTGAGTGGACCGAAGACCAAGTATTCCGCAAATTCCTGGACAGTTTTGACTCTCCGGATGACAAGGATGGGAAGGTATGAAGATGCTGAAAATACAGTTGTCTCATCTAAAACGTACAATCTCTATAATGTAGATATTAATTTTACGCAGACCATCTTTAGAATAAGATTGCTATGTCTTTGGTTTTAAGCACCACCCAGTTCCATCGGTGGCACAATGAGAATTCATTTATGCAGTGTTTTCTTTGCTCATGCTATATGTTTCCGTACATCAGGTCACAAAAGAGGAGTTTTTGAACTACTACTCCGGCGTGAGCGCATCCATTGACACAGATATCTACTTTATAGTAATGATGAAAAATGCATGGAAGCTTGACTAAACTCCTGAAGCAATTGTTTTAGGGTAAAGAACAAAGATGGCCAACCTTGAGCAAAAGCATGTCTTGACCCTGTCAAACATGCTAATCTCAGACTAAAGTGTGGAATATTATACAGTAATATATATATATATATATATATATATATATATATATATATATATATATATATATATATATATATATATATATATATATATTCAATATTATATACAATTTTTGTATCTTTGTATATTGAACAACAGCAGAAATTACCATATTTTCTACCAGAGGTTAAAAGCAACAGGCACAGTTTTGACAGGGTCGAGTCTAAAATAAGGTGGCAAGTTTACCTTTGGTGTCTAACATTGAATAAGTTTGGGGTTTAGGGAATCTAATCACACACAATCAAAAAAAAAAAAAAAAAATCAAACAATCACTAACTGCACACAGTGTTTCTCACTGCAGGCAAGCAGCTGCACTAATGCATGTATTGTTTTATTCCAGAATCAGCCACACGCTATCTAAAAGCAGGTGGTGTGGTATTTTAGCGAGACTTTGTGTCTTGTGATTGTGTGCATCCTCTTTATTTGGCTAATGAAAGCTGGCTTTGCACCTGCTTGGATCCCTATGTGAGAAACACTCAAAAACTCAAATACAAATTAAGTCTCAAATTAAGTCTATCTTTCCAGGTTGGGATTTTTCCTTCTGGGTGTGGTTTGGGTCTATGTAAGGGCTGCCAGTTTGTTTGATGACATTATTTTTTTCTTTTCCATCTACAGGTGACAAAAGATGAATTCTGGAACTATTACAGTGGAGTCAGTGCTTCTATCGATAGTGATGCCTATTTTATTTTAATGATGAAGAGCGCATGGAAGTTATGAAGGCTTATGCTTGTCAACTTATGCTTGTTGATAATGCTTGCAAATTCAAAGTTAGGGTTAATAAACCTGACAAATTTAATTTGTGAGGATATTAACAATGAATCTGGAAAATGAAATAATGGAAGTACTGTAGAAGCTTGAATTATGTGTAAAATGTGTGAGCTTTTATTACTGGTAAGTTTTTATGGTAAAATATCTTCTTGTATCATAACTAAAGCCAGTGTGGTATATGGTGATAAATGGAAGTCTTGTGATTCAGATTTAGTTATGGCAAATATTTACAAAAAGTGACTTATTTAATAAAGTTCCTTGAGAAGATTTACATGAAATGTGAAAATGTATTCTATGGTTATGTGGACTGATGGTTTGTTCTGTTGCTTACACATTTTTCAATCTGAACTAATGAACAACTTGAATAAAGACAAATGTAGCAACTATGGAAATATCAATGGAATATTTATTTTTTTCTATTTACATTCCTTTATTAGACATCTTTTTAAGAATGTATAGGCTAGGATATATATATATAATGATAAATGAATTACAGAATTAGCATTACGAGCAGATGTTTTTTATACACAGAAATATTTCTTCTGATCATTATAAATAAATCCTCTGATCATTGAAAAAGTGCTACTTGAACTTGTATTGCTTTTTTAAAAAGATGTGCGTGAGGTTAACAGCATTAAAATCTCTCAGTTTTACTCGGCAATATGTATGGATGAACATATCCATGGATAAAGAGGACACTGAGGCTAGCAGCAGTTACATGAGGTCTGAGTATGTGTGATGAGTTCAGAAATATAGATTTATCTATGATTCACACTTAATGCCTGTGTTTCAGTAGGAAATTGGCTACCAAAATGGAGACCACAGCTGTGCGTGATGCTTGGTTGAAAATGAAACCTGTGGATCACTGCTGATATGTACAAACATGGTTAGCATCAGAGCTACAAACCGGACATGTCTAGTGACGTGTAAAAGCGTCTTGTAATACATAACAGGCTTCTGGGGTTCTTAAATGCATCACATGCAATGTTAGTTAACCTTGTATGTACGCAGAATAACTTCCTCTACCGATGGTCTGTGAAATCACCAGTACACTTGAATTGTCCTTCATTGTGTTTTGAAGAGGCTGGACATAGTGACATAGGCTTCGTCTTTACATTCTAGGTGAGGGGGGGTTACACCCTGACAGCCACTATTTTCTCTTCCTTTTGACAAATCTGATTCATCTAACAATCTAATTTTCAGGTGGGACTGCTCTCTTGAAGGCTGTTCATCTGCATTCATGTCCATTTCACTCAATGAAGTATTTGAGGAACTGGATTGACTGTAGCAGCATTCATCCAGGCCATCCTCACGCTCCAGAGCAGACAGTTTTTCATCAACGTAATCCACACGGTGTATGAAAACATCGCTGAATATCTCAGGACTGAAAGTGAAAGGAAGACCCTGAAAATACAAAAAACAGGCTGCATGAGGACATTACGCTATTCCGGCTTGTTTAATCTTGCAGAACGTCAATGACCAAGTGAAGTACCTCTCTTGCCCTGTGCATTTGTGCGAGAGTTGCCTTCGGGTGTGGGATGTTTGGTGTGATGCAGCCTTTTATACTGGGAGATAAACAAATAAAAAAAATAAGCTTCTTTGTTTTTTTAAAACGAGATTTAAAAGAAACACAAAACACAAAAACTCACTGTGTTCTCCATAGCAAGACCGCCGAACTGATGATGAGCAGCAGGAAGACAGAGAAGCCGATGATGATGTAAGGTGATGATAGTGTACTGTTTGCTTTGATAGTAAATGTAGAACATGTGTCAAAATTTACATAATCACAATTAATCAGACATGATTAATTATTTTTATTTAATTATTTTCCACATTTTCTCAACCCTAAAGCTATATATTAGGCCTACTTGATTATTCACCTATCCAAATAACGTGCATAAAAGCCCAACAAGGGTTCTTTGCTCCTTTAGATTACATCCTCCTTACATGTTTGTCATACTGAACAGTATACAAGATTCACTCATAACCCTATTGGTTTATTTCTCATGAATCCTCTCATGTTACTATTTAATCAATGATCCACTCACTTTTTATAGTGAAATTGGCAGTTGAACTCCACTCACTCCAGGAACCCTCAAAATAACCTTCAGGTATTGCTCTAACACGTGTATAGTAATAGCCGTCTCCACCAAGTGTGTCCCTGTTGATACTGCAGTTCCTATAGTTATGAAAACCTTTGATGGTCTGTAAAGATAGAAAACACATGTGTTGTTTATTTGCTAAATTGACTTGAAATGATTCCATCTTAATTTTTATGAAAGGTCAAGTGTAATAAACAAATTGTTGGGGAAAATACCTTGTTTGGAAGTTTGTCCACCCAGAATTCCACTTGAAATTTAGGGTTGGAAATATAGTCATGACTGTGTTCAAACCATATGAAGACTTCTTCTGTGTTTTCCATGTAAGTAGCAAGCTTTATTTCAGGAGCTGGGATTTTGACTGCATAGATAGATAGATGGATAGATGGATAGATAGATGGATGGATGGATGGATGGATGGACGGATGGACAGATGGATGGATGGCAGACTTACCAATTTTTCTCAGGTCAATCCTTTTTTTTATATCCTCTTCTCCTATGCGTACTTGGAGCATGTATTCAGAAATAATCTGCACATTCTCAAAAGTAAAGTCTCGTGGCCCTAGAGTAGCATTTACACAGACTTCGAAATTTGTTGAGCTAAACAAGAAAGAAAAAAAGCTGTAATTCCCAGTTTAACATCAGTGCTTACAGCAAACACTGATTCACATTACATTAAAACTTTAGATACAAAAGTTTTTATTTTATTTGATATAAATCACATTTTTAGTATTTTGATACTGACGTATTCCACACATTTATAGTTAATATGTCTAATGAAATACCAGAGTGTTGCAAATTTGACCTCCTCATTGGGTTCATCATTTAGCGAACAGGTGAGGTTACTCTGTTTGAGTGTCAAAGTGGACGTGCAGGTCACATCTTTCTCAGACCAATCTAAAAATGGATTAAAAAAACAACAACAATGTTTTCCTAGTCACATTTAAGTCCTTATTTATGTGCTTTAATGAGAACTACCTTACATGTTCGGTGGTATATTTCACATATTAATTTTCTCCCAAAAGCATCTCTTTTTGATCATATCCTAAACCATTACACACAATATAGCAACATTTACAGTCATAATGCAGTAGCCGGTGACTGGACTGAAAAATAAACAGCTTACAGCTCTCTTTCAGAACATAAAAAAGTTAAAGTAGTAATAATCTCTGAATTATCAGATTGTACATTCTCAGTTTATTATATACAGTCGCACATCTCAAATCACTTACCATCATCTCCACTCTCAGACAGAACCAAAGGACAGAAAACAACAAAGAGCATCCGTAAAACACCCGCCATCTCTCATCCAGCAGTACAGGCAGAGATCACTCAAGAGACGCTTCTTCATTACTCACACACATTTACTGACAACTGACAGCTCACAGTTCAACTCTCAGTGGTACTTTCAGAGGAGAGAGGAAGAGAGAGAGACAGAGGGGTAGAGAGACAGAGAGTGAGATAGTGTGGGAGAACAGGATATCTCTCACATGTGACTGAAAGAGACATGTAAGAAAGCATTACATGTGCTGGGAGTTCAACTACACTAAAATTAAAAAGAAATATATAAGTGCCAGGCAAAAAGAAGCCACACTAAAGTCATGAAATCATGACTGGGCACCAGAGCAACTGCAACAATGAGCAACTATGCTAATTAACGGCGGACAGGAAGTTTGGCCAAATGAGGCAAAAGAGGTATCTGGGTCATTCTTTATTTGTGGTGGCCCTCCATTTTACAACAGTTGAAGTAAACTTTAAATACCCCAAAATTCTTAAATATTTTCATGGTTGTATTCTGTAGGATAAACACAATTTGTGCACTATTAATAGATACATTTTTGTTTTTAAATACATATTTAAATGAGTTTGAGAGATTGCATTTGTAACAAAATATGTGAGAGATCTCAGAGAGGGATAATGGAATGTAATTGCAACATAACATTTTTAACACAAATAAAGTGGTTATATTGGGAATATAGATTTTATTTAACATGTTCAATTTTATTAAATTGTTAATATATATATATATATATATATATATATATATATATATATATATATATATATATATATATATATATATATATATATATATATATATATTATTGAAGTATTTGAGAAAAAAGTAATGTCCCCCAAATTCATGTCTGTGGTGTTACAACAATGGATGTCGCCCCTTTAAGAAAAGGGGGAAATCTACTTGGACTACTTTTTCTGTGTTAAGGTCATTGCATGTTCTGGTTAATCTGAGGGATACATGGTGAGGACATTCTTTCTTATTAATTTTCTTAAAATTGGCTATTATTGTGTATAATAGATAACGGAGTTCAAATCAGAGCTATAACAATAATAGCACAGAAAAACAATATTGTTGGAATCACTTTCAGAACGATTTTATCCAGCTTATGAATGAACGATAAAAACATTGACAGCCATCTTGCTGTAAGGAGCTCACGCATTTAAAGTGACAGACAAGCACAGAATAATCAGATCTGCTGTTGTCAACTGAAGCTTTCTTAGCCAGCTGATAACATTAGGCGCTCTGCTTAAAAAAAAAAAAAAACACCTTGCTGTGAGCGCTTGAGAACATTTTGGCAGCGCAGCATTTTTTTCAGTTGACTCCTTGTTTGCTATGATACGGAATATCCACAGAAGTGTTACTATTATCTCGTTACACATATAGTTTGTTTCTGTATTGATTAATGTTGATACAATGTAAAGTATTTGCTCTGGCTCCTGTTTTAAATGCTTTGTTCTGTTATGCTTGTTGTTGTCATCTGTTGACAAACAAGCAGAATGTGGCAGTTGGCCAGTGTGGTATTTGTCTCACCCCTCCTGCACTGTGAATGGATGGCTGGGTAAAAAGGTAAAACATGACAGTGATAAGCAATGCGTTTTTACCATAGACTGTAAAAAAGATATGGAGGTAGTGTCCATGATGTCACCCATAGGATTCCGAAGAGCAGTTCTGAAGCGTAAAGTAGAGACGAGCTGGCCATGGTGATCACCGCGAGATGCATGCCAGTTAGAAATGGTCCAAACGTGGTCCGACCAGAAACTGTAAAAAATATGGACGTAGTGTCCATGATGTCACCCATAGGATTCTGAAGTGCAGTTTTGAAGCATAAAGTATAGAGACGAGCTGGCCTTGGCGTCACGCCTGGATAACAGAAATTGGGCAAAGAGGCGGGACTCTGAGGTGAGGTGACGCAATGACTTACAGACAGTGGATAAATAGCTATCCACCTGTCAATCAAAGTGGCCACGCCCTTAATTATGCAGAATTTTAAAGCTTTACATAATGTAAACGAATGAGTTATAAAAAAAATCACCCCCCTCACATTCTCCCGCAGTTTCTCTTGAAGCCAATATGGAGTTGACTTAAACTGCAATTCCTCGACTGGCCACTAGGGACATGCTCCAGAAGGAAGCAGAATCTCATTGAGCTCCATGTTAAAATAGCCAACTTTACAGCAGAAAAAAAACATCTATACAGCCTGGTACAAATTGTGGTTTTGGTCTGTACGGCTAATTTTGCCCTTCATGACAACTGTAAGGGTGGTGAATTTTTTATAACTCATTTGTTTACATTATATAAAGCCTTAAAGGGTTAGTTCACCCAAAAAGGAAATTTATGTCATTAATGACTTACCCTAAATGTCGTTCCACACCCGTAAGACCTTCGTTCATCTTCAGAATACAGTTTAAGATATTTTATATTTAATCCGACAACGTATCTAAGTGTATGCCCACTTTACTGTCCATGTCCAGAAAGGGAATAAAAACATCATCAAAGTAGTCCATATGTGACATCAGTTAATCTCTTGAAGCATTGAAAATACATTTTGGTCCAAAATAACAAAAACTATGACTTTATTCAGCATTGTCTTCTATTCGGCGTTTGTTTTCAAACCTCAAATAAAGATTCAAACTGTAATGAATCAGCGTATTGATTCATGATTTGGATCACGTGTCAAACTGCCAAACTGCTGAAATCACGTGACATTGGCGATCCAAATCATGGATCCAAATATGATTCGCTTGCAAAATGGCAACGGCCATCTCCTCTCTACTTTACGCTTCAAAGCTGCACTTCAGAATCCTATTGGTAACATCACAGACACTACGTCCATATTTTTTTTTTTTTTACATTCCATGGATCCACTACAAGAGAGAACTGTCCGACTTACCTGCACTTTTTACACTCCTCCCTTCACTGCAGCCGCCTAGTCTCGATTTCATTTCAGGCGGTTATCATTACGCTTTGTATCAGAAGAAACCTGGGACTATAATCCCCCATCCCCCCAAAAGACGAGAGATTTATGTATTTTATTTCTGAAAAAAAGTGCGTCATCGGAGAGAGGCTAAAGACTACAGTAGAGGGAGCTATTTCCACTGTTTTCAACCCATCCACGGGGAGTGGGATCGCACTCACAGCACTTGGCTCGGGCAGCTGCGTGCATTCATGTAAATGGAGCGGAGCAAAGTGAGTGCCATGACACTCATTCGGCTCACATTATATTGAACAGAAAAAAATGTTTTTTTAATGATAGTGTTTGTTCTCTAACTGAACTAAATTATTTTATTACTATGAAAAGGAAAACAACGATAGGGGAGGTGCCGCGGAGTAGAGTGCGGATCGGGCTGCATTTTTCTGTCCGAGCCCGACCCGCGTCAGACAGAGCAGTAACCAAACCCCGACCGAGCCCGACAGGCATTCAAATATTTATGTCCGAGCCCGACCCGAGCCCGACAGTTAAAATCAATTTTTTCCCCTCATATACTAATGACACGCACGTTTGTTTGTGTGGAAATCCCGCTTTTATTAAGCAACTGTAAGGAAGGCATTCTGAAATGTTTACAGACGAGCGCATCAGCGCGCACACGGGGCATTAAACGTTACACAGAGCCCTATCAAATAGCCAACTGAAATTAAATGAACAAAGGTCTGCTAAAAATGGCCCAAGCTAACAGAACAAAACATTAACGTAACACAATTTAAATGCTTATTGAAATGAAAGTCATCTTACCAATTTTCTCAAACTGTGGTTCCTAAACTGCAACATGGGATCTATTTACATAATCTATCCATCAAAGTTTAGGCTAATCGAGGTTTTATGTAGAAAAAGGATTGCATCAACTGCGGATGGCTTCAAGGCTGTCCTGCTGCCAGCAGCGCTGAAGTTGCGCTCACTGGAATGATGAGGATGCTGCGGGCAATATGCACGCACGTGTTGCGAGTTGTTGTCACGGTGTGGTGCAGGAAGACGGATGTTAGGGTAATATTATGCAAAATACATATTATGTATTTTAATCACAAAAACAAACCATTGCATCAAGTTAAACAGGCCCATTGGCTACTTGCATAATTAGCTGTTTTAAATTTAAAAGGTTCAATGCCTTTTCACGCTGACGTGACCGAGCCCGACTCGAACCCAAACGTAATTTCTAAATATCTGTCCGAACCCGGCCCGACCCGTCGGGTACCGTCGGAACCCGTCGGGCTCGGGTCGGGTATCCATCCTCTACCGCGGAGGGTAAGTGATCCAGTAATCCAGCGGTGGCTTTGGGAGTGGCCAGGGCAGCGAAGCAAGTGCATTCTGGGAGTTGTTGTCTTTTATCCACATACATTTTAGCTTTACTTTTAGCCAAAAATACATTTTATGACTTAGACTAAGAAGGCACCAAATTAAAAAATAATTTCACATTTCTACTACATAAATGATCCAGTTTAAATTCACATTCATCTTCCCAGCGCTGAACTACCCCTTTAACGTGACTATATGAAATAATTAAGCAATTTTGAAACAGCATAATCAGCAAGGGTGTATTAGCCAAATTACCATGTTAGCGGTAAGCTATAAATTGCTGATTGCTTAACAACATGGTCTTTGACGTCATCAACAAAAGACAGCATGATGTCCTATTTATAATTTGATGGTTTTCTTGCTGCTGTCCGCAAACATATCTGTACAAACCTGCAAAACATTTTTGGATTGGCACCCACTAGTTGAGGACCAACACTGTAAATACGTAACAGCTGTTAGCAGTTACATCAAGTTTTGCGTCTTGCAGGAGAACAGTCAGCACTTTATTTAGGTCAGACCATGGCAGACCGAAGCAGCAGGTTGTGGTTTTGACTGAAACAAAACTGTTGCAAACATTTTGGTAGTTGGAATGAAACCAATGCCTGAAAAAAGGAGACATAGTAAATGTCTGCATACTTGTTACAAAAAGAACATTTTAATATTTAATTATTTGACTACTAGCAGATATTAGACATTAAATTAATTCATCCTTGACATTAGGATATGTACCGAAAACGTTTATAAATAAACCACTTATTTAAAAAAAACACAACTTGATCCTAAAGAATTAGTCAATTACAAGCCAATCTCGAATCTACCGTTCCTATAAAAAATACTAGAAAAGGCTGTGTCTTCACAATTATGTTCCTTTTTAAAAAAGAAATGGTATATGTGGGGATTTCCAGTCAGGATTTAGACCGTATCATAGTACTGAGACTGCTCTCATTAGAGTTACAAATGATTTACTCTTATCATCTGATCTTGGTTGTATCTCTCTATTAGTGTTACTCGATCTTAGCTCTGCATTCGAAACTATCGATCACAATATTCTTTTGAATAGACTCGAAAATTATGTAATGTAATTTTAATGTAACGTAATTATCTGACCATTATTATTTTGTAGCAGTAAATGAAGAGATGTCACACCGATCACAAGTTCAGTATGGAGTACCGCAAGGCTCAGTGTTAGGACCTTTGCTTTTCACCCTGTATATGCTACTACCACTGGGAGATATCATTAGGAAGCATGGCGTTAGTTTTCATTGTTATGCTGATGATACTCAGCTCTATATTTCTTCATGCCCTGATGAAACTTACCAATTCACATGATTAACGGAATGCATAGCTGATATAAAAAATTGGATGAATATAGTAATTTCCTGCAACTTAATTCAGAAAAATTTTTTTTTTTAATTATTGGACAGAAAAGCTCCACAAGTAGTAACCTAGAATACTGTCTAACACTTGATGACTGCTCTGTCAAGCCCTCGTCGTCAGTGAGGAACCTGGGTGTGCTCTTTGATACCAATCTTTCATTTGAAAGCCACGTTTCTAGCATCTGCAAAACTGCATTCTAACATTTTAAAAATATATCTAAATTACGGCACATGCTTTCAATGCAAAATGCTGAACAGTTAGTACATGCGTTCATGAGCTCAAGGATAGATTATTGTAATGCTCTACTGGGTGGCTGCCCTGCTCGCTTAATAAACAAACTCCAGCTAGTCCAAAACGCAGCAGCTCGAGTTCTTACTAGAACCAGGAAGTATGATCATATTAGCCCAGCCTCAATAAACCCGTCTCCGGCGCAATAACTCCGATCTTTCAAGTATTCATACTATTATGTAATCGACACGCCATCCTAAATAAACCCGTCTCTTGCATGATACCCAGAAATTTTGAATATTCCAATCTAATATGATTTCTGACCTGAAAGTTTGCCAGAATAATAATCAAACACTGTTTGTTAGGCCAGAGGAGAACTGGTAACCCGACTGAAACTGAGGTTTCTCCCAAGGTTTATTTTTCTCCATCATGCCCTGATGGAGTTTTGGTTCCTTGCCACTGTCGCCTTTGGCTCAGTTGCTCAGTTGAGGACACTAAAATTACGATCCAAGTTATTCAACTAAATATACAAATAAAATGAATTAATTCGGCCTTATTTAATAATATAAATAGAATATAATTCTTTAATTCTATAATACTGATCTGTCAACATTGTCGCTATATGATGAATTCAAATAAGCTGATAACATCACTGTTTTCTCCAGAACGACTGTACAGCCAAATCAAATTTTGTTGCAATATTGTCCTGTTTAACACTGTGAACCTGCTTTGAAACAATCGTCATTGTAAAAGCACTATATAAATAAAGTTGATTGATTGATGACAAAGACTGCTTTGCTAGATTTTCAGGCATTGCTTACAGACTATTTGTAAGAAGTGCAGGTAAATATGAAATGAAAAACTTCTCTCTCAGCATGTACCTTCGATCTAAAAAACAAAAACAAGTGGTAACCTATTACAACCCACTTCCTGTCGCCTCCAGCAAATGGGTTTATGTTAAAATGAGGCCAGCACATCATCAATCTGAGCCGCTACCTGTCCTGTAAACAAAGTGAACAAGCCACAGTGACAGACAGGACTAGATTAATGTCCAATACAAAAATTACACTTTCAAAATTAAAGGTCATTTAAATGAATTGTATCATAAAACTACTGTAGATTTTACTGTATTTTAGAAACATTATGACCATTTAGAGGTACTGACATTTGCATGACCTAATGATTGATTTCACTGATGACATGAATTAGAAGTCTACAATGTTTAGTCCTTTCCTATTGTGTTGTCTATATAAGTGTGATTGTGTTGTGGAGAGATGGTGGTTACTCAGCTGTCTATCTGCATATTTCCTGTATCTACAGAGTACATTGATTCATTTGGTTGTGACACATTAATACTTTCCATGTAAAAATGAAAAAAAGATCTGATTCAAGGAACTGCCAAAGTTCATAAATGTGCTAACTGTAAAAATCACAGCATGCATGAGCAATACTAGATCTTCACAGTATGATTCTACATGCTCTTCTATCTGGCAAACACTCTGGCAAAAAAAAAACAGAGAAAGGGCTTTACAACCGATCATAGCTGATAAATTGGTTTTTGACCCGTCGAGTAACCACATGAATGGATGTGGTGTGGCAACCTTGATAATCCTAAAAGAAATCAGCATACTGTCTTGAAACTTGCAGAAAACTTTTCTTGCTTTCTTGGGTAATCAGATCTCAAAAATCATCTGTTGCCAGTTTACTTCAATGATTTTTTTTCAGTAAAAGCATCTTCTAAGTAAGTGGTCATATAATACTGACATAATGCTGTTGAACTTGTATATATTTCATATATAAAAAAAAACAGACAAAACACTGCAACAGAAAACTGAACTGTGTATAAGTGAATAATGAACTGAAATTTTGACATTAATGTAACTGATATTTAGTCCTAACTATCTCCGTTCTCTAAATCACAAGTTAGATAGATGGCAAAAAGGTGTGCAAAGACAGAAAATGTTGTGAAGAGATTTTGAGGCACACAGAGTAAGCTGGTACAGCATCAGTGGGAGGAGGAGGTTTTCAGGGTTGCTAGTGCTAAGTACTCTCGAATGCGTCCGTGGGCGACTACTGCGGTTAACATGCCGTAGCTCAGCGATGATCATGTGAGAACAAGAAAACGAGGTGGGGAAAAGAGGAGAAAGCATGCGCGTTTTAGCTCAGTCATTTGTGTTTTTCGCAGAAACAGTGAGACATCTTTTCCTTCGGTCTGTGCCAAAAACCAGAAAGGTTGTTAAGTCACCATGTGGCTGAAGGGCATCATTGGAGCAGCCTAACGTGGTGCACAAAGATTTGACGAGCACTTTGAGTTGCATTGTGAGAGCCCCTTCCCCCTCCCCTCTGAAACCACACTCTATCGCTGTAGGCCCCTATCGCACAAAAACATCTCACAACAACAGCCTCGGTGGTTTCTCTGCATACAGTTGTTGTCTGTACTCTAGCTCAAGGCTTATTTACCATAGGGTGCTATTTTTTAATGTCTATGTACTCTTTCTCCCTGATCTTTGGTTGAGGTCGGGATCTTTGAGCTTCTATACACCCTTGTGATGCAAGTAGGTGGTACAGAGGGAGGAGATGAGCTTTCTGTAGGAGAAAGTCACTTTATGATACAGTTTTTACTGACTACAACATGATGTGCTGAACAAATGTTTTTTTGTCTTTTTTTGTTTTTGTGGAGAAAATCTGTATTATTGTGAGATTTTTTAGCTATTGGTAGTGGTACGCTATTTGTAATCACAAAATTCGTTTTTTATTTTGATACATTTAAAGTTTTGTTTCCATTTGAAATACCATTAGGAGCTTGCATTGACTTCCTGTGAAAACATTACCACAAACAGAGGTTGATGTCTTGCCATCCTACAACCGTTACCACAAGGCTCATATGCCTGGGAAAAAGTGCACAGCCACGTTCACAAGACCCCATGGAGGAAGTTGAAGGCAGCAAGAGAGACTGAAAAAAAGAGATAAACAGATCAAAAGATTTAAAGAATTGATCTGAATCAAATTCAAAAGTGATCAACACTGACAAAATATTGACTTCTTTTTTTAATCATCATCTGGACATTTGCATACTATTCAACATTTAGAATGTTAAATAGTATGCATTTGGCATATTAAATACATTATTGGACATTTTAAAATGCTATCCATATAGCGTTTGAGCAGTGCCGCCACTCCCACCACGCGCTGCGCGTAGGGCACCACTAGAGCGTAAGTGCTGAGGGGGGCACCACTAGAATTTTCTCTCAGCATTTCCTGAATCCCGATGAACAAAATCAAGTTCCAGTCTACATTTTCCCCCTCAAATATTCACAACTTAAAGGAATAGTTCACCAAAAAATAAAAGAATTATATGATCTTAATTAAATTAAAATTTTAATTAATAGGGCAAGACACAAAAGATCATTACAAAAGGTGAAGGGAAGAAAAAGATGTGGTAGAAAAAACTGTACAAGCAACAGGGATAACACCCTGGAGAGGATTGTGAAAGAAAACCCATTCAAAAATGTGGGCAAGATTCACAAAGAGTTGACTGGAGTTGGAGTCAGTGCTTCAAGAACCACTACGCACAGACGTATGCAAGACAGGGGTTTCAGCTGTCACATTCCTTGTATCAAGCCACTCTTGAACAACAGACAGCATCAGAAGCATATCGCCTGAGCTAAAGGCACAATATGGACTGGACTGCTGCGGAGTGGTCTAAAGTTATGTTCTCTGATGAAAGTAAATGTTGCATTTACTTTGGAAATTAGGGTCCCAGAGTCTGAAGGAAGAGAAGAGAGGAGAGGCATTGTTTGGGGTGCCATGTCATCTCATGTGCTGGTGTTCGTTCACTGTGTTTTCTGAGGTCCAAGTTCAAGGCAGCCGTATACCAGGAAGTTTTAGAGCATTTCATGTTTCCTGCTGCTGACCAACTTTATGGAGATGCAGATTTCATTTTCCAACAGGACTTGGCATCTGCACACAGTGCCAAAGCAACCAGTACCTGGTTTAAGGACCATGGTATCCCTGTTATTAATTGGTCAGCAAATTTACATGACCCTTCTATGGGGTATTGTAACAATGCAGAAGAGCTGAAGGCCTCTATCAGAGCAACCTGGGCTCTCATAACACCGGAGCAGTGCCACAGACTGATCGACTCCATGCCACGCCGCATTGTAATTCATGCAAAAGGAGCCCCAACTAAGTATTGAGTGCTTTTTTTTTGTGATCAAATTTTTAATTTATTTTTTATTCTTTTAGAAAAACAATACATACAGGTATATACAATCCCCACAAAATGAGTATAGATAAATATATGTACACACGCACACGCACACACACACACACACATACACACACACACACACACACACACACACACACACACACACACACACACACACACACACACACACACACACACACACACACACACACAGTCTGGTGTGCTATCTTTGTGGGGACTTGCCATAGACGTAATGGTTTTTATACCATACAAACCATATATTCTATCCCCCTACACTGCCCCTGCCCCTAAACCTACCCATCACAGGAAACATTCTACATTTTTACATTTTCAATAGAACTCATTATGTATGATTTATAAGCTTTTGTACCCATGGGGACCTCAATTTAGGTCCCCACGGTGACACGAGTCCCCATGAGTCTGTGTGCATTCAGTTTGAAGTCCTCACCAGGCTAGAAAAACATGTACACACACACACACACACACACACACACACACACATATATTCACATATATGCCTATACATAAGCATATATAATGAAGCATATGAATAAATTAACATAATATAAGAATAAGATATAATAAGAAAAAAATAATAATAATACTTAAAATAGAAAATAAAACCCCAGGTATAACCCACCCACACCCTGGATTCAGATCTCCCAATCTCAGTTACAAACTAAATCTGAAGTCCACGAAGAGTGGCTAGCAGTGAATGATAAGCCTCTATTGCTGACTCTTGTGGACTCTAGCTGTCGACAACTCCAAGTAAACAATATCCATATATGTTAAAACCCATGGCTCGAAAGGAGAGTATATGTGAAAATTTCAAACGTGTGGCAGTTAGTTTTTTTGCAGCCGTAAGTCCAGCCAGCAATGCTCTTCTCTTATCCAATGTCAAACTTTGAAAGATCATTCAAAATGAGTGTAACAGGCATGCAGGGCAATCTAATCTTAAACAGCCTAGAGAGGTTAAAGGACATTATCTTCCAAAAGTCGACCACTGGTAGCCTAGAAATCTAGACGCACACTAGTGGCAGCAAATCTTATCTGCCGCGAGTATCGTCGAGCTACTCTCAATACATTTCTGAGCTTTAAAAAAAAAAAACTCTGGTCAGGCCAATCACATCGTGTATAGAGTCAGTGGGCGGGCTTAACATAATGACGGCCGAGTTAAGCTTGCGTGCTACTAGTAAACACCGGTAATAATAATAATAATAATAATAATAATAATAATAATAATAATAATAATAATAATAATACATTTTATTTATAATAAATTTTATATTAAACAAAATATCAAAGTGCTACAGAATTAAAAACAATCAACCACAATAAATAAATAAGTAAATGAATCAAATAAAATAAATAAAACTGAAAAAAATAAAATAAAGAAGTAACAAGTCAATTAAAAGCTCTGCTAAAAAGGTGGGTTTTAAGACGACGCTTAAAAGCATCTATAGTCTGTGGAGTCTGCAGGTGGTCAGGGAGAGCATTCCGCAGACTGGGGGCTGCGATCTCCCATAGTACGCAGATTGGTCGAGGGAGTTTTAAGACAAAACAGAGAAACAGAGCGGTTACGAGGTTACGAGTGGCTGTTTGTGTGGTGAGGAGTTCCTTGAGATAGGAGGGAGCATCACCATGGATGCACTGGTGCGTAAGGAGAGAGATCTTGTACTCGATCCTGAACGACACAGGAAGCCAGTGGAGTGATTTTAGAATGGGGGGGGGGGGGGGTATGGTCGTATTTGCGCACCCTCATGAGGATCCTAGCAGCACTGTTCTGAATACACTGCAGCCTCTGGAGATTTTTGCTAGGGATGCCGGTAAGGAGCGCATTGCAGTAGTCCAGCCTGGAGAAGATAAAGGCGTGGACAAGCTTCTTCGCATGTGCCAGTGTTAGAATGGGACGAAGTTTGGCAATGTTTCTGAGGTGGAAGAAGGAGGTCTTGCACAGGTGATTGATGTAAGCTTCAAAAGTAAGCTGTGATTCCATTCTGACCCCCAGATTGGTGACTGAAGTGGAAAGTGGAATGACCTGATCAGAGAAAGCAATGCTGGTGATAACGGACTTCTGGACCTGAAGTGGAGTGCCGACTAGGATAGCTTCAGTCTTGGAGCTGTTTAGCTGCAGAAAGTTTTGCTTCATCCACGCCTTTATCTCATCCAGGCAAGTGATCAAAGTGGATGGTGTGAGGTCAGCAGAGGGAGATGAACTTGTCCTTAAGTAAAGTTGAGTGTCATCGGCATAGCAGTGAAAAGAAATCCCATGCCGGCTGATGAGACGGCCAAGGGGGAGCATGTAGAGTATGAACAGGGTGGGACCGAGCACAGAGCCTTGAGGGACACCGCAGGTGACATTGTGTGACAGGGATGTAGCTTCTCCTAATGCAACATATTCAGTTCTCCCAGTGAGATAAGAAGAAAACCAGTTGTGGACCGAGTCCGAGACACCGATGGTGGAATGTAAAAGTTGAAGGAGGATGTTATGGTCAACTGTATCGAAAGCTGCAGTTAAGTCCAGCAGGATGAGAAGGGATGGGGAACCAGCATCTGCCGTCATCAATAGATCGTTTGTGACCCTGACCAAAGCTGTTTCTGTGCTGTGTCCTGAGCGGAAACCAGACTGAAATTTCTCATAAAGATGGTTATGCTCCAAATGGACCTGAAGCTGTGCAGCAACAACTTTTTCCAGCACCTTAGAGAGGTATGGGAGGTTAGAGATGGGCCTGTAGTTGTCAATAACATCTAGGTCTAAAATAGGTTTTTTTTAGAAGTGGTCTAATGATAGCAGTTTTTAGAGATGAAGGAACAAGGCCAGCCTGGAGGGAATTATTAATAATCTTGGTTATATATGGACTTAAGACACAGAGGTTAGATTTTACCAAGGCTGTAGGAAAAGGATCCAGTGCACAGGTGGATGGTTTCATTTTTCTGATGATGTCCTCAACCTCGAGATGTGTGATGATGGAGAAGCAGCAGAGATGTTGGAAGGTCCCTGGCTGTGGATCAACAGTCGAGACAGGCAGAGCGGAGGTGCTAGATAGAAGCAAGTGGATGTTGTCTACTTTGTTCCTAAAAAAGGATGAACTTATTGCACCTCTCTTCTGTGGCTTCTGAAAAAGCGGTAAACACAGAAGCTTTCGAATCAGCTTTGACTGTTTTGGAAGACTTGGAGTTAAGCTTTTCTCAGAGAAAAGAACAAAGAACGGCACTGAAGTCATTCATAAAAAGGGAAGATGTGTTCAGAGTTCTGCCGACCGGATACGGCGAAAGTTTAATCTTCACATGTTTACTTGCTTCAACTAGCTCCGCTTCACCTTCGTTGCTCTGGTTGGTTGTAGCGCTATCCTATCGCGTGCAGAGGGAGTTTGAAAGACAACCATTTATCCCGCCCCTCGGATTAAGCCCTTTCAATGGTGAGTTTCCCAAGGGGGTAATCTAGCACTCGGAAAGCGTTCCACCCATAGGGGCGGCCATTGCTAACCAAGCCATCACCTGCTGTTAGCATCCCATTGACTCCCATTCATTTTTGAGTCACTTTGACAGTGAATAACTTTACATCTGAGGCGTTTAAAGACTACATTTGTTCATTGTTTATTTATAAAGAAACACGACAATGCATAAAAGGCTCCATTACCTTGTATCTTGTATCGCCCCATAGAAGCTGTTTTTGTAAAAACAGGCTAAAGATTGCGTCATAACCAACGCGACTCTCAGAGTCGCACAGTTGAGAAATTACCGTATAGACATGAGGAGACGCTCAGATACAATCTATTACTGTCTATGAGGCAGTTGGGGGGACGTGGAAACATAAAGTCCGATAAAGTCAAGGGAGAAGAATGGAGAGAAGCTGATAGTGAGCCAAAAGCAACGGGAGAAAACATTTAAACAACGTGATTCAGATTTCACTTTCCACAACGACTAGAAGACCTACAGTCAGACAGGTTGCTTACGTCACATCTACGTCGTCAAGCTCAGTCTGAGCCTGCACAGTTCGCTCAGCCATCAGGAAGTGAGTGCCTCTGATTGGCCTCATTTTCCGCCGTTAAAGTCAATGGGATAGCTCTGTCCATTTCTTTTACTGTCTATGTGAGTTTCCAGACCAAACATCTTGATGTGGGTCTGGCTTGTCAGGCTAACGGTATATGGTATATTGCAAAAAAGTTGTCATATTATAACAGGTTTAATAACATTTTCTTATGACAGAAATAAGTAAACATTTAAATACATTAAAAAACAAATGCACAAAAATATACAAAATGCACAAAAATATATAAAGTAAACAAAAGTTTCAAACAGATTAAAGTGCAAAATAATTATACAGAACAATAGGCCAAGGCGGGCTATCAATTCAATTCTCACCAGTAGTTCATTTTAGTTAATGCATTAACATTAACAAAGAGCTCATAGCTACATTTGTTACAAATTTATTATTCTTTGATAATGTCAGTTAAAAAAAGAACTGTAAATGTTAGTTTAATGTGACAATTTTCGTTGTAGGGTTACTTGAAGTGAACTTGAAGTGGTGGTGTAACTGGAAGGGGCAGTAAGTTCAAACAACCAGCGACTTCAAACCACAACTCACGACTTTGTAGCGTCCGGTTCCAGGTAAAGTCACACCAAACTGCCTGAGTGCCAGGGATTGCGGTAGCTAGATGTAAACAAAGCATGGTGGACCTTATGCTCATTTACAATAATTTCTATCCCAAAAGGTGTTTACTTTGCTTATTTGAGGGAAACGGTGGAGAGAAAAATGGCTCATAAAGCAAGAGAAGCTGTTATACCTTTTATTTTAGTTGTAACTTACTCTTAAACATATCCAGGTATGTCACATACCTGCTTTCTGGAATACACCCCCGTAGGGGCTGCCATTGCTGTTTTGCGGGCTATGTGATGTCAGAACTGGTAACTGGGAGTACATTGATGTAGTAGCAGTTCACGGGTGAGTCACGGGTTTAACGGCCGTTCCAGTGCACTTTCACGGGTAGAAGGTTGGAAGAATACAGTGGGTTGCCTGGAAGGCAGCATAATTTTTTATACCAAAAAAGCATGCTCTCTGTGTTATCAGTGTCCTCCTTAGCGAGAAAATTAAGTCGCGTGAGAAAACGCTGAACGCTGAGTTGCCCTGGCTAACAACTTATTTAGCCGTGAGTCCCGTGCCTATATTCACACGATTTTGTATGTTTTTTTATATGTAGAAATCGTATTAGTTATAAATGATGATCTAAACTGCATGTGTTCATGCGCGCGTTGTATTAAAGCTAAAATTAAATCAAGGAGTGTGATGTTTTGAAGCATACAATGAAGCCTGAATAAACTTGTGGTTAATGCGACAGCAGTGGTGTGACATTTAATGTGTGAGTTCCGTGCTAGAAAATAGCATTCATAGCATAGTGTGAAATAGTGAACTACTGTACTTACTTTAGCAGTGTCACTGAAAAAAAGTTAAGAAAAATTATATCTAAAATATGTACATTATTGCCACAGCAAATGCATACTGATAAAATAAAAGGAATTATTATAAAAACGTAATTCTGCAGAGCTCTATTCTGACTCAACTTGTGCTCCAGAAAAGTAACAAGTAACGACGTTAGAGGGCAGTAAAAAATAGACAATCTTAAAAAACAACAACTAAAGGACAGTTCCATGAAAAGCAATGATAATCAATGTGATATTTATGATTAGTAAATAATAGCCAATATTTACTTAATAATACAAGAATATACAAAAATGTACAGTCCTTACTTTATTGGCATTGAAAGAACTATTTCAATCCAGAAAATTACATCCAGAAAGTGATACATGAAAATTAATACATAATTTGACTTTTGTGTATAAATGTTGAAACCTAAAGCTAAAAGATGATCACTTTGAAACAAAGTACAGTATCCTGCATTGACATGATGCACTATTCTTATAGAACAGCCCATTCTGTTGGCAAAATTTAAGAGAATGTATAAAAATTTTTTTTCTTATTTTTTAAAGTAAACAGTGAATGGTTATTGCTATATGATTGCACATTATCATTTACAGAGCTGTGCAAATGTATCAAGTTCATTGTGATAATTGCTTTCATAAAGTAACCAGGTAGTTTTGACAATGTCTTTTCTGTACATCCCAGTTTATATGACGCCCTTGAGTGTTTCTTCATCATACTTGCACATGCCCTCCAGCACATTCTAGATCCCACCAACAAACAACAATCACAAATATTTATTTTGATAAAATATTAAATATCCCAGCTCAAACTCCTCTCAATGTCCTCATCCTCGCCCTCTCTGCTCCACATATTTCAACTTGTCAATGTCACTTCCATTATCAGCACCGCTCGTTGGCCCTGTGACCGATTCAGGGCTCCAAGTTTCTGCAACTGATTCTTCAACACATGAGGAGAAGGAAAAAGCTTTAAAAGACCCTGTTCACAGACTGATCCAGATTGGTCACTGGCAACAGCCACTGCAATGCAGATTTCCTGCTTCTTTCTGCAAGAGGTTGAGGGGATGAATCTTGGCAGCTGATTTTAAATGTTCTCCTAGAGAGAAAAAAATAAGATGGAGGTGTTGCTTCAGTGGGAGCCCATGTTTCTAAGATGAGACTGTGCTCCAGCACAAGAAAGGGAAATAAGACACTTTTCCATTATAAACACAAAGAAATCAGTGCATACTAATACAGATACATGAGTGCAGAGAAACATCTTGCATTAGTTTCATGTCAGAAGCCCAAAACCCTCTTACTTTCATTTAGATTAAAACTTAATTTATCGCAAGAATTAGTCAAAGACAAACACATCCCAATCCAAATATAGTGTTTTAACTTTCTTCAAACAACAGTCTTGCTTGTATTAATCGGAAGCCCAGAAAAAAAACAACTGGTTGAATGTTATAGAAGGAAAGTCAAAAGGCAGACAGCTTATTTACACCACTGATCATTCAGGCTCACTGAAACCGCATCTCGACACCACAGTTAGTCGGTCAGGGAGACTGTAAGTCTTGTTAAATGCCGATACTGTAAATCCCACACGTTTGGGCGTTGTTAGTTTGTGGGTTAGCAGATCTGCGACGTGGCCCACTCTCGTTTCTGCAGGCCGCAGGTCTGAAAGGAGCTCAGGGTGAGACGGAGAGATTGAGATGTCAGACCCGTGTGAGGAAGTCCAGGCTGAGGGAGGCAGGGATGTGTATGGCTTCCAGAGTGAGTGCTGAAGGAGTGTAGGGGAAGAGTACAGGGAAGGTGTACTTTGTGTCCACCAGCAGTTGGTTGTTTTCTATCCGATCTTGGAGGCGATTCTGCGGAGGGAAATAAGAATATTTATTAGACATGCTCATTAAGAAGTTAATAATAAATTATAGAAACATAATATATTAAAAGTTTTGAATGATTGTATGTGAAAAAAAGAGAAATAGATTCTGATGAATGATCAAATGCACTTTTGTTAAAAAAAAAGCCTGTCTTGGAGAGGTATTAATGTAACAGGCTGCAGAAAATTAATAAATAGTTATATGTATAAAATATATGATCTCGATATTAGACATTAGATTGTAGCATAAATAGAACTAACAAAATGCCACAGTATTGTGGTTTCTACACAAATAATGAGCAGCAAATTGTTTTCTACATTGATAATAATGAGAAATGTTTAAGCACTGCAGCATCATGTGAGACTGAAGTAATGGCTGCTGAAAATTCAGCTTTACCATCACATCAAATTTTAAAATGTATTAAAACACTAATTTTTTTTTTTTTTTTATTAAATTAAAAATTAAATTAAAGTTTTTAAAATAATATTTCTATAATTTATATATTATATACATTAAATATAAATATAAAGTAGGAATGTGTTCAGTAGCATATTATTTTTGATGTGGTTTTAAAATTAGTATTAGGAAATTGACTGATTTTTTACTAAAAATGTCAGTACACCCTAGCAAGTGGATGTCTATAGTGTGTGTACATAGATTAACCTGTATGTCTCTAATGAAGGACACAGTGACTCGTTCCTCAAACTCATTGAGTGGCGTGTACAAGTTCAGAATCTTTACAATCTGAGGAGAAATAAATGCAAGATTTAGACAATGAAAATAAAAAATATAAATTAATAAAATGTTACATGAATGTTAAAGGTCTACCTGCTGTAAGCTTAGGGAAGTACAGAGTGAACAAATGGCCTCTGCGTCTTGGGAGGTCTTCTTCTTCACCTGCAACAGCTGGGCGGCCTGGATAACAGGTTCCATGGTGGCTATAGTTCCACCATGGTGCAGATTCTTACCTCTCACCCATTCCTCCAACTGACTGATGTTGTACCTGAAATGATACCGAGGCCGAGATGGTCGTTACACTCATTAGGCGTCCCTGGAGATATTACTAGGCCACGGATTGGCCTGAAAGCATCAGATGTGTACCTGAGCTGCATGCCGGTACTCCAGGAGCAGACGTCTTTGCGCAACAGCAGGTTGTTGAGGGTCACTGCATTGATGGAGTAGAAGAGTTGGCGAACCACCTGCTGGCCGATCTCAGGGTCCAGGCCATGGTCCGCCATGATGGTGTAAAACTGTCCCAGCTGCCTGATCAGAGCCTGCAGTGTGTAGCCCGCCGGACCTCCACTCTCACAGTCCAAACTAGAGGAGCGGTTCCTGTAGCCCATGGGCTTCACTCCGGCCAGGCTGGGGATGCTCTCGCTCTCAAGCATGGCAGATACTACCAAACACAAAAACATACTTACTTACTACTACTAGAATCTGCGAATCATTTCAATTTTTAAGGTTTCTCTATGTACCCACCAATCATGGGTTGCATCATGCCCTCTGCCACTCTGATGAGCTGCTGATAGATCTGGATGGAAAGGTCACTCAGAACCTGTCGATACTCAGCAAGGTCAAAGTTCTTCAGGCAGTGCTCGTTCTGCTTGGGAGTGTTCTGCGTCATAAACGCCTATGACAGGAAGCAACAGCAAAATCATACCATAGATCTAGACTGGGTCTTTAAAACCAGACTTTTGATGCATTATCTGTACTTAATGGCAGACCTGTGGTTTTACATGTTAAAATGTGGTAAACAAAGTTAGCTCTCTTATTTACTTGTGAAATCTTCATCAAACGAGACAAAATATCTAGGAATGCACCTTAATGAAAATTCTGGATGCACAGCCGAAAAATTAAACTGCTTTTAAAAATGTTTTTATTTATTTATTATTTTTAATCAGTTTTTTTTAAATTAAATTCAATAATTTTAAATGATACTGAATAATAATAAAAAAACTTTTAATAACTTTTATTTACACACTAAAATTGGACAGAAAAATATTTATATTATTATTAATTTTCTTTATTCAGTTCTATGGAACATGATCAAATTTAAATCTTTATTTTTGATCAATTATCCAAATAAATGTATAGTCCTACAAAGCTATTGTTATCAGAGCATGTGAGCAGAGCGTAGCGCGGAGCAGTTCAATAAACGAAAAGTAGTGCCATTTTACCAGCATGGCTCAGCATGGTTATATCACACCATGTTAGATCACAGTAGGGCTACTGCTAACAGAAACAAGTATACTACTACATAGAAATTTCCTGTCGCTACATTATTTGAGCTTTTCCTATGAGCATGAGTGGTACATGAGTGGGGCAGTCGCATTGGGCCATTAGCAACTGAGCAAAGTGCACATGCATATAGCGGAATATTGAGCAGAGCGTCACACAACTAGAGCGAGAGTGAAACCTGAGCGCTTAACACTGAGGGATGTTTTTCTCTTTCAGGCAAAAACAGAAAATGCCATTTTCGGCTACCAAAGGTTTGGTGCATTGCTTGAAAGCGAATGTATAAAAACTATGACATCTCACCTCGTCCCCGCTGTACTGCTTCAGACAGTGCAGGAGTCGACTGGTATTTGCCAGCCAGAAGGAGGTCATCTCAAAGTCATCGTTGTTTTTCTGGAGAATGAATAAAAACAGGGATGATGGACAACCTATCATTATGTGGTTATACACTACCATTTCAAAGTTTGGGGTACATTTACATTTATGCATTTGGCAGACGCTTTTATCCAAAGTGACTTTTACTTTTTTTTTTTTTGTGTCAATTCTTGCAAGGCAAGACTTTATGATTTTTTGGGGAAAAAATGATCTTATGCTCACTAAGACTGCATTTATTTGAATACTAATATTGTGTCACTTTTGATCAATTGAATGCACCCTCACTTAATTTAAAGTATTCAGTTCTTTTAAAAAGTCTAACTGACCCCAAACCTTTAGACAGTAATGGTGTGACGCTGCTATATAAGGTATGCCCATACTTTATTACACAAATGGGAAGGAGAATGAAATACTGAAAAAAATGTATAGGTATGATTCAATTGGAAGGTCTCTGTCTTTTGTATGTGGGACTTTTATGCTTGGTGTAGAAACATCCTGTGGTTAACAAAATGGACTTTTATTTTGACAGGAGGGCCCTTGGAACATGAAGGCCTTCTGTAGTAGAAATGGCCAAGCCAGGTTTTGGCAGGGGAGCATGGATGTTAGGTGATCCTGTTTGGACCAAACAGATTGGTGATTTTTAGTCTGCTCCCTTGAAGTCGTTTATGGATTAATTACCCATCGAGGTTCAAGGATTTGTTCTTGGATTCTTTTTTATTTTTGCTACGTTTGGTGGATTATTAAAATTTTTCCTGAACATTTTGATACATTTTTTGGGGCCCAAGGACTAAGGACTCACGCATATGGACAATACTTCTGACGCATGGACTAATTAATCATGGACTCTCCAATAAGTGTTCATTTTTCTGATTTGACTGATGTGTTCCCTGCTTATGCCCATCTCTGTCTGCTTTCAAGAACTGATAAAGTTTTCCCCTAATTCATTCATGCCTTTTGAGTTCCCTGAACTTTCAAGGGACTGCTGGTTTACTAAAATTGCAAGCCAAGTTTGTTACAATGGAAGTGTGTTGAATACTGTTGATGTGATTTTTATACAATATACATACCTTCAGGACCTTTTTAATGGCATTGATGGATGCAGTAAGGAGCGAATGAACTTTCTGGTCGTCGTTGATGTAGTCGGCATGACGGATGCACATGAAAAGGATATAGGCGGGGAGGCAGGGGACAGTGGCTGACACGGCATTGGGCTTCATGTCTAAAGAAAAGACCTGTGTATTAATTACACTATAGAAGCGTTATATTCAAACTTGCCTGCTTTGCAACCCACAAACCTGTAATTAACGTCTTGACCAGCAAGGCCTCATCTTCTTTGTAGAACTCCAGCATGCCTTCAAAGTCCTTTTCTCTCCTTTGTACGGTGACCTGACGAGTCAGCTCTGGTCTGCTCCTAGTGGCCTGAGAAACTATACAAAGAATAACAGCACATCAGCACAAGGCTCTACTAAAAGATAATGTTAAACGCACAGACCAAAGATAAACATTTAACCTTCAAGCTCTTGCACTTTCTTCATATAGATCCTCAACTGCTTCTTCAGCTTCTTCTCGTTCTTCTCCAACTTCTCAACAAGTTCCTTTAGATCCTGGAGGACAAATCATAAACGTCATTTTGAGTCAATATTGTGTTAGATACTTTACTGCCCTTTTAGAACTAGTGGGGTAACAGTTTGAGAACTCATTAAAAAAGTTATTATTTTTCTTTTTTCTTCTTCATCTCGCTACGGTATGGACACGCCTGGAAAAGCATTCGTCTACATTTAAGACATTGAGTGCTCAAAAGAAGGACACGTGAACTGTGCAATCTGAATGCAGCACACCTTAATCTAGCAAGAGCAGAACAGTCTGTTTACCATTACGCCATGGATGAATGCACAGAAACCGGGAAGGTGAATTCAGGACAAGGACCAAAAAATGGACAGATGATGCATCAGTGGCAGGTAATAAGTCAAAAACAAAATGCCACAGTCAAACTTTCACTGCGGCAAAATTTTTACACACAGAACGCAATTTTGAGGTTGAAACACGAGACGCTGGTCTAGAGGTGCATTTTTAAAAAGTTGAACTTTAACTATTAGCACCATGTAAAAACAAACAAACCACACAAACAACGATAATACAGGCATTTGCGAATGGCAATAAAGCCGGTTTCCAAAAAAAATTATACACACAAGTATGTGTATGGAAATATTTTTTTCAAAATTGATATTGCCCATATTGCATAGCCCTAATTTATTTAAATTAATAAAAAAAAATTGGGATAATTTTAACATTTTTCAGAAGCAACATTCATTGTGTAAATTAACACATTTTAGAGGTTTTCTTGTTATTTTTTTCTCACCCCATTTTCAAAACAACTCAGAGAGTTATGCCTAAAACAACACCATCAATTAGCAATACGGTATGAATAATGTATCTCATGTCAAAATATATTGTCTGGAAACAAAATGTATACAATTTTAAGGTTTTGTTTTCAGGATCTTGTTATCTAGATAATTTAATGGAAAAAAGATGATGATACTAATTGCAAAACTGATTTTCGCAGTTTTCGCACACAAAAAAGCCCTCACCAGGTTTTCGTTGGTGAGGCGTGTGATCTCCTGCTGCACGCTGAACTCCACCAGAGCTTCAGGAGAAAGCGTGGAGAAGTGGTTGAGCATGTCCTGCTTCTTCTCCAGATTGTCCTTCAGCAGTTCGATCTGCGTGTGGAGAGCTTCTAACTCATCCTTGTGCTGTCGAGACTGCGTCTGCAGCTGGGCCTCCAGCAGCCTGAACACATACAAACAAGCCATACCATGGTAAGTGGGTGTAAACCGTGTACATACACTCCAACATTTATCAAAAGTGACCAAAAATCAATTTATGCTAAATGGTTCTTTAATGATTGAAAAACATTGGCCTTGAAACAGAAAGTCAGTTAAACCTGGAGGGAAATCAAAGAAAATTAAAGCACAACCTGGCAACTTGCTTTAGACCCTGGTATGCCAGACCAAGCTCCCCATCTTCATTCAAATAACCCCAGTCTTGTGATTTACTGGCGTTCGAGTAACGGAGAGCCAAAGAGACAGAGAAGCGGCAGCAGAGAGGAGAGAAAGGCAAAAGAGAAGAATGACAAGATGGCAGGGCCCGTTAGTTTAGCAAAGCAAGGCATGGCAGGTTAGATTAGTCTGTGTAGACGTCAAGCATGAGGGCACATCTGAATTATCTCTAAGTAAAGCGGTCACGTAGCTTTATGACTTGGGTATTTCTCGGGCATGTTTAAGCATTTTAGGTGAGCTGCCTGCCCAAGCAATATTTATAAGTAGATGTGGCAATCTCAGGAAATGTGAAATAGAGAAAGGTAGGAAAAATGCATGAATGTGAAATCAGACTGTGTTTGACCAGTCCTGAGACCGCAAAGAATGAAAGCATTCTTTCACAGGTAATCAGAACCTCATCCAGCATCTGTCACTCTCTGAGGACCACTTTAAAAAGTGTCATAAATTCAGAGCAGCTTGGATGAATACTGGACAAAATTCAGGTTCAGGTTTAAAGGACAACTCCGGTGAGAAATGAACCTAGGGGTAATTAACAGATGGTTACAGAGTAGATCGTTCTCTGGGATGCGTTTTCTTGAAAATCGAATGTAAACAGTTTTATCTTTAAAAACAGATTAGCTTATAATGCTTGTCTATGGGGCACAGGGTAGAGACAGGGTGGTAAAATTAAATCGCTAGTTAATACCACTAACAAGGCTCAAAATAGCCTCACACTAACACGGCAGCATAATGAGGGTCCCTACATGCAAACCGAAGCATTGAGAACTTTGTAAGAGTACAAACAGTTTAATAAGAAGATACGTTGTAAACATAGTGCTTTACGCGTTCACGGACAGGCACCATCTTGGAAAACAGTCTCGATGAATCAATCTACGAGCGCTGTTCTAAGTGAGCTGGTCGATAGGAATTAAGTTTGTGAAATGTAATAACATGGACAGTTTTTTATTTATTTATTTATTTTCTCTGTTGTGTTCAGTGTTTTCTTCCGGAAACAACGGACCATATGAGATTCCAAGTCACAGTTCATCACTTAGCAGAGCGCTCGTGGCTCGATGAGTCGAGACTGTTTTCCAAGATGGCGCCTGTCCGTGAACGTGTAATGCACTATGTCTATAAACTGTCTTCTTATTAAACTGTTTGTACTCTTACAAAGTTCTCAATGCTTCGGTTTGCATGTTGGGACCCTCATTATGCTACTGTGTTAGTGTGAGGCTATTTTTTAGCCTTGTTAGTGGTATTAACTAGCGATTTAATTTCACTACTACTCTGTGCCCCATAGACTAGTGTTATAAGCTAATCTGTTTTTAAAGATAAAACTCTTTACATTCGAGTTCCATGAAAACGCATCCCAGAGAACGATCTACTCTGTAACCATCTGTTAATTACCCCTAGGTTCATTTCTCACCGGAGTTGTCCTTTAAGGGTGCACTGGTCAGAGACAAATGATTAAAAAAAAAGAGCCAGAGATGAAAATTTAAATAGACTGTACTAAGGCACTTTTTTTTGAACACTTCTACATAGAGTCCAAATATTAACCCACAGTAAGTGCCAAATGGGAGAAAAATTGACTGGCCATGCCAGTAACTTAAGGACTTACAACATACTATTTTGTTTAACTGTGACTAATATGGTGACCCTCGCTGATCTGTCTTTTTTTTAAACAAAGGATTTATTTATTTAATGAAAATTATGACCTGTTTTATTAACTGTTTTTAATGTGAATATATTTTAAAATGTAAATCTTCCCTGTGATTGCAAAGCTGAATTTTCAGCATCATTACTCCAGTCTTCAGCATCATATGATCCTTTAGAAATCATTCTAATATGCTGATTTGATTTCTTATTATCAATGTTAAAAACAGTTACACTGCTTAATATTTTTGTGGAAACTGATACTTTTCAGGATTCTTTGATGAACAGCATTTGTTTGAAATTGAACATTATAAAATGTCTTTACTGGCACTTTTGAGCAATTTAATGCATCCTTGTTAAATAAAGGTGAATTTCTTTTTTTAAATCCATTGCTGCATTTGAAAGATGAAAAATCACACATCCAGATTCAATGTCTAAGTCGCATCCTTTCTTCAACAGGTTGGTTTTTGAAGGCAGCATAGGGGGTATAATTTGATGTCTGCCAATAATATTCATCAATTCTATGTGTGAGGTTCAGAAGTTGGTGGAAAGGATAAAAATGGTGCCCTTTTTTTCCCAACTTTACATGGTTTAAAAGTGATATCCAGCCTAGAAATATCGATATCTTCATCTTTTATTCATCACATTATTATTTTTTTTAATAGATGTTGTAAGCATATTGCATAGTTGTGCTTGGAGTTATTGATAACATGCAAAAAGAGAGAACCAACTAAATATTAACAACTGATCATTTTAATTGTAGTTTTTTTTTATACTAGTTTTTGCGTTTTGTTGCAAGAAATACCATAATCAAGTTTGTTTTGTTCTTTCCTTCCTAAAATATTTAAAAAATATTTTAAAAATGTCCTCATATTTTGATGGTTTGATTGAACTTGTAGGGTCATTAAAAACAAATATCCTCTCTGGACATCACTTTTGCCCACTAATGTATAATTTCTACAAAGAAATAATTGTTTTAGTCACTAAATAATTGCTTGGTTATCTGAAATTGTTAGATCATTAGACTTGGTGCTGTAGTGAAACAAAATATAACAATATAATTTTTAAATAAAATTAACAACTATTTTGCTAGATAAAGTTTTATGGCAAAAAAATACTTATGGCCGGTAAGTTATCTCCATCGTCTCAACATGAGCCAATGGTGATCTATAAATGTGACAGAAATATTTCAGAGATCTTGTGAATCAGTACCACTGAATTCCATCTTCATTGAAAAAACTAAAACAAATGAGTATGTGGAGAAGAGCTGGTGTCGCTTTTCATTATGCAGAATGGACTGCCTTACTTCTTTGAACCAGGCACATCCACAATGTCCTCCACGGCGTCCGCGGGCTTCTTGTTGTTGGTCCATTCTGATACATCATTGGAATTCTGTTGTGATGAAACAAAGATGTCAATAGGGAACAACAAGTGAATGTTTATAGTTGCTACATTTCAGCAACTCAATCTTATGGACATGAAAAATGTATCTGTGTGGGACAAAAATAACAGTGAGAGCAAGAAAAAGAGCTTTCTTTCTGAGAGTAATCAATACTGACTCTGATTCGCCCACCTCAGCAGATTCACACAGGCAGGTGGATATATAAAGTCACTTTCACTAGCAGTGCAGGTTTTGTAAAGCTCAGACAAACTATCACTATTACACTCAACATCCGTTGAATTTAATTTACTCTGATTTCCATCAAAAACCATTATATGCCATCCTATCCCATTCAAAATCTACACATCTGACTGCTTTTATAGAAGATTAAGAAGTTTTCCATTAAGGTTCCTCCACTAGAGACTGATGGGATGCTAATGGATTTGAAATTCTTATATGACAATGATGGACTAACATAGCTTTATTTGGAGATTTTGAAGATAACAGCTGTAAAAAATGGATTAGAAGCCCTCAAAGGTCAAATTTATAACATGCGTATGGTGACTGATGTGCGGGTAATGTTTTCAGACTCACAATATGGTTTATGTTCTCTGACTGTTTCACGGAGTTCACAATTTGGGTCTTGAGCATAAGGACCTCCTCTTTGCGCACATCCAGCTCCTCATTGGCCGCTTTGAGCTGATTGAGCAGCAGGTTATATCCCTCTTGAAGCTCATTGGACGAGTTGTTCTCGGAGGCCCTGTCGGCCACCGCTTTCCTCAACTCGTTCAGGTCATTCTTCAGCTTCTTATTCTCCGTTTCGAGCTCTTGCCGCTGTAAGCAGAACACATTTTATGAATAGAGTCTGAAAGAAGGTGAAAGGTCTGTATTTTGTACCACTTAAAAGATTGATTTTTATTAAAATCTATCAAAAGTGACCTGAGGCAAAAAGTTGTAAATAAGCCAGAATGTATGTGTTTGTGTAAGAGAAAAACTCTGAAACAGAGAGAGAGTTTTTGAGAATGCTCAAAAATCAAGCATTGCTGACTGCAGTACATTTATCCAAGTTAATCGAACGCCTGTAGCTAAAGCTTTGATCAGACGCAAAGAGTGTTTGAGCACTGCAGAACAAGAACCATCAGCAATTATTACATAAGCTCATAGTGCAATTTTGGGGCGCTTTAAGAAAACAAACAAATCCGTTACATAATTCTACTGCCTCGAGATCCACTTGAGCTCAGCTGCAGAGCCACCAGATCAACGTCTGGCTCCATTCTTGTACTTTGTTCTTTGGTTAGAGTTAGACCTTTTAAAGCTGTTCAATTGAGCCTGCTGTTGGGGTTTCAACACGCCCTTGTGCTCAGATAAATAACTGTTGGCCGATATGAAAAGTGTCAAGGGCTTATGAGGTGTCCAAGGAAGATCACAATTGCATAAGGGTGATTAGCTAAAAGCTACAGACCTTGCTCTTACTAGACACCATATTTAATTTTATGGCAATGAAAACTAAGCTATGAATGATAGATGTATAGTACTATATATTCAGGAAAGACGCAGGAAATCATGTTTTTTCAGAAAATTATATCTGATAACAAAAAAAAACAAAAAAAAACTGGCACACAAAGGAGCAAAATTTGTTTGTAGCTCCATGACTAGTCCAAGAGTGTTTTTATATACGTGTATATTGGAATACCAGTGCTATTTTAGTATTATTCAGATACTATTATAGTTTTGTATAATTTTAGTAGTAAATATGTCTATATAAAATAATAAACTACCCTTAAGTTTTTTAATTTGTTATTTTTATGACATATTTTATTTCAGATAGTTTAATTTATATATATATATATATATATATATATATATATATATATATATATATATATATATATATATATATATATATATATATATATATAAAAATAAATCACAGCTATTATAGTTATATAAATTATATATAAATATAAATCTGTTATTTAAATGGAAATATATAAAAAAAAATCTTAATATTACTTCCATATACATTCAACTTTTAACTTACTACTTTGATAATGTTTTGCTATCTCTATTTAGTCTTACATTATATGTTGTATTGTCTTTACAACTTGGAGATAAGAACTTTACCTTCTTAATTAATTACATCACGCTTATAATTTTCTGGCCGGACAAAGTTAGACAGAACATTGAAAAAGTAATTTCGAACCCTTTGCCCCATGGCTGTTCAAAGAGTTAACCAAACAAAGTGTTGAATAACTTCTCAATATCTGATCAAAAGAGTGTCTATTGAGGAATAAACTGTATCTAACAGACTGTATTTGAATATCCTGTCTATTCCACACAGCCTGGTTTTCATTCAATGTTTCATTCAAATTCAACGTTTATACAAAGGCATTTCTCAATGTTTGTTCGAAAATTGAAATATTTAATAAACAAAATGAAGAATTCATTTGCTTTATGAACATAAAACATAATCCCATATGCCATCCTGGCACAATTCAGTTCTTTAAAATCATCCTAGTCTTAACTCTCTGTATCGTCCCACTCACCCAAAGTTTAACAGGCAGCGTGACCAGCAGCAGCAGCAGAGTGGCCCCAGTGCAGAACAAATCAATGAATAGTACCAAGACAGACATTTGACCAGAGGCAGAGCAGCGTGACCATTACACTCTTACCTTCAGACTGTTGTAGGCCAGGTCTGCGTTTATATCCTCCTCTGACGTGGGGCTCCTGGGCTCACTACCCTGTTAGATAAAAGAAAGAAAAAAATTGTAAACACAAGCTGACTGATAAAGCAGAGGACCATGCTGTTGCAAGTACAGCTCAGGGACCATCAGAAAAGATAAGCAGAGTTTATGACCGGTCTGCTATGTTGTAATCCATGACCAAAAAGTGGGAAATGTTAACCTGAATGACTGCTTAACAACACAAAGACCTGTAGCTACAAACATCATAAGAGAATGAAGAGAAAAGTATGAACATTATTTTTGATGAATGTATACATTCACTACTTAAAGACCCAATCAATTGATTAGACCGTGTTGACATATTTACAGTTTAAGCCAATGGACTTTTGTTTAAGTCACAGCTTGAGACTGTACTTTTTTGTCTTAAAATATATCGCGAAATTTTTTGTTATTCATATTATTAATTATTTCATTTTGTACATTATTTCATTTTAGGTTTTATTTTAAAAATGTAAACAAAACAAAAATGTTCGGTTTTATTTTTGTTTTTTTGTTTTATAGGCAAATGAAATGAGAATGAAAGTGGACATTACAAATAAACATGCCTTGCGTTGACTTAGTTCCTCTACTTTTTCAAGATTGGTCTGCAGCCTCTTTCTTTCCTGCTCCAGCTCTCGTACACGCTTCTGTAATTTCATGAAAACGCTGAGGTCCATGGCGGCCTTCTCTATGCCCATCTCCTGCAGGAAGACAAATCCTATTAATGCTCATCCTGAAGTACCTTTACACCCTTTTCAAAGCCTGCCGTTGTCTGTTGTCTGATTCAGCCAAATAGCTTTACCTCCACCTGCTGGATGGTGTCATCAGTGTCTCCTGCCTCTGACATACTGATGGAGGGGTAGTTGGAGTCCGAGCCCAGACTGCTCTGGTTAGAGGGGATCCTCCGGTGGCCGGGATGGAACTGGAGTGTGTAAAACCCATGTTAAGAACAACAACAAAAACAAAGATCCAGAAGTTATGTGTCCAACCATTACCTTCATGGAGGACATGTCTTCCTGCAGGTTTTCGTATCTCTGCTCCAGTCTTGAATATTCTTTCACCAGGTTCTGATATCGTTGCCTCTCCTCGTCCAGTTCCACCTGCAGACGGCTCTCTTTTTGAGATGCATCGCCTCCCTGACCTGAGAGACACAACACAGGCATTCACACACAGGAGTTACACAATGACATGCTTTTCCTATTCACTTGTGTATCAACTTTCACAAGCTTGAGTATTTTTGTATTATGTATGAACAACACATCTTTCTCATAATCTAGGTCTTTATACAGTATCTCAAGGTATTAAAAAATTCAACATCTTTTGGTCCATTTTAGATGGAGGTCTCTGAGCCCCTATTTTAATGTTCTAAGCACATGGTCTGAAGAGCACGGCGCAATCCAATTTTACTAGTGTTTACAGACCGTGTGCCCGGCGTGTGGTTTTAAAGGGTTGCCCCTATTCTCTTAATAAATCATGGGTTTGATTTAGGCGTAACGTGACATAAACCAATCAAAGTCTCATAAACTGCATATAATAACTCGTCATTACTGCAAATAAGTAGGCTAATTCTGATACATGCAATGACTATCCATTATGACATGTAAGCATGCTTTATATTTATATACACAATAATAATCTTTTACATTTTAATAGTTCTATTTTTAATATTTTAAAATGTTTGTGTGCTGCTGCGTGTCCCTGTGTGTGTAATAAGCAGAGTGTACGAGTGAACCCGCCTATAGGCGCATTTTACTAACACACTCTTTAAATAGCAAAAAAAATACTGCTGTCATATTGCACCTGGTGTTTGATAGGGCCCAACATTTTACATTCACACTACAGGTTTTGTGTAACCCATTTCACCTGAATATTATGCAATATAATACTGATGATGATGATATACCTTTTATTGATCTTCGGTTTGATTGATCAATAAAAGATCTTTATTACTCTGATGGAAGACCTTTGAGCTGCCATGTGTAGGTTACAATATGTTCTTCATTCTGTAATCTCAATAGAAATAAAACAAGCACCTTCTCTCGTACTCATTCATAATGCATATTATAACCGAAACCTATAACCGAGTCATGCATCTGATTCTACGTAACTGTACTCAAAATTGTATACTGAATAAAAGCCTCTATTTAAATCCTTTGAAGACTGTTTCTGAGAAAGCTATCAGATGTATCAGCCGATAGTGATTTGATGAAGCAGCCATCCATTTAACATGCCATTTCAATTTAAGGAGATAAGTGGTATAATAAATTTGTGACATTGTCTTCTTTGACCCTATAATTTAAAGCTCCATATCAGATATATTAGATAAAGAAGGTCCAACATTTAAGACTTCTATATTCCCAAAAATGTTTAAATGTTCCCCCAATTTCCTTTGGTTTTATTTAACTGTTATACTGTTTGGTTATCTAATTGAATCATATTTACCACACAAAAGCATGATAGTGCCTCCAGCTTTAACTGTTCTATTCACTCAAACTTATCTTTAAAGGGATATTTCTCTCTCTCTCTCACACACACACACACACACACACACACACACACACACACACACACACACACACACACACACACACACACACACACACACACACACACCACACACACACACACCACACACACACACACACACACACACACACACACACACACACACACACACACACACACACACACACACACACACACACACACACACACACACACACACACACACTTTTGAAATCACCCTTAAGTCGTTCCAAACCTGTCTTTATTTCTTCTGTGGAACACAAAATAAATTATTTTGAAGAATTTTTCAACTGTTTTTGTCAATACAGTGAATGTTAATGGGGTCCGAAACTAAACTGACTGGACTCCATAGACATTGTAAGGACAATATGTTGGAAACATTCCTCAAAACATTTTTTTGTGTTCGGTAGAAGAAACAAAGTCACTTGGAATGACATGAGAATGAGTAAATAGCAGTCACTTTTAACCTCAATGGAATAACAGCCTTTTTATAGGCCAAAGAGAAACAATAAGTCAAAAGATAAAAGAAATTCTGCTTCCTACTGAAAAATACTAAGAAAACAAACTGATAAACAATAACTACATTCATAATAGCACTCTGAACAACGGCATGGATAGCAGAACAAAACTAAGAAACAAATCCGTAAAAGCGACATTTAACAACTAAAAAGCGTATTGAGACCAAACCTCGGGTTTCAAATAGCATTCTCACATGTGAACCAGCTTGACACAATGGTCAGCTTTTAGTTGTGCAGGTAAAGAAGCAGAGTCACATTTCTCCTCTGAAATCCAATGCATTTTCTGTCTCTCTCGTCCCACTTCTGCACACAGACTCTCTTGTGTGTCAAACAAAACCAGCCCAGCCCTCCAGGCAAGTCACACATCCTCTCACTCCTCATACTTCTTCCTCCAGATGCTTTGAGTGTGTGTGACTCTGTGAAGCGTGAAACTTACCCTGAGTGGAGGTCTGTATTTTGCGGTTCATCTCTTCTTTCTCCTTCTTCAAAAGAGTGTTCTCTTTCTTCAGCTCCTCTACCCTCTACAAAAAAAGAGAGAAAAGACACACCACCCTTTCAGTTCAAACCATCAGATAAACAAGCAAGTTTAACCATAAGAAAGCCAATCTGAATGAAATAAAGTGGGGTTGAAAAGTTTGAGAATTGTTTTTTTGATTAAGTATTAAAAAAAATCCCAAATCAAAATTATATTATCAGCACAACAATTTCAGTGAAAAGCGGAAATAAAATAAATCATTATATTAGAATGTCTTACTAATTTGATATTTCCCATTTTGGGCATATACTTACCGGGGTCAGTATTTTTAATTTGATTAAAAAGCTCATTTTTACTTTTATTCAGCAAAGATCAAAAGTAACAGTAAATAATTTTTTTATTTTTTTTATTTTTTATGTAAGCAGCAACCTTTTCAACAGTGATAATAATGATGTTTCTTGAGGAGCAAATCATCATATTAGAATGATTTCTGAAGGATTAGATAATATCTGAAGACTGGAATAATGATGCTTAAAATTCAGGTTTGCTAGCCTGGATGCCAGCCGAACTTAGCCCCGCCCACAATTTTTTTTAGGTCGGGCAGTTCGGTCTGGCATTGCTCCATAGAGGAGTAATTATCCCCGAATAGAAACTGTTCGGACCAATGAAATCATCAGGGCGGGCTTTAGACGATGACGGACAGATGATTAACAGTAACGTAATCATGCACGTCATCAAAGATTACACGGATTATATTTTTTTGAATCCTAAACGGAGAGCTTGTTTGTGTCTGCATTCACCTTCACAACCTCTCTCAGAAATGATGATCATGTTGGGTAAGTACTCTGTGTATCATTAAATTATTTCATTTTTTTTACAACACCGGCAAAGATTGTGTATTCCAGCCTGATTTCAGCGTGCCTGCAGACAGGGTTCCCAAGTTTTTACAACAAAACCCGCCAACTACTATCCCTTAACAATAGCTTCTCGGGGGAAAAATGGCGTTTGGGGGGTAAAATGTGTGCACTCATGGGTCTACAAATCACATTGTCGCTTCATCCCACGGACATAGAAAACAACCCGAGGGGTCTTGGCAACACAGTGCAGTTGAGCTCTGTTGACATTTGACAATGCATCGCTTCGTTGCTCTGATTGGTTGTAGGTCTATCCAATTGATGTCTTTCCTAGTTCGGTTGAAACACGCCCCATAATCACAACCCAATAGAGCAGTTTCAGACTCATATTCTGACTAGAATTGAGTATGACCACGTCAGGCTACAGGTTTGCCATCACAGGAATAAATGACATTTTAAAATATATTAAATTAGAATTTCACCAAATTACATTTTCACAGCTGTGGCGAACATGGGAGACTTTAAGAGACATTAAAAATCTTATTACCCCAAAATTATATATAAATCATATCTCTCTCTCTCTCTCTCTCTCTCTCTCTCTCTCTCTCTCTCTCTATATATATATATATATATATATGTGTGTGCGTGTGTGTGTGTGTGTGTGTGCGCGTGTGTGTATATGAAGTTGGACCAGGTCCCATTCATTTTAGAAAATTTGGTCTCATAATCATCATAAATAGTAGGTGTGTGTGCGTGTGTGTTTGCATCAAAAAATACATTGATGAATAAAATAAACGTAATGAATTGAGCGCATCACTATAGCATAGATATTTTAAATCTTTAAATCTTTTTAATCTTTACAATAATTTATTTTAATTTTAATTACTGTAATTTATATTATACCGTAATTTATAGAATTGACTTTATCCTATTTTATTCTCTGTCTATCAAAACAAGAGGGAGATGATCACATTAAGTCACATTAAACACATACTAGCTGATTATTTCATTTCAAAAGATCTTTTATGAGCTAGGTCAGAGCTCTTAAACAATGTCCATGCATTATTAAATTTGCTTGTGGATGACAGACATTAGTTGTGTAACAGCTGCCCTGTTATGAAAGCCTGTCATTTTTATGTGACAATTGAAATGGTAAATGTATTGAGCTATTTTTGTAACATTCAACCTTTTACCCCAAGGACAACTTAAATGAAACATAAAGAAACATGAAAAAATACTGGAGACAAATGTACACCCACAACTAAAAATGGCAGTAAACATCGACTAGGTATCTGTGCATCCTTTCTCACCTGTTCGAGCCCTTGCTTCTCGTTGCCGAACTCCTCCTCTATCTGCTTCCTCTGGGCGTGGGCTTCCTGGAGCTCCGCCCTCAACTTCTCAAGCTCTTCCTGCAGTGATGCCACCGGAGTGCCAGCAGCCTGCCGACTGCGAAGGGTCTCCAGCTCTTTCTGGAGCTTACTGACCTCTGATCCCAGAGCAGTGTTAGCAACAGCCAGCTGTTCTTTCTGAGTTTTATACTCTATTGACTGTAAAGAAAAGGAGATGCTTAACATCATGTCAGTTGGTTTTGGGAGATATATCCAGCTGCAGCCCTGCAGCACACCAGCTTCAGAACCCCATCCACAGAACCGGAAGTGAGCAACGCAACCCATACACATTGTTTTCATATGGATTTTCCTACAATATTTGACAATAATACTTTTACATAAAGTTACTTTTCAATTCATATCCTTGAACAAGAGAAACATGCATTTAAGCCAGTGAGATGTGAACAGAAGCATGAAGAATATGTTGAGTTGTGTGTGATATTACTGTCATGATGTGGTGGTGAATATTGAATCTGTTTACGTCTTTCACGTTTTATCATTAAATCATTACATTTTATCATTTTTTGCATTTGTCAAAAGATATTATTTGTCTTAATATTAAAAAATTATCAATTAATAAAACATTAATTTTGTTTTCAGGGATTAAAACACTTATCTTATCAAGTATCTCACATTTTATCATTAAAGCTTTTTTGCATTTGTCAAAATATATTATTCGTCTTAATATTAAATAATTATTAATTAATAAAAAAATATTCATTTAGGTTTAACTTTGTTTACACTTTAATCTTTTCAAGTATTTCTGCAGAAATGCCAAGATATGGGCTCAAGAGTCACAAGTCTTTGAGTTTTAAGATCACTTTTTTGGCATGTTTTTATTTTTTATTATGTGCCGTTTAATTTAATTTTAAACCTATCATTTTATAAATATTTAATATAATGTCCTATTTGTTTTCTTTCAGAGAAACACATTTCACATTAAATGGTTATTTTTATTTGACATTTGAAAAATAGAAATGTCACATTCTCTGTCTATTATTTCAATCGAAATAATACGATTGAATATAGAGTCAAATGGGAAACACTTTATATCATGTTACGAATGTATTAGGCGTGATATATTTTTTTAAATAATAAACATTTTTTGTAGTATTATTGACATAACTACAGGGTTTATGTCCATTAACATTAAATCTCATATTTATTATTACATTAAATCTCGCTATTTTCTGTCAGTATTATTTGTAACAACATGAATGTGAATGAAATAATACTAATAAATCTATAGTCAAATGGGAAACACTTTACAACATGTTCTACAAAAAGTTTTTGACTGAGTTTTAGCCTGTTATCATGAAGAATAAACTACTGTCTTTGTATTCATTGATATTAAGCATCAATAGGCTATGTTTTTAAATGTTGATCATTGTACATCATGACATGCATATTATATGAACAGAAAAGTGACTTTATTTAAGAGTATTGTTGTTAAATATTGTAGACATCAATCCAATCAAAATCCATATGAAAACCACTTATATTTGACAAAAGAAATGTACATATGGATACTATGACTGTTTAAACCCCGCCCCTTACTTCCGGTTCTGTGGATGGTGTTCTGAAACTGGTGTTCTGCGGGGCTGCAGCTGGATACTATTGGGTTTTGGTGACTCGGTTTTGATGTATGCATCCTATTATCTTCCTGTACCTGGTTATCCATCTTCTTCTGGAGCTGCACAATCTTGTTCTCCATTCCGACATTGAGGTTTTTAAAGTGTTCGGCCGAACGGGCCTCTATCTTGAGCTGTTTGAGCTGACGCTTGGCACGTACGCGACGGTAGAAACACTGGATGACAATGGCAGCGTATCGAGCATGGAGATACTTCTTCCTCACAAGCCAACCACGGACGGTCTTCTGTATGATCATGGCTTTGTGATGGAGCAGGAACTGCAAAAGATAGAAAATGCAACTTAAAACTGTGCTTTAAAGAAACAGCATGGAGAGAGTGAAACATAAGATAAAATGCAGTGCTGTACCTCCTGATATAACCTGCGTACAAACATGCCACGGGCGAACGCTTGTATGGTGATCACAGCCCGACGGGTCCTCAAAAACTCCCGTCTAACTTGTACCATACGGTACTGCTTCTGACAAATAAGTGTTGCTCGGGTCAGGCGAAGCATCTCTGCATGTCTAAGAGACAGCGAAAGAAAATAAGTTGTTTGCAAAGCGAAAACCGTGCCAGTGAAGTTTAACCTAAGAGCCGTTTACTCAAGCACTCACCTGCGTGCCAAGTAACCTCGGCCGTATCTCTGCAGAGTGATGGCAGATTTGCGGATCTTGCGGTACCGAATTCTCTGCAGCCATCCTCGCACGGTCTTCTGGATCTTAATGCAGGCATAGCGGAACTTATCGGCTCTCAGCTTCTCCAGATAGGCCACCTGCCCTGCCCTGAAGAAAATCTTTGTCTTTCCAAATTGAAACTTATCGGGATCCTGAAGAAGAATTTAAATTAAAAAGAAGAGTCACAATTAATAGGTTTATTAAGGATAAATATCATTGAATAAGCACTAATAAAATATTTGTCATGATGAAAACGACTCTCCATGAGCACAAAATGCTCTTTTGTACAAGAATAAGCACTAGGTGTTAAACCGTCAGGTTAAAAATAAAATTCATTGATATAATCATTTAAAAATAATATATATTTGTTTAAATGTTTTTGAAAGTCTCTTATGCTCACAGAGACTGCATTTATGATACAGTAAAAACAATAATATTGTGAAATATTATAACAACTTAAAATAACAATTTTTTTATAAACTTTAAAATTTTATTTATTCTTGCTAAGGCAAGGTTGAATTTTCTGCAGCCATTACTCTTCAGTTCAGAAATCATTCTGGTTTGATTATTAATAAAAACATTTCTTTTTTATTATCAACATTGCAAACATTGCTTAATATTTTTGTTAAAACCATAAATATTTATTCATTTTTTCATAATTCTTTGATGAATAGAAACATCAAAAGAACAGAATTTATTTCAAACTGAAATAATTTGTAATATTACAAAACTTTATGGTCACCTTTGATAAATTTAAAGCATCCTTGCTGAATAAAATTATAATTTTTTATACTTTTTTTTTTTGAGTTGCTCAAAAAAACTAACCCAAACTTTTGTTAGAATGCATTTATGAAAATGGTTCATTCCTTATATAGGAATATGTTCTGAGCTTATCTGCTTTCTTAAACGGTAACCAGGTAATAACATTATATAGCAATGGTATTAGATGATAATACAATGGTATTAATGAGCTTTAAAAAAACTGTAATTGTCCAGACAAACATGGTATTACCACAATACCAGCATGAGAGCAAGCACTATGCGTACAACTTACATCTAGTTTTTAGCTAAGTTAGTCTTACCTTGATCAAAATCTCCAGCAGGTTCTTACAGACTTGCTTCTTATCCCCAATGGTCAGGTCCTTCTTTGTCATGAGCACCCGGTATCTGCTGAAGAAATCTGGATAGGTCCACCTAATAAACGACATCAGATGGGATGAGGAAATGACACTAAATACACATAATCAGTTTGATTTCCATAATCACTATTAAAAATTATTATTCAACTATTTTAGGGAGAACATGAGGTTCATAAATAGACGACAGACAGATGGAAAAAAGGAACTTAGAAGCCGAAGAAAGGGGACCTGTAGCACTAAAAAAGGAATCTGTGGATCCGTTACCTGGATGGATAGCCGGCGGCACTGATGCGGATGGTCTCGAGAACTCCACATGCTCGCAGTTGCTGAACAGCTCTTCTAGAATCAAATCTAGAGAAAGCAAGAAATCAGCCAAAGGAGCGAGGGATCTCTATGAAAACCAAATGATCTGGACATTTTTTTCTGGATATAAAATGGATATATAATGTCAGACCACAGGAGATTCGGGGCGTTATCTAAACCTACCGGATCTTTCTCTTGAGCATAGAGCACATCTCCCGTGAGAGAGGCATTGGGAGGCTGCAGTCCACTCGGGGACTTGAGGCTGTCTGACTCAGAACTCTGTGACTGTGTGTTCACAACCTTAAGAGCATGTGACTGACAAAACCCTCTCAATTTAACATCCTTGAAGGGCATCCTTTGTGCTTAAGAATTTGCAGAAGACACAAACAGAGCCAAACAAGACCCTACCCTTTCTGAGAATTGTGAACTTTACAAGAAAAGTTAAGGAAATAAATAAATTCAATATGATAGATTGTAGATGTATATAGTAAAGTGTATCTTATAATGTTTATCATCGTATTATTCTTATTTTGCAAGATCTGAATTTGGGCGAAACATTTGTTTTTATCATAGTATTTGGAACAGACCGGTCAATGCTGTCAGGTTCATTAATTTCAACACTTCAAGGAAAAATAAGTGATAATTCAGCAAGGATTTTGCAAATGGGAAGCACTTCAGCTGATTTTGATCTGAGATAATTAGCTCTAATTATATTTTATATAACCTGATCGGCTAACTCTAAGAGGAGCTTTGATGCAATTGAGGTCAATCAAATGTCTCCGTAGCAGCATGACTCTAATGTTCTCTGGCAGCTTAAATTAATTTGCTATACCTCTCTATTTATAGCCAAGATAAACTAGATAAGTTCTAATAGATGAATAACACTGAGACAAAGAGACCAAACTTACACAAAGGCTTCTTTAAAATCATTGGGCTTAATGCAGCGCACATAATGAGGGGTGGTAGCGTTCAACGTTTCCATCAGAAGATGTAGAGAGTTCCTGAACTGCAAGGAAAAGAATTGTTTATCACCTCATCTTAGTAATAAACAGCGCTTCAGTGGATCCACCATTAAGCACCAATATGGATCAAAAACCGGCCTTACCTGGGTGCCCACGCTTTTCCTGTGCTCACGGTTGTGGCCTTTAAGAGCAGGTTTGGCGGGCCGGACATTGATCCTGGAGGTTTTGCCTGAGGGAGGGGCAGCATCTTTACCATCTGTGAAGAGATCTGCAACCAGCTGGAACTGTACAAAACGAAGGGATTTTAGGTTAACAAAGAAAATATATTTTGTAGAGACACAATACAAGAAGATAAGAATATTAATACATTTGGTTATATTTGATTATGTAAGTGTCATATGAAGAAATATTGACTGTTAAACTGTAAAATACATTTCCAGGGACATTACATCTTATATAAGACTGAGGAATAAGAACTCTCTTTTTCAAAAAAAAATCTAGCTAGACTAGTGTAAAATTTGTATTCAACTCCAGCAGCACTTCAAAGCACTTTTAGAAGTCCTTTAAAATCCACTCCCTGAGCATCCACCGCAAGGCAGGTACACAGTGCGTTTCAATGCATCGCTAATGCAGTGATCCTGCCAAGTTTCAGCACTCTAAGACAGAATAAGGATGATAGCATTAAACTGCCATCACTGGAAGTCTGACACTCTAGGTTAACACACTGATAAACAGAGACGCAAAGAGTAAATACAAATTAACGTTGCCTGTAGCAATGGTGTCCCGAGTTGCATCCTGACTCCTTATACAAGTAACAGAGTTGTAAAAAGTAAAGGGACATCACAAATAATGTTTTAGAAGTTAAAGTAAAAATGTGTCTCAATATACTGATTTTAAATCCATCACAATTTTACACTGAAATTGATTTCATTGGTGGCTTTAAATCAGTAACTTATTTTTAATAAGGACATGTCACCAGTGAAATATATAATATAATATATATATATATATATATATATATATATATATATATATATATATAAAATATTTTATTTTTTTATCAAGTAAAGTAAAAATGCACTTTAATATATAATTAGAACCTCAAATTATATTATAAAAAAACTCAAAATTCTAAACTTAATTTCCACTTTACCACTACCCAACGATTCCTACTTGGCTGATCAGTGGTAGATGTATGAATGAAGTTATAGACATCACAAAGACTATTTATTAAAACAGTAAAAGATCATGATTAATTATTTGTGTACAACCTAATTAATACGCAAAAGTATATTTTATCTGTGAAACCCCATGACTTTTTAAAATCACAGTGGGGACCCTGCATGTCTGTGAAAGAAATGCCTCGCTGAACATGGCTGATTTCTTGAAAAGAACATCACTGGCAAACTTGGCAAACTTCAGACAGCAGTGTTGAAAACTGTTATCCCTCGAGACAAACTGATGTTTAAATTGCACTTCTTTCACAGGGACACTTCTTTTAAAAGGGTCCTAGTGAAAGTTTCATATTACACGCGACAGCATTTCAACACAGTCCCGCAGGGAAGAGCTTTAACTTGTAGATGCTGATGTTCTGCTGTCTGCAAATGAACTTAACTCAGATTCCAGAAAATTCGGTTGCCAAGAAACCTCAGGACAAAACATTATGGGAGTGAAAGAGAGATCAGTATTGACAAAGACAATGGGTATCTTATTAAATCTCAGTTAAGATGGATCTGGCTGGTAGGTGTGGACAAGGTCAGGCCTGTTTGCCTGAAAACTTTAAGTCAATTAACTGCTTATATAGGTCAGAGAGCAAAACATGATCTAAGGTGTGATTTCAATCATGCAAACTTGAGGAAGAGTGAAGTATAAACAGAAGCTCGGCTGGACAGGGAGGCATAAAATAAATGAGCTGAGCAAGATATACTGAGGGTATTGCCTTGAATTAATGATAAATTGCCAAATCATTTTTTAATCTGTGATGTTAAAGGTAATTATATTCATATTCATTATATTTAGTTCATGAAAATGACCATTTATTATTAATTAACTATATTGGTTGAAATTATAATTTTTAACCTTTCAACCTTTTTTTATTGCTTTGGAATTAAAAAAAAAAAAAAAAAACCTTACCAAAAATACCCATTGCTCACCTTACTGGCCTTGAGGATGTTTATCTGCTCCTCATAAACAGTGTCTCTGTTCTTCTCCAGGAAGCCGTCACACTGATATTCAACCTGCCAGTGGTGACATAATGCCACAAGTTTAACTCATACATCAGAATCACAATCAAAATAACTTGCTACATAATTTTTGTGACCCAAATCTGGCATGAAGAAGAATCAGCCATTTTTGTTGCATTCTTCGTGCATTATTAACACAATCATTTGGGGCTTCAATGAGCAGATTTGCCCTAAAAACCCAGCCGTGCCAAAAACAAATAGCTAATTTCCACAAAAAGTATGCATGTCACGTCAATTTCAAGTCAAGTTCAATTTCTGATCTGTCATCTTGCCAATCAAAATGTTCTGTTAAAAGATAAAAAATCAACTGGGTTTACAATTTAAAGCATGAAAGCCTGGTTTATTTCTAAGAGTTTCAATAAGTCGTAATATCGTAGCATCCCGAGCCCTATAACACTAAACTCCATAATATAAACTGAACCCACCTTATCTGCAAAGTGGACCACAATGAAAGACCTGTTGGACATCCTAGGCTTTTCGAAATGTCCGCTACTTGAATGCTTGCTGTACAACTTCTGAGCCCAGTTTTGATCCGTTCCTTTGGGAACCTGTCAGACGCAGAAAAGAAAAATACTTTGAACTAGTGAACTGAAAATATTATTTGGGTTACCTGTAGCAGAAATAGCATGTTCACCCTTTTGAAGCTGCTCCGACTCATACTCAAGAACTTCAAAGAGCTGGGGTGTTTAAAACTAAATGAGATGTGCTGTTCTAGAGATCTGTGCGGGATGGAGTTTTCCATCTCCTCCTGCAAGATTATCTAACGCTCCCACCTGTTTTCCTCATAAATAGGTTAGATTTTATCCTGCTCGAAACGGTCACGTTATGTCCCGTTCCTGCCCGCAAAAGCCCATTGGAAGAGCTCTAAGCTAATTGTTCAATTCCAGTCAGGTTAGATTCACACACACACACACACACACACACACACACACACACACACACACACACACACACACACACACACACACACACACACACACACACACACACACACACACACACACACACACACACACACACACACACACACACACACACACACACACACACACACACACACACACACACACACACACACACACAAGATCTCCAGTTACAGATTTCTGCGCAATATTATTAGATCATTATATTTTGCAGGGAGCCGACAAGACTCGTTTCGTTCTCCCACTCCTGTGTACATATCAGTATCTTCCCTCCCGCATCCGCACTCAGCAACTCAAAACTTGTCCCACGCCGCACTCTGTTGCATCGAATGCCGCGGGATTGCACACCTCTCAAATTTTTTTTTATCAACTGTTTTCCCTCTGCTCGGGCTCACCTTACACTCCTCATCAAGAAGGTCCAGGATACCAAGCTTGGCTTCAATGAGGTCAATGCACGGCTGGTTATCATAGAAATCAATAAGTGTCCAGGGGATCTGCTCCTTCATATACTCTTCTTGCTCCAGTTTAAACACATGCTGCATGATATATGATGTATATGTATTAGAAAAATGCATTAAATAATTGAAATGCATTTATACTTAAATTAAATACAGCCAAGAGTCACAAAAACATGGATCTGTTATGCTTTTAATGTGGAATTTGAAATGAATGTGCTTTTGTTGTTACTGAATGAAGTATTTTATACTGTACAATCTATATAATTCTAAATGCAATTGTGAAAAAAGTGATATTGAAAGCATTTTGAAAAGAAACCCTTATATTTTTATACATTTAATAATATAATTAATATATTAATATAATATATAAACTCTTTAATTTACTGTTTACAATTGAAAAAAAGATGTTTATTATTATTTAACAAATAATATATTATTTAAAATAATATAATGAGACTATATTTTATTATAATTACAATATTTATCCAGTATATTAAGAGATATAAGATACCATATATCTAAATGTATAGCATAACAGAAGTGACTCAGATGGCAATAAACATGGATCTCTATTACTGACCGAGTTAAACTGTTGCTGTAGTTTCTCATTGGCATAGTTAATACAGAACTGCTCAAAGCTGTTGATCTCAAATGTTTCAAATCTGTTGAGAGATGAAGACGTGTTAGCGGTGTCTGTTAAAAGCATCCAGTTTTCCCTGAAAACAAACTTAACACCTTCTGTATTTCCCTCTGCATCCTATAGCTTGGCACTTCTCTGCTTATTTACTCTAGTGCTGATCAATAAGTTCCCTACTTTAAGGAAGTAATTAGTCCCATGGCCAGAAAGGCTTATAAGCAAATGCTGACTCTAAAAACTCAATGAGGTTTCTGCTAAGGGAAGGTCAAAACATGAAAGACGGCTTCCTGTGGCCCACAGAGACGTATTACTCTACCATTCTGTATATAAGAACCCAGGAAGCTAAGTTCTCCAAATCCTTACAAGAATGGCCTCTCATAATCAGCAAGCATTACCCGTAAATATCCAGCACCCCAATGAAGGAGTGCTGTTTAGTCGATGTATGCAAGGCCTTATTGATGTGCTCCACAATCCAGTCAAAGAGATGGGCGTAAATGTGCTTGGCCAGGGCGTCTCTGGCATTGGCCGCCTGGGCATGCGGCATGTTCTTCACGTAGGTCTCAGCAGTGGTGACCAGCTTCCTGCGGCACAGCCAGTGCTCCATCTGCTCCTGTTCTATACCGAGCAGCCGACAGAAATGATGCAGATTAGTGTCATCCCTCTGCAGGTGAAAAAAAGAGATTGCGATTGTTAAGGCAAGCAAAGAAGAGTCATCTGTTTAATGCTTATATGCTAAAACAGTCACACTTCAGATTAAGGTCCAATTCTCACTATTAACTAATTTAACTACAACTTTTGCCTCAGTAAACTCATAATTACTGCTTATCAATAGTTAATAAGGTAGTTGTTAAGTTATTACACAGCACTGTGGAATACTTGATTCTGATTGTTTAATCGCGCATTCCAGCGGTATGTTATTCCCAGATAACAACCATCAAAAATGAATAACACACCGCTCATCCGGGTACTGCGAGTTATCTTGACCAGTACTACTTATATGTTTAACGCTGTCGTTGACTGCCTGGCGCCATCTCAAGGTGGCTGTAAAAATCGACTTCAAGGGTTTGCTCTTAGTTTTAAATATGGATATTTGTTCTTACACCAACACATCAATTCGAATCAGAAAGCCACTATTAACCCATCAGAGCCTTGTGGAGCACATTATTTGACGGACAGCTGCATTTTTTATGGACTTCAAAAACAACTAAAACTACTGCTTGGATTTACATTAGCCAGGACTTTTTAATAACTGATTGTATTCGTCTGAAAGAAGAATGTCATATAATACACCTATGATGACTTGAGGGTGAGTACATCATGGGACAATTTTCATTTTTGGGTGAACTAACCCTTTCAACATTCATTTCAACATATATGGTAAAAACAAATCTTCAGCAATAGATAAAGGTTTACAGCAGTTTGGAACTGTTTTTCTTCGCGGACACGTTGCGTAAGAGCTAAAAAAATATTTAAACTCAAGAAAATACATATATATTTAGTGTCTAATTTATTTGAGACATGTAGCCGTGTAATAACCAGGATAATGTACACCCAGCCAGGTGTTATCGCAGAATAAGACCCTTCAGAGTGATGTTATCTAAAGTGTTATCCAAGTAACATACAGTAAGACACACTATTTGTCGCACACTTACGTTGATATGGCAGGATTCTCCATCTCTCTCTGACACAATCCCCACGTTCCCCAGGTGCAAGATGGAGGCGATCACCTTAAAGATGCTCATTTGATGGACATCTTTCACACCTGCAAAACACACAATGCCACCATAAATATATATTTACGATTAACAATCAGTATGGCTTTGGTGTAACGTTGCAAAATCTTGTTTATAATCATGTTTATTGCCGTAGTTCTCACCAAGCATTGAAAGAGCTTCTCTCGTCTTCACAAGGTCCTCAGCATCATTCACGCCCTCAATGAAAATGTTCTCACCGAGAGACGTGAAGGTAAATTCTTCTGCGCTGGCTAAAACATGAGGGTGAATGGACAATTTGAATGAGCAAAACTTAAAGACTGTGAGCGGTGGCTGTGGGCTTTAGGATAAATAAATAAAAAAATCATACCAATTCAAAAGCTTGGGGTCAGTAAGATTTTTTTAATTAATTAATATTTAGTGAGGATGCATTTAATTGATCAAATAGACATGTATAATGTTAATAAATGCTGTTATTTTTAACTTTTTGTACTTAAAATATCTAAAAAATATCACAGTGTCCAAAAAACTATTACCACAAAACAACATTGATAATAATAAGAAATGTTTCTTGAGCAAATCATCATATTAGACACTGAGACCCTAAAATTCAGCTTTGCCATCACAGGGATAAGTTACATTTAATTTTCAAATAGAACTTTTTATATTGTAACGTAACATTTTACAATATTACTGTTTTTATTGTATTTTTGAGCACAAAACATTAAAAAAAAATGATACAGAGCTCAAACTTTTGAATGGTATTGTATTATGGTAGGAGTAATTTCATTTCCTAACAATGGTATCAAAATATAATCAATAGAAATTCAACCTAATAATATTTTATATATTATCTTAAATATATTACATTTAATTAAATCTGATTTACATTTGATTATTTAATGAGAGAAACTTTAAAAATTCCAAATTAAAATATTTTGACAGTTGTATCATGTCTCACAGGAAGATATCTGGTGCCACAAGGAACACATTTTTAAGATTTCTGCCATCAAACTGTATATACCACCACAGGAAGTAACCAAACTAGTTTACTGGGACACTTACTCAAAGCAAGATCTTTAAACTCTGGCAGAGAGGATGAAGCACAGAGCTGATAGAAAATGTGGTAGTTCCTCTCTTCCTCAGCCTGCAAAAACATAAACGTTCAGAACATGGGAAAGCACAAGGGGCTACATTTAAATCTTAAAGCCTCCTTTCGGTGTGAGACGCACCTGAAATACTACTCTGGACTTCTCAAGCAGATATGTTCGCATGTTGGCACCGATGATGTGATATCTCTTATCAAAGCCAATCTCGATGTATTTCCCAAAGCGGCTGCTGTTGTCATTGCGGGTGGTTTTTGCATTCCCAATGGCCTGCACAGAAGGTTGAAAAAAGAGTGTTAATTATGGTTGATTCACTCTTTGGTTGGTATAATCTGAAACAGGAGGCTATCAAACAATGACTGATCCATAATAGAACATAATAAGGGTGGAGAGAGTTTCATAACAGAGGGTGTTACATGTTTGAGGAGGCAAGCCTAAAATCCGGTTTGCAGCATCATTTAGAAAGAGTAATTACTGTGATTCTCAGATTATTTGTTTGTGCTGGGATGTTATGAGTCACCTGTAATATTACTATCTCTAGGTTTGCAACCTAAGAGATCTTGCTATCACCAGTGCTCATTTCCACTGTAATGATATCAGTAAATTGACTCTGAGAATTGGCCACTCTCTTTGGACACAGATTATCTTCTTGAAGGGCACACAAGCCAGCTCTGCTCTTATCTGTTCAAACAGGCCTGCCGATTCTTGAGCTTAATTTCGCAGCCCAAGTGTGTCAGTGCCACGATGAGATGGAGTGATGAGAGAAGTGAGGGCACCTTTACAGCCGCTGCACACTTTGGAAGTATTTGGTGGCGCAAGTTTATTAGATTTAACACTAATTATTCTAGTAATGCATCTGTGAATTAAGTGGTTCTCAACTCACTGTCATTATGTAGTGATCTGGGAGGTTTTTCTAATACAGGAGAGTCAAAGCATACCTCCATGATGGGGCTGGAGGCCAGTACTTTCTCTTCGATGCTGGTGTCATTTGCTGAACCTCCCACTGTGGCAAAAAAGCGCATGGCATACTTTGCAGAAACTGTTTTGCCGGCTCCAGATTCACCACTCACGATTATCGACTGGTTCTTCTCATCTCTGCAGGAAAAAGTTCAGGTTTACATACTGAAACAGCATCCATATGAATATCTGAGATGATATGCGTGATTGCACCAGCAGCCATATCACTTTGTAGCCCAAGGCTGGTTTCCCACTGATTTCCCACCAAAACTAGTTAACTGCTGGAAGAGGTGTTAGTGAGGCCAGCAGGGGGTGCTCAACCTGTGGTGTGTGTGGGTCCTAACACCCCAATATAGTGATGGGGACGCTGTACTGTAACAAGCACCGTCCTTCGGATGAGACGTTAAACCGAGGTCCTGACTGACTGTGGTCATTAAAAATCTTCTCATAAAGAGTTGTGGTGTAACCCGGTGTCCTGGCCACATTCCCTCCATTTCCATGATTACCAATCTTGGCCTCCTAATAATCCCCATCCATTGAATTGGCTCTATCACCCTCTCCCCTCTCCACCTATCGCTGGTGTGTGGTGAACGCATTGGCGCCGTTGTACTGTGGCTGCCGTCGCATCATTCAAGTGAATGCTGCACACTGGTGGTGGTTGAGACCCCTGATGTGAGTGTAAAGCGCTTTGGGTGTACAGTAGTACATATGTAAGCTCTTATAAAATAAAGTCAAAATGAAGGGTACAACAGGCCCTGGAAATTGTGATATTTTTACTGGTCCCAAAATATGAGATAATCAGAATAATATATAACATTTATTTTGACAGCACAACACAATTTTTAATAAAAAATTAATGAAAGTTTGATTTAAATTAATTTAGCTTAATTTGTCATCATATGTAATTACTTTGAATATAAAAAAAAATTAAGTATAAATAAATCTTAAAACAACAACAACAAAAAACACATTAAAACTACGAAATTTTATTTTCAAAATTTAAATATACATATTGAGTATATATATATAAATATATATATATATATATATATATATATATATATATATATATAATATATATGTATATATTCATATACTCTCTCTAAATATTTTACAATTTAATAAAATCATACATATTTAAATGATATGATTAAATGTTTTATAAAGTTATCTCAAGCTGCATGGATCAGCGACATTTTGCAACGCATAGCAAAAAAAAAAAAAGGAAGCACAGGGTGGGTTTGGACCTAATGACTAAAATAAGAGGACACTGGTTGTGATGATGTATTATGTTTTTAACATAAAGGAAAGTGTATGCTTTACAGTCACATTTTGTCAGCTGGAGACATTTTGTCATGACTGCAGTTAACATTCTCCTCTTACTCTGACATCTCCAAAGCCACACCAGTCGCTCTAATAAAAGTCTATATGCACTAGACCTGGTTTCCCTCCTTCGCCTGAGCTTATTTTGGGACTTCAGCATAACACAAGTCATTAAGAAGTCATGATGTCTCAGCGTGGGATGTTTAGCTCAAGCTTAAACCTGATGTGCAAATGGCTTTGTCTTTTGTTTTAAGCAACAGAAAAAACACATGTAAATACAAAGGTTGGAATAATGATGCTGCGTGCACTGTGATTATCTGCCCACTTGATCCATTATTAAGTCAAGTGTAAATTTCAGATTACTCACAGCTTTCAAAGAGCATGCCGTCATTTCCTGTTTACAGCCAGTGGAAAATCACTGCTCTGAAACCTGAGCTCTTTATTACAAAACAATAGAGCTTAACCAACAGCTTCATCCTTTATTTGGTGCAAAAAACGTATTAAACTTTTCTTAAGAAATGCTTAAGCACAGACCTGGCCATTTGTTTGTACGCTTCCTCTGCCACAGCAAATATATGAGGGTCCATGTCCCCCATGTTCTGGCCGCTGTATGCATTGATGACTTCTTCTCCATAGATCTGTAGTTGCTCGTACGGGTTAATGGCCACCAGAACAATCCCTGAGGAGAGATTTACACCAGGTTTATACCTACAACTGTGCATAACAGTTAATATGCAGAATCGCATCATTTAAATCAGACAAAATCATGATGATACAGATAAATGTTCAAATATTTCTTCATGATTATAAATATCAGGTGACATCAATAATCGTATGATGTCGCAGGAAGCAAAATGACGTTAATGGTGTCACCATGGTGTGTCAGTCTAAAGAGGGAACACAAAACAGACACACGTCTGTGAAAGTGAAAAGGAAGAGAAAAGACATAAAACATCAAAGAACAATTATGAGTCAATGGGCATTGTTGTGACCTGACAGAGACGATGATGGGAATCATTCAGTCATTACAAAGCTCAACAGACAGAACCAACAATAAAACAGGACAAACAAGAGCTGGGCAGTCTTTAGACTAGACCACAAATATCTGTTGGTGTATAAAACAGCAGATACACTCTTCTTGATTGTCTGACAGGACACGTCATCCAGAGTTTGGATTCAACGTACGTTACATAATATATCTTATTCTCCAGAACAACATTTCATTAACACACCCACAAATAAAATGCAATCCCAAAATTTCACAACCTATTAACATGGCCATGTTGTCATAGGGACAGAGTAACTAATAGAAACACTAAACGTGATGAGTGTAGACCAAACGGAGACGCTGTCTTTGCTACTCTCCAGTTAAGCCGGTTGACCTTGGATACCAAATTACAACATTTAAAGGTCCCCTACAAATCAAAGTTGAGGTAAACAGTCACACATTCAACATTCAAAATACCTGAGAACAACAACTGAAGGAGTTTGGTTTTTAAACATGTAATTTGAAGTCACTTAAAGGTAATTATATTCTTAATAATCTAATTATTTTAATAATAATTAAAAAATGAGGGATGCCAAAATATAGAGAAAAGGATGGCGTATGGTCATTATAAAATCTATAAAACGCTAGAAATGTTTTTATTTACATTTTTTTAAATTATATGATTAAATGAGACGAGTAATGTATCATTCTTTCCTTTAATTTCATTTCAATACATTTTTAACTGTTATTTATTGTTTTCTTTTATTTGTTTTATTCTGTATTTATTGGTTTGCATGTAATTATATTAAAATTGATATTACATTTAATTAAATACATTTAGTTTTATTAATTTTATAATCTATTCATTATAATTTATGTTATTTGATTGGTCTCTACTATTATTTTCTCTCTCAATTACCACTGTGTATAAAATAATTTATATATAAATTGAGGAATAAAAGTTCTGCTGTCCACCCATCTAATAACTTCCGTCATCCATCCATCCATCCATCCATCCATCCATCCATCCATCCATCCATCCATCCATCCATCCATCCATCCATCCATCCATCCATCCATCCATCCATCCATCCATCCATCCATCCATCCATCCGCTCATCAGAAACGTTTTCTTCAAAACACATGCAAACACAACTTACCACAGTAGGTGTAGATGTGATTGGACTCGAGGAAGCGGACCTTGAGGTTGTGGAGCACAGCGGGCTCGTGGAGGTAGCTGAGAGCAGTGAGGTCATTCTCTCCTACCAGAATATCAGGATTCCGAAGAAATGGAAGAGGATTGTCTTTGGGACCAATTGAATATTCTAACGGCTAGGAATAGAGACAGCAATGCCATTAAGCAGAAACAGTAGATTAGACATGGATTGGATTCAAACCACAATGTGAAATAATTTTGAAAGCCGTAAGAGTCAAAAGTATCTTTTGGCAGACTGAAAGTGTGTTTGTAATGCATTGCAGGCACAAGAGCTTCAATAAGTCATGCTGATCTTTATTTCATCTACTGGTTTATTCAGGTTTCCCCAACATTGTTTTTTGATAATACACTTGAGAATATAGCGTACAACGTCCCCTCAAAGGGCCTGCACATCTTACACACCAAAACATGATCAATGATTCATACAACACACTTTCCTCAGTGCAGTGAAACCAAATCTAATGCAGGAAACATTAAGATCTAGATTATGATCTGGTTTAGTTCACAACTGCTGTGTCATGACAGCTTTTAAACCCACCATGATTCAGCCTGCCTAAAATCACTACTCAATCCAATTTTACCTGAATAAACTCTCAGGCTTTGCCCAAATATATATGATTTTTTCTTTGTTAAGGTGCGACTCAATGAGTTTTTGGTTTGTTTGTAGTTGAAGATTTTTATAAAATGTTTTTTCCACCAATTTCGTCAACTATGTGCAATTTACTTTTTGTAATATGAAGTTTAAATTTTCAAATTCCTTTAATGTTATGCTATGTGACTAAATTTCATACATTGAAAATCCATTAAAAAATATCTTTGCTTTAAAAACTTTAGTAAAATGATTTAAACAAAGGCTGAAATAAACACAATTTTAATGTGCATTGTGTGAAAATTATCTATATACATTTTTACACAATTACAGTTGATAAGATGACAAATAACTTCATCCCAATAAAACAAATGTATTCTTCAAAAGTGAGTGTACATTTACCAAGTGTGTGTTATGTACCCCTTAAATATATAAGATTGGTGATTTGGTTGACGGTTAAGGAGGACGCAACATGTGTGTGTGTGTTAACTATGCTAATAAGGTCATTGCATGGCACTCTGTAATGATAAATATTTTTATTTAATATTATTTTATTTTATTTAATTGTTATTTTGGCTATGGATTGTATTGTTTAATTCTGTTTACTGCCATAACACCTTAATTTCCCCTCTGGGATCAATAAAGGAAGTGTGAGAATAATAACAGATCTGTACATTAAGTCGTGAATATCGGGTTTGGAAAGCAAATTAGATTTAGGTGCAGTGTGAACACTAGACTCTTTAATAAAAATCTCATTACAGGATAAATATCTGATTAGGTAAAAGAAGGGGATGGTGTATGCTCACCGATTCATCTTCCAATTTGAGGTGAAGCACTGAGTCCCCCTCCTTATAATCCTTGATGATTTCGGCCGACTTCCAGACCTCATCTGGGTCAGGGATCCAGACCCGGGTGTACTAAAACACACAAAAATATGTTTTAGTAAAAAGAAACCACTACCATTTGGCCATAAGTTCAATCAACACATATCAAACAAAACACAGCATAATAAAAATAACCACAATCATTGTTTCACTTATTCATGAGGACACCAATACAAGCAGTCATTCATCTTCTCATCGAGGAACAGACAAAACTGAATAAAGCTGAATACAGAAGAGCTCCAGTGCTTTTATCAGCAGATTCTGTGTATAATTGGAGCATCAGCAGTACAGGCTGAAGAGTTCAGAGATAAATTGAACTGCAGTAGGGTGTATGCAGACTCTGTACAATTTGCCATATCCTTCAAATAAAATGCAGCACCATGTTATTTAGAGCGGAAGATTACTCAAATGGAAAGTACGTGTTTAGGGTTGACTACCCTGAAAAATGAGACTAAATTGTTATCCTGGGTTATTATCTTGCTTCACGTTTGGCACTGCTTATAATTTACCCAGGGTTATCAATTAATCCTGGGTATTCATAAACTGACGTTTCAAACTGTACCTTCCTATACCTGGGGCTAACATCCCTATTTGCATATTTGCAGTGTCAGTGTCCTTGATTGGACGAATGGCGCACACCGTAGGCTTACATAAAGGTTTTAGCATAGCGCATCTTCATATTAATCTTCACTTCACATTTATACAATGTGGACTGTTTCCATATCTATCCAAAGCACGTTTATACAAGTTACGCAACTGGGTGTCCATTGCTAAGCATCTAACCGTAACATTTCATCACAGCAGCATCGTTTCACACGGCACAATATTAGCACCGCAATGCTGGGTTAACACCTCTAAAGTGCCGATGCAGGGCTTTTTTTAAACCCAGAGTTAAAAGCAGTGTAAAAAACCTTATGTTTGAAATTTCAAGAATTATTATACCATCACATAGCCTTAGAGTTAGTAGATTAGTAGCTGCTGGACAACTATTTGTCCATCATGATCCATGACCCAGAAAGAGCTCTGCAGAACCTAGCAGAGGACTAATAGAGATGGATTCTCATTCAGTAGCCTTGAGGTTTAACCAAGATAAGGTAGTGTAGGCAATTTTTTAACCAAGATAAGGTAGTGTAGGCAAAGGTAGTGTAGGCAATTTTAGACACGCTTGCAATCGCAAGCTAGCTTTAAAGGCATAAGATCCCGCCCTCCCTTCAGAGCGTCTCGAAAGCCACACCTCCTTCGAAAGACAAAGCACCATGAGCTGAGAAACGGTGTTAAATTATCTCATGGCTCAAAGCACATAACATTACAATAACAATAACGTAAACAGTCCATCTAAACTTACAAAACTCTAGTTGTACCACCTGACCGCTGCAGATTCATTCTGTCGTGGATAGTGTTGACATAGAAATGCATAAATACGAATTTGAGGACATGAACGGCTCTGGGTAGAATGTCATGAGTTGCCATCTTGAAATTATGGTTAAGACATGGCATGAACGCAACATAAGCTTGTTTTTTCTGGTTCAGGAGGAACTGTAAAATGCAGCTTCTGTGTGGCACTCTGTGACTGTCTGTCTACAATTTTGCATAGCCTTACAGAACAAACTGTTGATGTGTGATGTCTGCGAGGTCTCAAAAAAGTTGGAGGTAATAGAACAACCCTCTACAATGAGTAAATGTTCACTCTGGGTGACGTAATATCTATCATTAGCTATTGGCTAATAAGTTATTAGATTTTGCTCGCCAGTGTGTGTGTTAGAGGCTAAGAATAGAGTTTAGCATAGATATATTTTCACTTGCTGAACACTGACTGAGCGTGTGTGAGTTTTTCAGCTCATCTGACAACATACTGTAAACTAGTCTTGGAGCATACTCTGCAAGAACAAAGAAATTTGTTCCGTTTTCTCAAGGTGGCAAGAACAAGAACAAAGTTCGTTCTTGCCAGTACATTCCATACTATACGAGAAAAGCAGGTGCCGAACATCTGCGTTTCTCTGCATTAACCCCGTCCTCTTTAAATGTATGACAAATCACAGCATAATTCTCGGACACTAGAGGTCGACCGATTCAACGGATTTGCAGATTAATCGGCACCGATAGCTGATTGGTGGAACAATCGGTTATCGTCAAAAATCAATACCGATAGTTTTTCCGGTTTGCGTCCATTGCGGGAGCGGCTGAGAAGGCTGCTGTCATTACACAGTAGTCTACGAGAGCTCTGAGAAGGGTCTGCTGGCATTATATAGCGCGAGAGCGGCCTCTAGAGGCCAAATGAAAAACTATCACTGTTTACATTAACACGGACACGTGAGGCTGCTTGCTTCACAGCACACGCTGCACAGAGCGCGCTGACACGCATCTGACGCGCGTTTAAAACAGCGAAAGGGAAACGGTATGAATACAGAACACTTCTGTACATGTTGCCAAATCATTATAAAGTTTTTTTTTGGTGACTAGATGCTTTAGCAGCGAAAGAACAGCAGTATGTACTTTACTTTGTCGTCGAGGCTGAGAGAACGCTAACATTAGCAGTAACATTTACCTCAAGCATTTAAAGCAATGTAACTTACTAGGTGATGTAAGAAACCAAACTGTATGGTCATGCATCCGACAGAAATATAAACACATCAGAAACGCATTTGATTTCAATACATATTTTTTTATTTTGATAAGAAAACCGTCAAGTGTTCTAAAAAAGCAAACTGTTTGGATTTATACGAGATAACACTTAATATAATACAGTAATCCATTATATCCAATATTCCATTTGTAACATTAAGTAAGGTTAATAAATGCCTTAGAAGTATTATTCATTGTTAGTTTTATCTGTTAACCTTTTTATGCACTTTGAACTAACATGAATGATCAAGATACAATTGTATTGCTCAACTATTATTACAGAGTGTAAAATGTATATTGCATAACATTCGTGTAAGCTAGCTAAATAAGCGAATAAATCCTTGTTAACAAATGGGACTTGCAGTCTGTTACCTGACATTCACTTACATGTTTCTAGGTTATAGCTAAAGAAATATTTATTTGTAATATTTTAACGTTTTAGTTATTTTCTGTAGATTTTTTTCCTGTTAGTACTTGTCATTTTAATATATTCATATTTACATATGCAATTTAGAATTGCATAAGTAAATATGATTAATTTATTATTATTATTATTACTACTATTACTATTATTATTTTTTTTTAAATCTAGTAGCTTTTTAAAAACTATCGGTCGATTAATCGGTTATTATAATTTTAATCGGCAAGCGTGGTCCAACCTAGCTATCGGTAAAATCCACTATCGGTCGACCTCTATCGGACACCCTTAAGAAAAAAGTTCTGCTCAGACGATGTGTCCAGAACAATCTGCGACAACTCCCAAACCAGGGCTGCGAGAACAAATTGATGTAATTTTGTTAACTCTGGGAGCTAACTCTGGGAGCTCTGGGAACGAGATTTTTTTTCTCTGTTCTTGCTAAGTATGTTGTAGCCTTTACATGCCACTAGGGCTGTCATTTTTGAGAAAAATCTCATTTGAACGGATATCAAATATTAAGCAATGTATTCAAATTTATTCAAATAAATCTACGAGCACCTACGCTACAATATGTTTGGAGCGCCCTCTATTGGATGAGATGGCAAACAATAAATAAAAAACAAACTGTCTATTCATAAGCCGTTTATATACACACATATTGAAAGATTCAGTGGACTGTTTACATGAGACGTTATCTAATCCGATCTGGGGTTTACATGTGCTGACTTTCAATCGGAATCTTTGTGTGACATGCGCACAGTTTGTCTGCCGCATCAGAAACGTTGACGCTGTCCTCTCAAGCTGGAATGTATTCACGGTTGCCATGGCAACTCTCAACGGGCGTCAGGACATACACGGTTTTATAAAAGCTATTTATTTGTTGTAAAGTGTAAAAATCATCTCAGAAAAAATAAATTCTTTTAAATAAATCCAGGCTGTGTCTGTGTCATTATTCCAACATTTTCTTCATAACTTCTTACGAAAAAGTTTACCCCTCAGAAAAATGAAGTTTCCTCTCTTGGTAACAGCCTGGTGCGAGCGTGGCACTCACTCTTCAGCTGTGGAGGCGCGCTGTATCAGGTCACATAAGGACCCACACTCAAGAGTAATCGGGTCAGGTTGTTTACATGGTGAAATTTTTCATTTGGTTCTTTAAAAGGTGTATCCCACCGCTCTCAAACCGATTACAATTTCATTTGGTTTGGGCATGTTTATTCTGATTGAGGTGTTTATATGATGCATTTTCATGTGGATTGGACTTTTAAAACGATTACAGTGCTCCATGTAAACGCACCTATAGACTGTAAAAAATACGCTACATGGCACTTTAAAAACCGGATAGTTTATTTATAGTCCGATTAAGGATATTTTAAATCATGTTCGAATGCATATTCGAATATTGAATAAAATGTAAGAGCCCTATACATGCCACGCAGAATTGATGCGCTACATGTTAGCAATATTCATTGTTGAATTTTCCTGTCAAGATACCAGAGTTAATTTAGAATTATTCAGCTTTTAAGAACAAGCAGAAGATATGCCTTTTTTTCCAGTAGTGGGCGAAACTAATGTAAACGTTTTGTTCTATAAACTACTGACAACATTTTTTGCAAATTCCAAATAAAATAAAAAAATTGTAATACAGAGCATTTATTTGCCGAAAGCAACAACGGGCCAAAAAAACAAAAAAGATGCAGTGTTGTCAGACCTCCAATACTGAAAGAAAATACGTTTATATTTATTTTTCACATTTTATTCACAATACTAATGTTTTCAGAAATCAATATTTGGTGGAATAACCCTGATTTTGAATCACAGCTTTCATGCGTCTTGGCATGCTCTCCACCAGTCTTTCACGTTGAGTTTGGGTGCCTTTATGTCACTCTTGGTGCAAAAATTCACACAGCTCGGATTTGTTTGATGGCTTTTGACCATCCATCTTCCTCTTGATCACATTCCAGAGGTTTTCAATGGGGTTCAGGTCTGGAGATTGGGCTGGCCATGACCGGGTCTTGATCTGGTGGTCCTCCATCCACACATTGATTGACATGGCTGTGTGGCATAGAGCATTGTCCTGCTGAAGAAAAAAAAACAGTCCTCAGAGTTGAGGAACATTGTCAGAGCAGAAGGAAGCAAGTTTTCTTCCAGGACAACCTTGTACATGGTTTGATTCATGCGTCCTTCACAAAGACAAATTTGCCCGATTCCAGCTTTGCTGAAGCACCCCCAGATCGTCACCGATCCTCCACCAAATTTCACAGTGGGTGCGAGACACTGTGGCTTGCTGGCCTCCATCTAACCATTAGACGACCAGATGTTGGACAAAGCTGAAAATTGGACTCATCAGAGAAGATGACCTTACTCCAGTCCTCTACAGTCCAATCCTTATGGTCTCTTGCAAACCTCAGCCTGGCACTTCTTTGCTTCTCATTGACGAAGGGCTTTTTTCTAGCTTTGCACGACTTCAGTTTCGAACTGTCCTCGCCGTGCACTTCACCCCAGCTGCCTTTTGCCATTCTTTTTATAGGTCACTTGATGTCATCCTATGGTTGTTAAGTGACATTCAAATGAGTTAGCGGTCATTCCAGTCAGTGGAGAGTCATTTTCGCACTCTGCTGCTCTGTAGCTTTGTTGTCCCCAATGTCTGCTGCTCGACCTTGCTCTTATGAACCACCGTCTTTGAAATTTTGGAAAATGGATGGAAGCAATCCGACGCTTACTGTTTCCCTCTGCCAGTAAAGCCAGAATTGAAACCTTCTTTTCCTCACTTAAAACTTTCCTTTCAAACTTTTTTGGCATGGTCAATAGTTATTTTTTGATTACAATTACTTTTGAGGTACTACTAGCATTGTTTTTGCCATCCACCTGGTCCTACTGCAAGAGAATAGTGATGACCACAATTTTTTTTAAATACTTTAAATATTTTTTAAATACTTTTAAATACTAATATCAACATACACTGGAATGGAATTGCCATACTTGTACAGATGCTGATTTAAGAAAAAAATGTAATAAGTGTATATTAATAAGTATAATATAATAAAGTATATTAGTCTGGAGACTAAACTAAAAAATGTACTAGTCAATTGAGATTCTATTGCCAAGGTGTGCATAGAAGGTTGTGGAAATAAATGTTTCAGGCAGGACAGAACATGGTCAGACAGAATGCAATGTTGGATGAACATTTTTCGGTTCTGAGACTTCCACAGAAAATACATGTACATGTTTTAATATTTAAACCACTTCTATTATTGATTGCTATCAGAATGTGAAGAGAGTTTCAACCAGTACAACAAAAAGTGGTCAAGTGCCTACCCTACCTATAAAGAAAGAAAGAAACAGAGATTCATGAATCAAAGAAAACTAAGATACCACTAAATGATAAACCATTGTATCTTCTGCTCCTAGTGATGCACAATGTCTCAATGTTTGTGTTGGTGATAAACAGAAAGCAAGTTGAAGGCTTAGAGTATGTAATACAAGAGAGCTGTTATCACTCCTGAAGGCAGTAAGAAGTCGGCTTCCGCTGGCAATCTGTGTGAGTTTGAGTGTGTAAAGAATACGGCTCTCGACCTTCAAAAAAATCCACAAAAGAAACTCAGTGGGTATAAGCCACCAAAAGAGCCGCAAGTTTATTAGAAAACATTCAGTTAAATCCACCAGTTTGCAGATCAGCCTTAACAAATTCTTAACTAATAAATCGTGCTCTCAAACTAAGCAGCAACCAGTCAAACACTGCTGTAAAGTCCTCAGTGTTCTAGCTGGAATCGAAAAATTGAATGTCAGGTATTAATATCATATAACTGTCATATATAGTTCACCCAAAAATGTAAATCTGTCACCATTCTTCCTTGAGGCCTTCCAAACTATGACTTTCTTACTTCTATGGAACAGAAGACAGTTTTTTTTTGTTCAATGGTGAACAACATTTTATTTACAAACAACATTCAACAATATTTATCAAAAAATATAAGCATGAAAAAAAAAAATAGATGCTCATTTTGAGATTAGATAATTACATTCATCTTTGTTATTAAATGATTAACTGTTTTTAAAGATTAACTTTAAGTGAAGGTTTTAAATAAGCATGGGTAAATAAATATCCAATATCAACTGATACAGATTTAAAAATAAAGTGTAATAAAAACTATATGGTACAAATATATTATGGATCTATTAAGTGATTGGTTGCATCCTATCATCACCTTCTTAAAGGGCACCTATTACGCCCCTTTTTACAATATGTAATATAAGTCTAATATAAGGTGAAGTTTCAGATCAAAATTCCTAACAGATCATTTAATATGCCCTTTGGAAAATGGCAATTTTGGGGTTGAAGAAAAATTAGGTGTTCTGTGTGTGGCTCCTTTAATGCAAATGAGCTGCTGCTCCCCACCCGAGAGGGCGGAGCCTATGCATCTAGTTCACAGCTCATTCACAGCAGTGAACATGAATGAAAACTGAAAGATGATATCTGTTTGTTTTAATGATCATCTCTATCGCAGACACGTTCATGTGACATTGCAGTTCTTCATCATCATGAAATATTAACTGCATGCGTTTTTAAAGCCTTATCGCTCTCAGTTTAAACACACACACACGCTCCTGTCGCATGCGCACAGAGCTGGATGTCAGTGCATCCGTGAGTTGTCTATTAAACTAGACTAGTTCTCTTGCATGCGTTATTGCGATTAAACTGTGAAATGCTCACAAGGTTAAGTCAGAAACACACAAAGTTCACATGATGGAAAATTATATTGTGATAATTTTTTGGGGCCATATCGCCCAGCCCTAAGTGAAAGCAATTTTATACAGTACTTGCTGCTATATCTTCTGTTACAATGAATCAAACACCATAGGATAAACAGAAATTCACTTACACTTGACTGACTGAACTTTAGTAGCTTTAATAAGAACACATTTCTTACTTGAATGCTGCTGTTAATGCTCTGGCGGAGATAAACATGGCAGGCTGTGAACAGCTCAGCTACAGCTCTCTGAGGGAGGGGTCTGTGCTAGTATGTCAGTGTCCATTAAACACGTGTGGGCGGGGCCTCTGCAGTGCGATGTCACACTGCAGGAATCTGGAAATGGCTTGTCCGGAGACACCGCTTATGATTTATGGGGATTAAAAAAAGGAGTGAGTGGATTTTTACCATTATAAGGTGGTTGTGTACAAACACTGCCAACACACATTTATGTTCAGACACCTTATAAAAGTGAATTTTACATAATGGGTGCCCTTTAAAAAAATACCAAACATTCAAAATCTAACTTTTGACATCGTTCATATAGGGGTGTGAATGTCACTTATACTAGCATTCACTTAAACATAAAAAGCAGATAGAGCAACCATTCACTACCATGGTAGGGAAGAAAAAATACTATGGTAGTGAATGGTTGCTCTATCTGCTTCGCTACAAACATTCTTCCAAATATCTTCTTTTGTGTTCAGCAGAACAAAGAAACTCATACAGGTTTGGAACAACATGATGGTGAGTTAATGATGACAATTTTCATTTTTGGGTGAACTATCCCTTACCAGCTGAAACACTGGCAAGTAGCAAGAACACTCCACTGTATCTACTTTGACAGTGTGTGTAGTTTCAAAACTAAAGGTGCATTAAAGACATTAAAGGTGTATTAAAGAAAAGTTACAAGGGCTTTGGTCATTTTTTTATTATTTTAAAGAAATTTGAAATTAATTTTTTGTAATGAAGATGTATTGTTTGTATGACAAATGTTATAAATGCAGATGATACAACGTGTTTTCACTTGTTTTTTTAATCCTCGCTATAACATTTTGGAACTAGTTCAACAACAATTTCTAGTAATGATTAAAACAATTTAAAAATGAAACCCCTAATTAAAAGCTGAACTAATTATAAAACTGGTTGAGTAAACATACATTTTAAAGTAGAAGTCAAGTTTGAACCAACAAAAAATTATTAATTCAATTAAATTTAAAAAGAATTGAGCAATAATTTAAAAATATTAATTCAGGTAACAATTTCTAGAATGAAATATGAGTGAACATATAAAATCTGTGGTACTAGTTACTAAATAATAATTACTTCAAAGCACTAGATTTTTTTTTTTTTTTACAGTATATAATATATACACACACACACACACACACACACACACACACACACACACACACACACACACACACACACACACACACACACACACACACATTAATAGTTTGACTATAATAGTTTATTAGTTTCAGTAACATGACTGGTGTGGATTCCTGGAGGGAAAAACATCCACAGAACTGCAGCACAGGCCCCTAAGTTTTGTGCAGTTGTCATCCATATACAGCATCTGCTGCAGTATTTCAATGACTAAAAATAAAGGGATAGCCTATTCTAAAATGTCTAACATGTAAAACACTTAAAGTACCTCATATGAAAAGATGAAATTCAGTGTAGACCGTATTGAGGATGCATACTATATGCAGGAGAGCATAAGAGCAACATGAACACAGTGCACTATGTTGGTTCTCTATGGGAAAAAAACGCTGAACGAGAAATTGCGTGTTGCGTTTATATTCCAGGCTCACCTGCTTGATTTTAATAACTGACTTACTACTTTAGTACAAACCTGGTAAAAATAACATCACGTGAAAACTATGAAATCTATAACTGTGAAGGGACACCTCTGTCCGGGTACGCCTCTTAACTCAAAGGCTGAACTTTGCACGGTCTTCTCCATAGAAGTCGCTCCATATCACAGCAGTCCCAGCTGACAACAGTGATTTCAACCCTAGTTAGAGGCAGAGTGATTAAGAGATATGCATTGATCATCTGAAAGCGCATGCACTGTTGGAACGGCAATCTCAAAGTCAAAGCGAAAACAACATTTAAAGTCCCAGTGAACCGGAAGTAGCAAGTGAGTTTTCTTCAGTGCTGTGACGCATTTCCAAGTGAAATGGAATATTGAACAGAGGGCAGGGTTTGACCTCAGCGCTCCTCCTCTCCACCTCCCGCTCATAACAGACGAACAGTAGAGGGGAGTGGTTACGCATTTTAAACCGCAAGCCGTCAAACTGCTGTCATCTGAGAAGGAACGACGTTTCCAGACTGGAAATTACTTTTCAGATTGTGCACAGATTAATTGTTCACCCCAAGACCTTTAATATATGCTAACAAAATAAATAGCGTCAATTTTGACTTCATGAGGACTTTTAGTAGTATGATTGTTCAAAGCATTTTAGATGGTTTAATTCTTATATAGTGCATTAATAGCGGGAGAGGCAGGGTACTATATAGGCACCGTGACAGATGCTGCCTGACCCTGTATTGAAAGCGTGAGTAATGCGTGAGGGGGAAAAAATTAAAAGTTTACAGAGTTTCAATGACATTATTATATTAAACGACTATATGTTAAATATAATGTATAATGATGTAATGGGGGAATATATGTGGGTCCTAATAATAATAATAATAATAATAATAATAATAATAATAATAATAATAATAATAATAATAATACTATATAATAATAATAAAAAACTAAAAAAAAAAACCTCTTGGTTTAAAATATCGGGATATATATCGTATCGTGAGTTCAGTATCGTGATATATATCCAATCGTGACACGAGTGTATATTGAACAGTATATGTCACACCTGCTTTAAACAAAAATATGATAACTGTCAGGGCTAAACTTCTACAGGTCACACCTGCAGCCTGATCAAATGCCTATTTAACTAAAAATAAGAAGCAAAAATTAATGGAAGATCTCACTGGGATCATATCGTACAATCCGACATCAAAAAGTATTAAAAAAAATCACAGCTACACCCAGCTTTAGAGTTTGGCCTCATCTGATCTGATCTGACACAATGAGGACATACTTTAACCGAGCTAAGTGAAATGACGGGACGTACTGAACTCAGACAGTCTGTGCTGCGCCTCAGGTGGAATCAAAAAGGAAAACTAAGAGCAAAGATTCATAGAGACACAGCGGAAACAGAGATATTTCGATCGAACAGCAGGGGTCCTGTCTGGATTTGCAGTCTGTTACATCAGTGTTTCTTTTAATGATTCGGTGTAGCGTTCCGACTGTTCACAGCTACAGCACAAAATAAGGCTTAAGAGACGCAAGAAGCTTGATGATAACAAGAGCTGATAGCACTGACTAATTTGAAACTTTTTAATTGAGCCCTCTGCATAATTTTCATGGAGTGGAAAACAAGCAAGACAGGACTCATAGGTCCAATATTAGCAACAAATAAGTCACAATTTGCTACCTGCTATTGCTAGACAGTGGTATTTATAAATTAGGGCGCAATTTACAGGACAAAAACATGTAAATAATGATTTTCTCATCCTCTTAATTTGTCACACATTACATAATTTAAAATAGTGACATTTATTTTGTAAAACAAGTAGCTTTTCTTCAAAAAAAGAGGCATTTATAACATGGAGTAGCATTAGTTCAAGTTATTTTTCAATTTTACCAATATACAATATATACTATACTGTATATACAATATATACTATACTTGCTAAAAGTTTGTGGTCTGTATGACTTTTTTATTATTTAAAAAAATACAGCAAGGATAAATGTGTGTGTACACTGTAAAAATTTTTATTTAGAATTTAGAATTTATTTAGAAAAAAAGTTACCTGGTTGCCTTAAAATTTTGAGTTTATTGAAATTAGAATTTTGAGTTAATACAATGAACATTTTTTGAGATTCGATAACCTTTATTCAAATATTATTAAAAGATTTTGTAAGCATTTTGGGTAATTGTGTGTTTTTATTTCTGATGATGCAGTGAAACATTTTCTATTTTCATGATTGATCAAAATATTAAGTTTCTATTTATTAAACAAATTTCCTTCATTGTATCAACTCAAATTTTTAATTTCAATAAACTCAAAATTAAGGCAACCAGGTTACTTACTTTTTTAAGTTAAACCAACAAAAACCAACCAATTTTTTTACAGTTAATATATATATATATATATATATATATATATATATATATATATATATATATATATATATATATAAAATATAAATAATAATAATAGTTTTTAAAATAAAACATTCTGTTGAACAATTCAGAATGGATTACATTTTCTATAAAAATATTATTTTTATATGTATTATTTTTTTATAATATTACAGTTTTTTTCTTTACTGTATTTTGATCAAATAAATGCAGCATTGGTAAGTATAATGTGGATTTTTATATTATATATATATTTAGCAATGATGGTTTCATGTATGCCCTCTCTCACAGATGAGTATGCACAAAAGATGCACAAATACACTGAAATATGGTTTTTAATCTTATCAGAAACTGCCACTGGTGCTAAAGTACAGTACGAGTATAGTAGCCTTCATAAAAATCTAAATTCTATTTATTCTATTAATTCTATTCTCTAGAAAACTGAACAGGACCTAAATAATGAAGAATTGTCTGTTGTTTAGGATTGTGATTTGTAATTGGAATTTATCTAAAGCCTGGAAACTACCGATAAAATTTAAATCATAAGATTGCTGGGTTTGTTAAATGAGCAATCGTGCAGATCAAAATAAACCTGTTTTAACTGTAATATGAACGTGTTCAATAGAAGAAGCCTAAAAACCTGTCTATTCAATAACAGTCAAAAACACACACACCGCTGACATTCAGGAACTCTGCGTAAGTAAGAACGAGGAATTTGGGGCAAGTGTGATTCAAGATCATTTCATAAGTTTTGCATTTCCTCTGCTGATTATTATTATTAGCTACAAGGCAAGCTGAAGGAAACGCAGTTGGGAATCTCTCCTGAGTTAACAGACTTCAAATATTAAAAGACAGTTTCACCAAAAAAAATGATCTTATGTTATTCCAAACTCAAAGTGTTTCTCTTCCATGAAACAAAACTTTTTATGCCATTTCTTTAATACAATTAAAGTGAATAGCAACCTTCTAGAATTACTGACTAAACAATAGATTTGTCCCATGTGTAAAATGAGTTCTGCTAATAATGACAGATATTAGGAAAAAACCTGGCTTTAAAATATTCCGAAAGATGACAGGAAATGAACATGTTCAGTCAAAGAAAATTTTAAGTAAAGACAGTTGACTTCCCATGACACTTTCTAAACAAGTGAGTGTTCACTATAGGCTAGTTTTGCGTAGCCAGACCTTCGGACTGACGGCAGAAGGTCTGGACTCCATCACAGCTTTCATTGGTCAAGGACCACCCACGTGGATGTTTGACTGACATGTAATGCAACCAATCACAGTCCATTTTGTTCCACGTCCTGTTTAGGGGTGTGAAAATGTAAAGTCTTTGTCTCTGCAACAGACTTCTGGCGCACATCTATAAATCATTAATACAGGAATGTTGTCAAGTTTACTGCAACAATGGAGCCACGAACTTCACATACTTTTGAAAATCCAGCGCTTAGTTGACTTAAGTAAGCACACATTAGCCCTATGTTAAACTAATCCAAGCCGAATAGGGCTATTGTCACATTTGTAAACGGCTGCATTCTTCTTCCACAAGTGGGTTTGGCGTCACAGCATTTGTTTCCGGGGAGACCATTAAATAATGCAACACACGTCTCGCAGACATCCGGTAGAGTTCAACCAATCGGATGATGACTTCAAAACTCCTGAAGTATTTCGAGAAAAGTGTCCCATATGCATCAGACATTCTGCCAACAGTCTGTGGGCGTGATGTCTGAGGCTTAGAATAGGCTACTTTATTGCATTTGTTATGAATCAACTTTGCATATGTGGAACAATTTGCTAAAATAAATAAACAAACCAACAAACAAATAAATAAACCTCACGATGGAGCATATGTCCTAGCAAACAAAAGGCATAGTTTTGCCCTTCAGGTTTTTAGGCAAAGTATCACACTGGCCTCCCTTTGGTGTGTACCGGCACTTTTCATTGTTTCCTCTTCAAAGACTGCATAGGATAGCCAGAATTGTGTGTTATTCACTGAAAATCTTGCCTTGAAAATCATGATCACCATTCACTTTCAATCTATTAAAAAGTAGCTTGGACATCATACAGGTTTGTAACAAAATGAGGACTAAATAAACATTTCTGGGTGAACCTTTTAAAGGCTTTAGGTACACACAAAAACTTAAGAGATGGGTGTGTGTACAGAAAGCGAAATGAACTGAAGCTAGGGCTGGACGATATGGCCAAAATTTATATCACGATATATTTCTTAATTTTGGTCGATACGATATAATTTCGATATCGATATGAACTATATAAAAGCTTTAGAAAAACTACCAAGAACTGCCACAAAGGATGTCTGTACCTACAAACTTCTGAAAAATGAATTTGCCAAGTCTATGAAACCTCCTCCTATAAAACTATATAATATTTTAGAAATAAAAACGGTACAAATAAATTAATGTTCACCTTTTATTTGTATTTAGCCTTTATACGAACAAGAAATGTGAAATCACCTTCAAATAAACATAAGACTCTCACTTCGCAGACGCAGTTTATTGAGCATTTTCTTTTAAGTTTTAAATTTCAGTGAAGAACGATTCATAGCGCTATATTCTCCTTTTATGCAAAACTAAAGACCTTTATCTACTGATGCACAAAAAATAAATAAAAGAAGACTCAATTCAGTGGCCTATTTGTGCTCTGTTTGAGATGAGTGCACGCTGCTTTTTGCAAGGCTTTAACAGGAGCAAATGATACATTTTCGTGAAGCCATGTCTGACCGTCTTTCACAAGCTTTGAAAGGTAATTTAAACAAGAATGAACGCGTTGGTGTTAATACATGTCATTGTGTGCAAATGTGGAAAGTATTAAAACAAATGTGCCACTTGCCTCTAACATAAATAGTCTACATGGATTATTTTTAACGCTTGGCATCGTATTGTTAGACATTAGATTGATGCATCTATGTCGATTGTTACACCCGTGTTCGGCACCTCTCCGGCACATTTTGCAGCACACTGAAACCTGAAGTTTAATATCAGCCCCATTCGCACGGGATTCGTATTATCTGGGGACCTCTGGTGATTTGTAATGATTCTTAATCCCGTGCGAATCGGCCATGTCTGTAATTTGTAAAGTAAAAACTCCCCCGCAAATGACCCATATTTCGCCGAACACCGAGGTCCTGTGATAACATAGTCCCGTGCGAATCGACATCTCTGTGATTTGGCCAGGATTAGGCGGATTGTATATACTTTTTGCAAGCTTTTTTTCTTCCTGTGAGCATTTATGTCTTTATCTTTCACGAAGAATAAAGTCTGCATTCATAATGCGCACCGTTCAGTCATTCCCGTGCAGCCGCGCCCACGCGGATTATACTTTCACTTTAGAATGAGTATCAATTTGAGAGTAATCTGATTGAATGGTGTGTTTAACATTAACATCAATACTGTTCTGAATGAAAAACATAACAGAACAGTATAGTACAATGACAATCTTGTTTAAATAGGCGCTTTTACATTTAGTTTTGAAACTGAATCTTCCGCCGTATATTGTCTTCTCCTCGTGATAAATTAAATCTGATTCCTGCCGACTGAACGAAATTATATTTATTTATTAGGCAACTGTAAAATAATCAAAACGATATCGATGCCTGTTTATGATTTCATACAGCTATCTATAACGAAGACTTGACATCATATCCGGGAGAAGTCAGTAAATTCGAGTAAAATCACAGGCTTTGCTTATCCCGTGCGAATGCGCCACGCAAAACTCAGATGTGGGGGAGTCATTTCTAAATCACAGAGGTCCCTAGATAATACTAATCCCGTGCGAATAGTGCTTTAGATAGACGAACCACTTCCACGCCACTAAAGAAAGTTAGTCTTTCTTCTCTTATCAACTATTTATTTCTCCTTACTTGTGGAAGCTCGTTCAGTCACATTTGTGTTGCGGTCAGGGAAACTCTCTTTGTAGCTAAAACGTGCCGCGTTGGATCTATCAGCCTACTACTGCTGAGCACTGACTGCGTGTCCGTGGTGTACGTCATCACGCAAGAAGCCAATCGTGTTCTGCTCTTTCTGATGGCATGCGCCCTGAACGTCAGTCATATCGAAATATCGGAAATGTGTTTAAAAATCATATCACCGTTATTGAAAAAAATTATATCGCGATATATATTGATATTGAATTATTGTCCAGCCCTAACTGAAGCATGATGCTTTGACCTCAAATAGGTCCATAGTTGCCCTAATATAGAAGTGTTTCAGTAGAGTAGACCACATGCAAATAGCGCTGAGCGAGACCATCCACTTATTTGGTTTGTAAATTATTCACTGATGACAAAACTTGGGAGTCTACCTTGACAGCCTCAGCGGAGTATCGTAACAGGAAGCCTGGGTGTTTTTCTATGTTGTCAAGCAAGTAACAACAGTTACAGACATGCACATAGTGTAGTGTAGACTTATAAGCAAAATAATAAAACAGCTGTCAAACATTTCTTTTATGCTTTAGAATGTAACATTTCCTTTTTTGTACAGATACATTCACTGTTTTCAAAGCCTTCTATTTGTAAATACAACATTGGGCAGGATGTAGAATTATATTTATAATATAATATAGGCCTATAAAGGTTAATACCTAACCTCAACCTGTGAAAAATATTGACTCTCACTACTTTGTGGTTTCAGATGAAAAATTGATTGCTGTTAGCGATGCTAGAAAATGGTATAATGTGACAATCACATGGAATAAACGGTAACACTTTATTTTACTTACTACAGTTACAGTAACAGTAAATTATGCATAATTACATTAAAGCTAACCTTAAACCGAATAAATCCGGTCCCACTTTATATTAGGTGGCCTTAATGACTATGTACTTATATCAAAAAATAACTACAATGTACTTATTGTGTTCATATTGTATTGCAAAACCCTTTGGCTGATATTGAGGTGGGATGTGGGTAAAGTTAGGGAGATGTGTGGTGGTATGGTTCAGTTTAACGGTAGTGTAAGCAGTGTTGGGAAAGTTACTTTAAAAAGTAATTAGTTATAGTTACTCACTACTTGTTCCAAAAAGTAACTGAGTTAGTAACTGAATAACTCTATAATAAACGTAACTCGTTACCAGGGAAAGTAACTATTTGTGTTACTGTAAAAAATGTTTTTTGAATTTTTATTAAGTCAGTTGAAATGAGTAGAACAGACAAGTGTTTGTAACTTTTTTTAAATGTTCAAATATGTAAAATAACTTTGATGCCCCCAATATTAAATGTTAAATGAATGAAATGGATACTAAATAGAATAAATAATTATTATAAAACATTGTACACTAATCTACACAATTTTAATGTTGCTGTGGGACAATGTGAGAGACACATATCAAATTCAATTATTGTAAATATCAGAAATATTGTGGAACAATAAAACAAAATAGATTGTTTAGAACTGTAATAGTTATTGCACAGACCCCAACTGGCCATCACATAAATCTTAAATAAATTATGCTCCTTAAGAAAAGTCTACCAAAATAGAAAATAATAATAATAAAAAATATATTAGCCTAATTTACATAGACTCTTTGTAGTGCACATTAAAATTCTAAAACTGTCACACAACTGGTAGACATACTGTAGCCTAGCCTAGAACTCTAGACGCACCCTAGCGGCAGCAAATTTAATCTGCCCGCGAGTGTCGTCTAGCAACTCTCAATACACTTCTGAGCTGTAATCCCCTAACTCTTGCCGGGCCAATCACATCATGTATAGAGTCGGTGGGCGGGGCCATAATGATGATGGCCAAGTTGCGTTTGTGTTCTTCTAGTAAACACAGAAACTGGAGAACGGCAGTCTTTCAAATCAGCTTTGACCACGACTCTGGAAGACTTGGAGTTAAGCTTTTCTCTGAGAAAAGAACGGCACTGAAGTCATTCTTAAAAAGGGAAGATGTGTTCAGGGTTTTGCTGACCGGATACGGCGAATGTTTAATCTATCAACAAGCTCTGTTTCACCTTCATTGCTCTGGTTGGTTGTAGCGCTATCCTATCGCGTGCATGCCGTGCAGAGGGAGTTTGAAAGACAACCGTTTATCCCGCCCCTCGGATTGAGCTGTCAATGGTGAGCTTCCAGACCAAACATCTTGATGTGGGTCTGGCTTGTCAGGCTAATTGTAGCCTGCTTGAAGTATTTACTTCCTCACAAAAGTAAACAGTTTAACAAGTGCTCTCAAGTCTTGTTTATGGCGGGATAACCCACTCTCTTTCTCACAGGGATTTTCGCAATGATTGCCCAGAAAGAAGCCAACTCGACTGCCGACAATCAATCAATCAACTTTATTTATATAGCGCTTTTACAATTAGATTGTTTCAAAGCAGCTTCACAGTGTTAAACAGAAAAGAGTTTGCGGTGGAGAAAAGCCTAGTTTTGGTGTCTTTAATGTCGTGGCTCTGTCTCCTCCTTTGGTAGTGGAGCTCACGTTATCAATTGTATTCACCGACGTGGAGAGACTCTTTCTGGGCCTAAGTTGCACGTTACATAATTATTCTTACCTTTTACTTACTTTTACTTCAACGAGGTAAAAGTAGTGGTTATACTTCCAGTTTGCGAAAGCTACCTTTGAAGTCATTGGACATGATATCGCTCTGACTCCTGATCGCTGGTCGCGTGCGTGTCCCAACACGTGCGCACGCACGCACATACTCTCTCTCACACACAAACACTCTCTCACACACAAACACAAACACACACACAAACACACACACACACACACAGGTCCGCTGACAGAGAAGCGTGCCTGTTCGGATGAAAACCGTTTCAGTGAGCTCAATTAGTAACGCCGCATTTTATTCTCATTAACGGTAACGCCGTTGTAACCGGGGAAACAGTCATTTGTTTGATTACTCGTTACTGAACAAATGAACGCCGTTAGTAACGTCGTTTCTCTATAACACCGTTATTCCCATCACTGGGTGTAAGGGAAGGGTCAACAATTATAAATGTAACTTCAGAAATTCCTTACAGATGTAATTACATGCAGGTGATTTTTTTAATGTAAGCACAATGTAAAAACATGTATGTACACAATAAGTGCCTTGTATCAAATGACTAATTTAAATTTTAGTACATAATAGTTAAGGATAATCCATCAGTCTCTGACCACAACTACACTTTAAAATCACAACTCAACCTGAAGCCACCTACATCTGATATAGGAACACAATGCGTTGATGCACAATGTCTCTGACCAGATGCTACCTGTTGTCAATTTATATATATATATATATATATATATATATATATATATATATATATATATATATATATATATATATATATATATATATATATATATATTAGGGCCGGGACTTTAACGCGTTAATTAAGATTAATTAATTACGTGACTTTAACGCGTTAATTAATTACGCAAAAAAAAAAATAATAATAATAATTTACCACACTTATTTTTGCACCGCGGAACGTTTTTCAATGAATGAGTTTCGACGGACCAATTATACTGGAACACCAACTAGCGCTCCGGAGTCACGACAACAACGAACCATGTGAACATGAACGAAGCTATGGAACGAAGAAGCTGATGAGACTGCTTTGCTTGGCCCCGTGGATGGGAAATTTTGTTTTAAAAAACGAAAGAATGGAAGCGTCGTCAAGAGCATGGTTGTGTGCAAGCTATACAACAAGGAATTTGCGTATCACCGCAGCACATCGAGCCTCAAATATCACAAAAATGCTTTTGCTAAACTGGCAAACATGCACTGGTCTGCTGGACTGAAATAAATAAACAATATTTTGTTGATTAAGCTTATGTATTCAGTCATTATTCAATGGTATACTAAAAATACATGTGAAAAATTACTTCTCATTGTTCTCAGGTCAAATATTTATATGCAATTAAAATGCGATTAATTAATTACAAAGCCTCTAATTAATTAGATTAATTTTTTTAATCGAGTCGCGGCCCTAATATATATATATATATATATATATATATATATATATATATATATATATATATATATATATATATATATATATATATATATATATATATATATATATATATATATATATATATATATATATATAAAAACCTTTACAATATGACCAGATGTTACTTGTTGTGAATAGGTTTTTTATTTTAAATCTTTACAATATGACCAGATGTTACTTGTTGTGAATAGGTTTTTTATTTTACATCTTTACAATATGACCAGATGTTACTTGTTGTGAATAGGTTTTTTATTTTAAATCTTTACAATGTGACCAGATGTTTGCTGTCGGCAATGTTGGGATGGTTACTCTGGAAATGTAATAGGTTGCAAATTACAAGTTAACCTATTTAAAAATGATAATACTTTCCAATTACTTTATTAAAGTAATATAACTGATTACTTTTGGATTACTTTTCTATTTTCAGAATAGTATTGCTTTACTAAATATTCATTCATTATTCAACATATTGTAGCTTTTTACCGAAAACGGATGGAACCCCCTTTTGTAATCATTACTATTTTTATAAGTAACTAATTTAATTACACTTTTTTCAGTAACTGGTTAGTTATATTTATTTATAATCATAACACTGGCTGTCTGGCCATATAATGTGAGCCCTGTAGAATCCTCTTAAAACATTTAAAACCAAAAAATTAACTTTTAAAACTAAAAAATGAAGTAATAATAAGATGAATAAAGCTGGTCCCCAAATCCTAACCCCATAGTAAGTACTTGTAATTTATTAATATTACTCTGTACTTAAATGTAAAATTACACTGTAACAAGGACACATTAAAATAAAGTGTAACTGGAATAAACTGAGGCCTAATTCTACATCAATGAATTTGGTAAATGATAAAATGCTTCATTACTTAATGACAACATAAACAACTGCACTATAGGATCAGGAGTGGTTCAGCTAAACAAAAGAGTCTATTTGGTCCAACCTCTATTCTTGGGTGGGGTGTAACACTGTCTCCTTTCATACTCTATTAATTCATTTTGACTAATTAATGTCTCTTAGTGCCCCAGTGCTGAACATGTCCCATTTTTAAAAAGCACCCAGACACAAAAGAACCTTTAAAATCAACACCAGCTGACTGAGCATTTCGCTTCTAGAAAATCTGGCTTGGAAAATGAAACCATCGAAAATCATACTAACAATATAAGTGCACCACAGAAAACATACTTGTGCAATTCTTGTGCAACCCCAATTATTTATTTTAATTTTACATTTGATATAATTATTAGCTATTAATAACTATTAACTCCAAACTATCAAATCCCCTCCAGTTCCTCCACGAACCCCTGTTTGGGAAACACTGTACTAAATATAACTACAATTTTTACGTGAACAATCCCTTTAAAAACCATGAGTGGCACATCTGATGAAAGACATCATTAGATGCCACATGTCAAAGCCTTAACAACCGAGAAAAAACGAACTGTGGCAATTTTGTATATCTAATAGAGGGACAATTCTTTGGATTTTAAACTCCATATCATTCACTATAATTTTAGAATTCTCATTTTCAGAACACAAATTCAGCATGCATGACTAAGCTTAAACTGACAAATCTATCAGTTAAAACAGGTGCGATCTTTGAACCATAAAAGCTGATACTGCATGAAGAAGCAGTGACGGAATCTCTAACAAAGGCCAAGAAGGGAAACGATTAACCAGAAACGAAAATCCTAGCATTTAGCATGCGTGACATTCCGCACCTGAGCAATATCCTATCATTGTGTGAGCCTGACTGCTCTGCTAATTGTTCCAATGCATTTCCAGCAACTTTAATGAGATGGAACTTCTCAGTAGACAGTCGGGACACCGAGTCGATACAATCAGCTACAAGTTTGTCAGGGTTATTTACAAGACGAGAGCCTGATCTGTTGGGCTTGAAGGACACCGTAATGAAGGCCACAGATAAAGCTGTTGTGGTGGGAGGGAGCTGGTGAGAAACAGGGGTGAGACCGGCATGACTGGTTTTTCATGGCTTCTCTGAGCTAAATAACAAAAAGACCTGCATCCACGTCAGCTGTTTAACTGAGCTGTGAGTGTTTGCGGCAACTCAAACGGTTGGATTTTGACATTGAGTAGTTGATGTTAAGTTCAACCTTAATGTTATGAAGCGACGAGAATACTTTTTGTGCACAAACAACAAACAAAAATAACGACTTCATTCAACAATCACTTCTCTTCCTTGCCATTCTCCTAAAGGATTCACATAAGCACTACACAACACATGCATGTGGAGCTCAGCCAATAGTGAGCCCGTGTTCTGCTGTAAAAAACGGAAGTGTTGTACTTTGTGAGTAGCCCAACAACGTGAATAGTGCAAGAGCGTGACAGGGAAGAGAAGTCATAAATAAAGTCGTTATTTTATTTGCACACGAAAAGTATTCTCATCGCTTTACAACATTAAGGTTGAACCACTGGAGCCACACAGACTATTTTAATAATCTCTTTACTACCTACCTTCGTATTGCTGTCTATTAGAAAGTTCTCATATTTCATCAAAAATGTACAAAAATGTGTTCCCAAAAATTATCAAAGGTCTTATGGTTTTGGAACATCATGAGGGAGAATAATTAATTAATAACAGAAATTCCATTTTTGAGTGAATTAACCCTTTAAATATGATCAATTTTGATGTCATGTTGACTTGTCGACATGCAGATTACTTGAAGGGAAGCTATAATAACACTTATTCACATAAATGAATAACAGCTGTAAATATGATATAAATATTCTTACACCCCTAGTATATTTTCTGCAGGTCAAAGATTAAATGTCAGGAAGTCTCAGGTTTCACCAGTTTCAGCACACTTTCCCTTTAGGCTACAGGGTAAACGTTTAGTACAAAGCTCTGTGTCCCTGCTAGCCACACCCTGATCACTATCAGCACACTGACAAAAATCCTAGAGGGAAAGATCAGGTGTTTCCTGGGGAACACATCACACTTTTTTTCCTTTGTCACCTGTGATCTTTGTCAAGACCACTATCCAGGAATGACTGGCCAGTTGCCTGAATCACTGTGAAATCTGACACCGCTACCTGAGTGTGATGTACAAAGAGTGAGGCTTGGTAGCAGTGGTTAACAGGCGAGCTGCCCTGTGAGACTTTGAGCTAAACCGATGAAGTGCCAGGAGGAGGAGAGCAGGAGCACTGAAAAAAATTCCCTAATTTCCCAATACTGTATACAATTCCCATTTCCTAATGAAACTGGGAGGCTATATTGCATTGTGAAATATATTGCATTATATTTGAGATAATGCATATTTACAATGCATTTAATATAATTTGTTAATTTACAACAAAATAATATTAATAAATGTTCACATTTATATTTATTATAAAAATACTGTCTACTATGTATTGTTATAAACGTGCATTTAAATAAAATTATTTAAAATTGGTTTGTTCATTTAATGAATTATGTTTAAATTTTACTATTTGGTTTAAAAATTATTTGCAACAATGTCTTATTGGTTCAAATAATAGTTTTTTTTAAAAAAATGTATCCAATAAAAAAAATTGCATACTAACAGGGGGATTCTGAAATCCACTGCCGCTTCAATACACCTGTATGTATGTATGTATGTATATATATATATATATATATATTATATATATATATATATATATATATATATATATATATATATATATATATATATATATATAAAATATATTCGAATTAAATTCATAATCAAAGCCTTAATCAATATTTATCTTCCTAAATTATAATGATGATTATTTTCAGTTATTATTTTACTTAATCAATAGTCTTTCATTTAATTTATTCTATTTTTTTAATTCTATATTTCATTTTTTTTTACTGAAACATTAAAGACTCAAGATGAATTTTGCCTGTACAATTGTCTGTACCCTCACTGAGAGAAAGTACGTTATCAGTATGTTTTCGGGAACATTCTAGTTAGAACTGGAGCTTAATCAGCTCCAACCTTGGCGAGACTGTGTATCTGTAGGTGCGCAATATTCTGTGTTACAGATTAGTGCTGGAGGTGGATTATGGACATCCTAAAAGATGGGGTGGAATTGTTCCAGACCTGGAAGGTCACTACGGGCCTAATTCCAGGGTGAAAGCTTCAACATGTGATCTATGGACATGTGAATCAGATTAACTGACAATGTGTGGAAATGTTAGCCTGGGAAAACCCAGAAAACTCCTGGCAAATTTAGATTTGCTCTGCAAGTAGTCTGGCAAAGACCACATTCAAACCCATTTCCAATCCATTGAAATCGCGGAACCAATCAGAAACGGTGAGGTCTAAACACTGAAATGACTGAATATGAATAAAGTTTGTGAGTCACAAATTTCCAAAGACTCCTCAACATTATTTTATTTTCAAAGTATTGCAATTCACGTTCTAATGGCAATACAAATGCCTTACATCAGGGGCAAATGCAATCTGAGCTTGATGGTTTCTGTTCAACCGGCAATCCGAGACGTTTCAGTCGGTCTGAAATGCCATTAGGTTTTCCAAATTTTGCTAAAATATTGCCGTGTGCCAGTGGACACCAGCTATTATCAGATTTATTTTACAACAATGGCAAAAGTCTTCAGAAGCCATTGCAACATCTTAAACGAAATCATAAACAGAAAATTATGGTCTCAGATGATTCTCCATCACTCTCATAGGTCGCTCTGCATACGTCATCGTCCCTTGGTAACGCCCCTTTGGAAATGATTTGTCTATTAAGCTTTGCCAGACCATAACTCAGTTACTACTGAGAATAGTCTGGTTTTAATCAGACTATGGAAATGTACCATGAATGTTCATGTTCTCTGAGCCAATCAGAATCATCCACCTAGTAGTAAACGTGGACAGACTTTGAAAACAGTATAACTGTAGAAACAATTAAATGTATGACATTACAACGAGGCAGTGAGAGAGGGAGCGCGGCCTACAAACTCCTTGTGAGACTTGAAGCTGGCTTCTGCTGATGAAACTGCAAACTATTCTTCAGTGAATTTCTCTTTCATTAATTGCACGCCTGACTCTTCGTCTTCATTTTTCACTACTGGTCGTGGGTCATAAACTGCTAACCCCTAACAATACTGTCAAAAGCCCAAAACAAAAACTAAATACATAAACATTCTTTTTTATTTAAGCCGCAATTTTTAAAGGATTAGTTCACCCAAAAATGAAAATTCTGTCATCATTTACTCGCCTTTATTTGTTCCAAACCCATAAGACTTTTTTTTAATCTTTGAAACAATTTCAAGTCCCAGTGAACCAGAAGTAGCAAGTGAGTTTTCTTCAGTGCTGTGACGTATTTCCAAGTGAAACGGAATTTTGAACAGAGGGCAGGGTTTGACCTCAGCGCTCCTCCTCTCCACCTCCCGCTCATAACAGACGAACAGTAGAGGGGAGTGGTTACGCATTTTAAACCGCAAGCTGTCAAACTGCTGTCATCTGAGAAGGAACGGCATTACCAGACCGGAAGTACATTTTCAGATTTTAATTAAAGATTACGGCGGCAAACTATTTTTTTCTGTGTATTAACTTGCACAGAATAATTGTTCACCCTAAGACCTGTAATATGTGCTAACAAAGTAAATAAGATCTTGATTTCATGAGGACTTTAAAGGGTTAGTTCACCCAACAATTAAATTGATGTCATTAATGACTCACCCTAATGTCCTTCCACACCTGTAAAACCTCCGATCATATCATCTTCGGAACACAGTTTAAGATATAGTCTGAGAGCATATCCAAGTGTACGCACACTATATTGTCCATGTCCAGAAAAGGAATAAAAACATCATCAAAGTAGTCCATATGTGACATCAGTTAGTTAATTAGAATCTCTTGAAGCATCAAAAATACATTTTGGTCCAAAAATCACGACTTTATTCAGCATTCTCTTCCCAGTTTGTTTTCAATCCTCAAATTAAGAACAAAAAAAAAACTGGACAGTGTGACAGAGTTAGAGGTTTCGCTTTCTTTCAGGAATTGAGATATGAGCTATGATATACACAAGCGAAGCGACGATTGAGTGCAACGATTAAAAAGCCTCGCGTTTACAATGATGCTTCTGTCGGTTAATTAAGATCTGACTGATAAACGTGCGGCTCAATTGGACTTTGTCGTGTCAAAACGGATAAGACTTTTCAGTTTTATGCACATCACCAAATTTGATATTACTTTGTTTACTGTCGCTACTGGTAACAGAATACAGGCTTGACTCCTGTTGCACATTCATACAGACTGTATTCGAGATGCTACTGTAAGCTGTTGTGTGAACAGGACAGAGACCCACTCATGTAAGTAAATGCAGATGTCAATCCCAAAAATTGACAGTGTGAAAATAGGCATAAACATTCATCAAGGCACACATCAGTTGTGGCAAATGGAAGCTCAAGCATGCTTTCTTTATGAACGGAAACCAATGAGGTGCCTGTGTTACGCATGTTTGTGCTTTCTGCAAGAACCAATAAGGTTTGTTCTCAAACAACAAGCAAGTATGGCTGAGCTTCTGTTTATCTTCGCTGATCAATGTCTAAAAAATGCTGGTTTGTTTCAACCATGCATGTTTGGGTTGGGTTTGTCCAAATTTAACCCAAACAAGGGTTTGGAACAACCCAGCATTTGTTGTGTGTATGTGAATAAAATCCTAAATTAAATCTGTTCATTATATAATGCGAACAAATGCCTGATTCACATTGATTCATTTTATGATCTCTTAACTTTTTTGAAGCATCACAGTGGTAGTAGAATGACATAAGGTTCAGTAAATAATTACATATGTTTTATTTGTGTGTGAACTATCCCTTTAAGCAATCACCCAGCCTTGTTTGTAGCCTACTATACCCATAATCTCTGGGTTAATCATATTACTTTGAGCTGTGCTGATGGAGCTATTAAAGGGATGTTAAAGAAGAATTGGTCATAAGCCACATCTTTCAAACATGCCATAATTTAGATGACAAGTTATGCAGGCACTTACAGAGGTCCATCGTTTCCTTAAATAAAAGGGTGCATGAACATTACAATAAAACATCTTAACTGCTTCTCTCAATTTTTTTCTCCCCAGTCATCAAAGAGACTCTCGTTTCTGCATCAGTTACCTTAGCGGTGGCATTAGCCAAGCCACGAGTGGAGGGAGTGTGATTGCACATCCAGCCCAACGGTACATTCCCCCTGGACCTGCACACGACTTGTTTACCTGCCTAGAGGCACTGAGAGACCTCAATAGTGACGTACTGTAGCACATGGTTTAATCAAGGAGATGCAGAGACAACCATGAATTACACCAAAAAAGAACAGACAACAAAAAAGAAAAGGGGTGTTTTTGTTGAAAAAGCACAGAAGAAAAGACTCACAAGAGAGTCATTTTGGGATGGACAAAAAGAGACATTAGCCCCATTAAATCTAGGTTGTGTTGGGGGTCAATTCAACAATACCCTCAACTGAGGGGGGTTGAAACTTAGGCAGGGGTGCTTTGTGCCCCAAACTAATCCCCTCTCTGAGACAATAACCAAACAAAGAGACAAAGCTCTAATAAAAGACTAGTAAATTTCAAAGCAGGGAGCAACAAGTGTTTGGGATTTTGTATGGTATTACTTGGAAACATCAGAGATTGCACTTTTGTTATTAGTCAGTACAGGATGAGCCATCAATATATTTGGTCCATTTTCCCAGTAGAGAAACACATTTTAAAGCCACCATGAAATCAAAACTCGAGAAACCATTTCACTTGGATATACATCACAATAGGAAAGAAAAGAAAATAACATTTCTGTTTAATGCAGAATTTAAATGTGTGTATCTATCTGCAAAAAGTTCATTTTTTTAATTTTAGAAGTACACTAGTATTATAACAGTTGACTAAAAGAAATACAACTTATTTCATGAGATATTTAACACCATAAGATATGATAATATCATACACAGCCTCTTTAATATTAGCAAGTTGGTCGAAGAAAAAGATGACGAATGATGAAAACAGATGGTCAAGTTTCTCCCTGGCCTTGCATACAGTCAGATTATAAAAAAGTAGATTACTAAATTAATACGGATGGGGGAGGGGGCTCCAGTTTAAGGGGGCCAAAATATGGCCAAAATATATTTTTCAAAATTATAGTTGGACATATGATGGAGTATTTCTGTGCATGAGTTTACCCTGTATGAGTATGTTTAGAGTATGGCCCTGTATGATGTCATAGAGCGGAATTACTTGTATGGGCTCTTCTCCCGGGAAGAGCATGTGCTCACATCAACCAGAGCGAGAGCAAGAGCACGCCCATCAACGTGTTTCGTTCGGGTTACAGAAGCCGTCAGCAGCGCCAATGCCACTAAACAAGTGTGTTGTTGGTTATGAGAGAAAGATAACTTTGTTCAGCTTCCCAAAGAACCTATAGTGTTAAGGAAACAGTGGATGCAATTTGTTTTTTCTGGAGCAGCAATGGTGTTTAGAAAGTGTGTTTTTTTGTAGGGCTGTGTTGAAAAAAAATCGATTCACCAATTCTGAATCGATTTTCATATTAATTTCTAAAGATCGATCCGTAACTCAGAGGATCGATTTAATAATAGGCCTACATTTTCCCCGTGAATTTTAATTTGCCGCGTCAGTGAATTCATGCATGCGCGCGAGGTGGAAGGACATTAAAACAATGAAAATGGCAGCTTTGAAAACTCCAGAACCGCCGCGGACAGAGAATACTAGAGTAGGGAAACAAACTCAAGCCGAAGCTCTCGTCACTTTACCGCCGCGGCCGTGCTGAAGAAGTGCCGCGGACAGACCGAGTTTTCCTCACTCTTCCTCTTCTCTTGTTACCGTAACGGACAGAGAATACTAGAGTAAGGTAGACGAGTGAACTCGGGCTGCTGGATATTTTGAGAACAGCCGTTCTCACTGCAGTGCGCGCTTACTGCCAAGGAAGTTGTAATGGCTGCCTTGTCATGACAGCACGCGCCCTCTCCACAGTGTGCGTTCACTGACTAGAGCACTCTGGAAAGGGGGATTGTTCTTTACAACCACTCCATTAATTTGCAGTTGAATGTCTGTAATAATAGTATCAATATGTTGCATAACTACAGTCCTGTAATATTCAGGTAACAGCTGGAAAATATGCTTTCTTTAAAAACACTTATCTAAATCTCAAAGATCGGATCGGATCGAATAAGGATAATCGATTCAAGATCTTGAGAATTGGAATCGAATCGATTCTTGAAATTTGAATCCAGCCCTATTTGTTTGTTCTCGGTCACGAGAAACCGCAGGCTGAGTGAAACTGCATCAAATGCCTTTTTTTGCATTAAAAAAAAAGTGTTTTGGTGGCAATCGGCACGTAAGGGCATATAAATGTAAACAACACAAACATATAGTGAATCTAAAGTTACCCTGGGATAATGCCATGATGTATTGTGTGTGTGTGTGTGTGTGTGTCGTCATTTCATAGGTGTGTGAGTGTGTGTGATCATGACTCTTTAGCTCCACCCACTGCATGCCTCCACGAGTTTGGCTGTTTTTTGGAAAGAATCAGTACAGTTAGTGTATCTGTCCTTTAAAAATATGATCACACTAAAGACTTTTTAGAGATGAAGGATGCAATCTATAGGTACTCAAGATTAATATGAGATTGGCAGAAACTGTGTTATGTACCCGTTAAAATGCCTGTCTATTCATGTTAGTGTAAGCAGTGATACACATGGGCAGGGTGGATGACGTCACTAGTTTGGTCATTTGTATGGTCATTAAGATAAGCACACAAGCTACCTGAAAACAATGGAATATTCTTAGGATATCGATTCAATATCTGATAAGAACAAAGGCCAAAATAAGGTGTAATATATCCACCCTTATCGTGATGACACAATGAGAATTTGGATGAAGTGAACGGTTCACCCAATCCAGAGGACAGAAGGAAAAAAACTGTATTCATTTTGCATACAGGCCCAAACAACTTGGAAAGACTGAGTCACCTGCTGCATTAATATGTGATGATAAAAATATACACCAAGGTCTTTCCTAATTTGTAATATCATATTTGCATTCCTTCAGTGCAGTGAAATGCAGTGAAATAATAAACATATCAATTTGTTATATCTGTGGAATTACAAACCATGAATTTCTGCTGAATTCCCATGACTTTCCAGTTTGATAAATAATTATTAATAATCAAAACATATTCCAATTTCTATACGATGAAAATATCTTAGAAAAGGATTTACTACTAAAACTGTACATATTTACATGATAAAATTTCCCTAATATTTCCATAATTATAGTAACCCTGAAAATAAATCTACAATTGTCATATTAACAACCAACCATATTAACATTCAAACAAGCACAATAAATAACAGATTTGAATTATCCAAATGGAGAATTCAATGGGACACCTTCACCAAACAATTGTCACATATTAATCTCAAATAGTTCATTACATAATCTACACTAATAAAATAATTAATTTCCAAGATCCTTTCTCAAAGAGCAATATCCAATTAACAGCAATTACTGATTTCCCCCAGTATTGATTATGCTGGTATTGATAGATACGCGTAAATTAATAATTGTAAGGTCATATGAAACACTAAAGAATAAGAGGAAGAGCTTGACATGAACACATGGCTGTGTTTCAATACCCATTGACTCCCTTCGCAGACAGCACCGTTTGACGTCAAAGCCGCATTTGAACGCGCACAAAGGTGCTGTCTAGATAGGCAGCTCAGTAGGTTTGGCCGCATCGCCAATGCCGAAACTACTTTGACCGAAACCAACAGGAACACACCTGTCCACGATACTTCTCTGTGTTTTATAGGAAGTTAAAAGCAGTTATGCAGAAGTAAATGGCATCAGATTACATATTGTGAGTTTTTTTTTAGATTAAAATAAACGAGTTCAAGCTAGTCATGCTAACGTTACATGAAATGAAGATTTAAGTCTATCCAAAGACTGATGAAGGCATTGGCGTCGTTTATTATCTTACACAGTAAATTACATTATATTGTTGTCCATCTGTGACATATTAAATTTAACTGCTCATCGATCTATTTAATGATGGAATAAAACTTAAAAACTATTCCAACAACTCACCTTAGAGTAGAGTTCAGTCACAGACATGATCCCAAATACAGCAGCACCCACCTAAACTAGTCACATCAGCACACACAAGATGTAATATTTCCGTTTGAATATGATGATATTCCCATCAAGTTTTATAATCCAGCCTTCTTGCGTCCTGTCACCACTCCATGTTGTGCTGGTTTGTACTTTTGAACTCCCTCTGATGGCTAATGTTAGCGCGTTAGCTGCGCCTGATCACGGCAGGTGTCTGTCCCCATAATTGAAGTTGAGTTAGAAAAGCGCCTTTCATCCTCCGCATAAAAAAAAACAAATGAAAATAAGCGATGACTAAGACTTATCGCAGACTTTTAATAATGACAGAAAAATGTGACAGTTAAATGACAGAAAAATGTGTAATTGGCAAAAATGCAGGAGTGAAGTTACTGCCCTCCCTTCTTTCCGTCTCCATGGACTCTCGATCGGGCTGACTGACATGACCGCAGTGGCAGAGGATCATGGATCAATGGCACAATTCGGCGTGTCTACAGCGACACCCTCTGGTCAATTATTGAACTGCAGTCAAAATCACGTTGACGGAAATAAAAATGTTACGATTGTAAACATCAGGATTGTACGTGTGTATAGACTCAAAGTCTGTCAAGAATTAGGACATATTACGAGAACATTTTGTCAAGATATAAGCGTTTAACTTTGTATAAGTCATGTATACATTTAAATAAGTTCTAAACACCAAATGAGAAATGCAAAGCTACAAGCTCTTGCCTCATATAGCTGCAAATGAGATGGGAATGGCAAATAATGGTGTCCAAATGGGGAACATTTTGAAAACTTTTGAAATATCTTAAAACTTACCGACACACAGGGTACTAGTCACTTTTTATAAAAACATCTGCTAATTGACTACATGTAAATTTAAAATATGAAATAGCTTCACTTGAGTTTTATAAAATAAACAATAATCATAAAGATTATGCCAACATTTATATTTTTTTACGAGTTTTAAGACCTTTCTTGAACAGTTACACCATATGTTTTTGCTTTTAAAATGAATTTGATTTCAGAAACATGTTTATCCTTATAAAATGTGTATTCAAACCATTGTCTGAATTGCATTTTTTGTTTTTTGAATGACTTGCTATTTCCAGACCCAAAAATTACATCATTATCCCGCATACATAACTAAATTCTAAGTGTTTTAGCTTGAATAAATGACAACTTCCTGAAATTATTGTTACTTTAAAAACATTTATGATTCCAGATAGACCCTTAAAACCCACAGCACTAACATAGATACTATTTAAAATACAATATAGCTTCTGAATACACATATTGCACCAAGATAACACTGCTCTGATGACAATAATATGGCCCATTTCAGTGATCACACAATGTTAAGTTTAACTCTCTATATATTTATATATACATTTTCTGCCTAGAATGTGTTTGCTCAGTGTCTGCATCATTAATCAAATACACAAAGCTGAGCATCACGGCAGCTTCTCTACTCTTATCTGCAAGGCGCAGAGTGAACACAAGCCATGTGTAAAGTACAGGGTGGAACATAAATTTAGCCTAAGCAGCCTGAAAAAGGACAAAAAACAAAACAAAAAAACAAACAAAGAGGTGAGCTATGGTTCCTATGGTCCTTAAATGTATATATATATATATATATATATATATATATATATATATATATATATATATATATATATATATATATATATATATATATAAAGCTGTAACCTGTAAATCTCTGTATCTGCTGTATTATTAATGTGATAAGGAAATCTAAAATTATAGAGTAGCTGTGCCTGACTTACCTTGACATAAAGCTCATATTCACGCATCTTCTTCTCTTAAAAATTGTGCCAATATCCAGACAGAATTATCATCAGAGCTCTGAATTATTCCGATATTGTATATTCCTCATGCTTTAAAGTGTACTTTGCTGTATCTGAGAATTTTGTAAGGTTCGAAACTGGCTTGGGTAAAAGTTAAACCTGTCTGAACAGCCAAGCAATGACAGAAATGACATCAGACCAATTGCTCCACACCCATAGCACTCCTAGGTAAGGTATTGGGCGTTGACAAACTTCTTTACCATACACAAGCTCTCGTGGAATCTGCAGTGTCAAAAGTTAACCACCCACTCACTCACCTACTAATCATTTAGCCCAATAGCTTATTGGTCTAAAACCCTGTTGCCAAATCATTATGGAAATACTCTGCAGTGTTAACTGTATCATTTTTAAACCTTAACATTTTGACCTCTCCTGGTATTATGTACTGTGCATGTTTCATAGCAACTGTGAACAGTGTCTCATTGTTTTTAATTAGATGGTTGCTGTTAGAGGCGGTGTAAGTAAGGAAGTCTTCTAGTCTAATTCTTTAATTTGCAAAAAGAGGACACTCTTCACATTCTATTAATTGAAATAATTGGCTTTCTTGAAATCTTGTAATGATCTTTTAACATGCAAATATCTACTTCAAAACAAGCTAATCCAGTCAGACTTGTATTTATGTCTGAATACAAACTTTGACATGGGATAATGATCACAATCTGATCAGACGCAGTATAAAGTTATTCAGAAAAGAGCGTGTAGCTTCCAGTCTTTGCTGAAAGTTCCTTTTTAATCTATTTTCTTCTTATACTATTTTCAGAATATCATATTCCAATGTTAAGAATGTTACTAATGTTATGAATTTAACTGGTTGCATTTATGCCAACTGTCCACCAAAGCTGGAGGTGCTGCGCTCTCGTCTCCTGAAGGGATGAACTGCTGTGGTGCCGGATATGGGCCTGGAAAGAATGTCCTGAATCTTCTTATTGTACTGCTCCTGGTACATTAGACCCTTCTGGAACTCATGTTCTTTCTCAGCTTGTTCTGCTTCATGAATGCGCTGGCGATGCAACATCTGAGCCAGTAAATCAGCCTGATACTCCTGAGTTGCCTCCCTTAAACTGGACATTTGTGAAACAAAATATTAATCATTTTTGTATGTTTTGGTATAAGTATGATTAAGTTAAACAGCTTTTAAAGAAAGGAACCTACTGAGTCTTTTCTTCCTCATCCAGCAATTTGTTCTCTTGAATGATTCGGTCAAGCTCCTCTCTCTCTTTGAAAGTCTCAGCCTGTTTCTGCAGGTTTTCGTTCACTAAAGTAAATAAAAAATAAAATAAAAAAACATTTAATTAAAATGTTTATTAATACATTTATATATAATAAATTAAATGTAAATAGATTTTTTATGATACATATTTTTTGAAAATGACACCAAGACTGCATTTATGTCATCAGTAATACAGTAAAAACAGTCATATTTTGATCAATTTTAATGTGTCCTTACTGATTCCAAAATTTTGACGGGTGGTGATATATATCTATTTAAAATGCCTGATCTGAAAGCATTTTCCTTACACTTCTCCTGGATCTGCAACCGGCGAGTGTCCATGACATCCTTCATGAGTCGGTCTCTCGCTGCTTTTTCCAGACGCCACTGTGCCTCCCTGCGGGCCCAGGCCTGCTGGAGCTCAGATTCAAACAGTTGCTCCGTCTCATCTTCTTGTCGTTTCTGCTCTTTCAGCTGCTCAGCTAGATACTCTCGGTACCTGTGCTGCTCCTCTTTACGCTCCAACTATTCATTAAGAACATTTCATATTTTCAGATTTAGGTGAACTACTCCTTTAAGTGAAGACCAAAACCTTTGTTGGCAACACTGTGAACTTAAGTCTAACCTTTTTGAGGACCTCTTCCTGCTTTTCATCTCTCTCTTCACTCAGAAGCTGCTCCAGGATACTCATATCCAGAGCTAGCTCATCCTGTCGATCTCGTGTCAGGCGCTTCATCTTCAGCCGAAGTGAAAGGTCCAGCTGCTTACGTCGTTTCTCCTGGTCTTGGAGCTTCTGTCTGTGCCCTCTCTCTGCCTCCAGGCGAAGCATCTCCCTCTGGTCTCTCTGAGGGACACAGTATTCACAAGAGCCAATGATTCAGCTTTTCCTGTACAAATGTTATGCTGGATTTTAAAATAAAATAACATTTTGCCAAAATAAACAGGAGGGAAAATGCTCAAAATTAAAATCAGGGTCTGGCGTAGAGATGTGTGATGTGTCACCAAACACTTGATAGCAACAAGGTGTCTTGTGTTTAGATTTTGGAGGTATCACACACCCCTAACATGCCAGGAGTGCAGTAACAGTGTTTGCTCACTTAGCCTGGCTTCGAAATATGAAATATGGATTTGTCTTTCATTTAATTTATTATATTTTACATTTCTTTAAACTGCAATGAATATTGCCTGTACTATTGTCTGTACCTTTCACTGAGAGCAAGCACATGTTATCAGTATGTTTTAGGTTAGAACTGGAGCTTAATCAGCTCCAACCTTGGAGAGACTGTTTATCTGTGTATGTACGCAATATTCTGTGTTACAGATCAGTGCACAATGGGCATCCTAAGAGATGATTGAACTTGTTGTTCTGGGCAAGCTGGCGCCTGCTCCAGACCTCGAAGGTCAATACAGGCCTAATTTCGGGGTGAAAGTGTCAACAAGTGACATGTTTATGGAGACGTGCATCAGATAAACTGACAATGTGTGGAAATGTACCATGACTGTGCATCATTTTCTCTGAGCCAATCAGAATAATCCATCTTGCAGTAATGACGTGGCTAGACCTTGAAAACAGTATAAATGTTGGGACAATTGTATGTACAATTGTTTACATGCTTTATTTTTTTTTTTACTACTGGTCATAAATTGTTAACCCATAACAATTTGTTTTGAGATTTGCAAAAGATTACATTTAACAATGGTATTAATTGTTTTATTGTTTTTAATGTAATTTAGTGTTTAAAGAAACAAAAAATAAAAAGTGTATAATGAATACTTATTTAATATATTATTTATTAAATTATAAAATTAAATTCATTTTATCTAAGTGAGCGATAAAGGGATAGTTCACCATTTAGTAGTCATCATTTACTCACCCGCAGGTTGTTCCAAATCTGTATGAATTTCTTTGATATTTTTAAGAATGTGGGTAACCAAACAGTTTCTGGTCCCCGTTGACTTTTATAGTATCCCCCCCCCCCCCCCCTCCCCTCCAAACTATATAAGTCAATGGGGAACAGCAACTGCTTAGTTAGCCACATTTTTTAAAATAACAAAATTCATTCAGGTTTGGAACCATTTGAGAGTGAGTAAATGATGACAGAATTTTCATTTTTGGGTGAACTATCCCTTTAAGGTCATCTAAATATAAAAATAGAGGAAATTAGTAATATTGGCCAATAACCAATAACGTACTGACATATTTAGCATCCCTAACAATAATTCCAACTTGATTTGATTGATTCATTGGATTGAATGATCAGTACCAGTAACTGGGCCTCCTCTTGCTTCAGTTTCTTTGCCCGGATTCTCTGCTGCTCAGCTGTTTCCATCTGTGCCTGCAGGAATGTCTTCTGCTGGAGGTTGTTCTCTTTCTGACGTTGAACCTCCTGGTTATGACGCTCCTCTTTAGCCAGCCTGTCGCTCTCCCACATCTGAGCGAACAGTCTGTCTTCTTCTTGTTGCATCTGTCGCACTTCCTCCTTAGTACGGATCTGAGATTCACGTTCAGTGCAGACCTCATCCTGTCTGCGCTTCATCTGCACGGTGCGCAGCTCCTCGCTCTGCTCTCTAAAACACAGGAAGATGGAACATCTTATAGTTTTGGATCAAAGTTCAAGATGGCCCAGCTACTAATGATATGACCTTCTACCTGAAGAGTTGATCGAGTTTATCAGCAACAAGCCTCTGTCTCTCGCTTTCTCTTCTCTCTCGTAGAGTCGTGGCTCTTTCAAGCATCTTAGCCTGCCTCTCAAACACTGTCTCCTTTTTTGCCTCCATCTCCCTGAAGAGTTCCTGCTCTTCTGACTCAAGCAGCTCACGAAGCCTGTCAAAAAGCCACAAAGTTATTACACTACACAAAGTTACCAAGCCACAAAGTTATTACATTACAGTGAAAGCTTATTTCTTAATAGTTTATGAGGTTATTGCAATTAAACCTTTCCCTCTTTTCATCAATGCCTATCTGGTACTGTTCTCTTGCTTCCTGTAGATGTCTACTAATAGTGGATGACACTATCCTGCGCTGAGTGTTTCTTTCCCATCGCATTTTCACATCACAGGAGCCTTGATCCTTGGTAAAATCCAGCACCTCATTCTGTATCGCCTCCTGTTTCCTTCTCCTCAGAAAGAGACCGTCTATGTCTTTGGATAAAGGATGTCTTGCTCTCTGAAATGTACATATATGAGTTGAATATTAACACTGACATTTTTAAAAAAATAATATGTTCATCAAATCTGCTGTCTTCCAAAAGAGAAATATACTGTAAAACATACTGTACTTATAAGCTGTACATTAACACAGTAAAACAAGTTCACCTTCTATGTTTCATTAATGCGCCTCAAAATATTATAAAAGAGACAATAGGAAAGTAGAGTAAAAAGTTTGAAACACAGACTTGAACTTAGACGGAAAGACCGATAACGTAGGCGTTTGAGACTCCAATTGGCACATTTCAACTTTCCAGATGTAAGTCTATGGGATTTTATCTCATAATTATCATCATCATAAATAGTATATATGTGTGTGTGTGTGCATGCGTGCGTGCGTGCGTTTGTGTTGATTTTGTCAAGCCAACATAACTAATAACTCACCAATGCCACTGAATGTGCAGGTCCAGTAATTTCCCGTGTCCTTCGTCGGTGGGCTGTCAACATGGCAATTTTTTTAACTTAACTTTCTCAGACTCTAACGTTAGCAAGCTTGAAAAATGACCCTCCAACTGTCTAGTTGTGTTTACGGAACTGAATTGATGTTGCCATAACAACGGCAAGCTACAGCCTCCGAGACGAGTCATGTTTGTGATGTTGATAAGATGATCCTAAAATACCTTCAAATGCCCAAATTAAATGTAATATTACAAAAACTTAAATAATCTTAAAACTGTGGTGTGTGTGTGTGTGTGTGTGTGTGTGTGTGTGTGTGTGTGTGTGTGTGTGTATACGTACACATTTCTATGGTTTTACAGTCTATGGTTAAAACCAAACGATAGAGAAATATTATTTAAAAAAATCCATCTAAAAATGCACGTAAAACAGTATTTCTCACATTCATTAGTTTGTATATCTAACGTTACTGCTAGTATTAGGGTTTTGTAACTGATGGTGACAGTTACATGACATAACATAATCACTTTTTAGAATACAATTGCAATGACAAAAACAAGAAACACAATAAAATACAACAAAATGTTTGATATGAAAAGGTCCCCATCGCTGATCTATAAAGAACCCTCTATTTTTCCTAAGTTCCTAAGATAAGTTCCTGACTTTAGGCGCTCTGAGCTTTTAGTTTGAAATATCTTCCATCCACGCACTTCCGGTGATATCACGTCTCCAGAACGCGCCAAAGTTTGGTCTGACGTGCAGCGTTGACTTATAACTTATCTGTGTGAATATACCAACAGAACAGATAAACAACCTGCTTCACATGGGACAGCTTTAACATTGATGTACGTGAGTCGCAAGGTATGTTTATATGACAAAGTAGCATAAAAGTGACATCGGACAGTCCATGATTATCGGAGTTGACGTGTTACTGTTGTTTACAGTTGCTTGCCTAACGTTAGTCATATTTAGCATGTGACGTTATGTCACTATGTTCATTTACTTAAAACGAATATAATCTGTGTCCTTTTTCTCCCAAGGTCTGCTTATTACTAACTGTGTAGAGAAAAACTGATTTTGCTTTTAGTTCTTAAGAATATCGTGATCTGTGTCCACAGATCAGATCATGTCCGTGCCTTTTGTTAAAGACTGGGATGTGGTACAAACCCTTGGAGAGGGGGCGTATGGAGAGTAAGTGGCCAGTGTACTTTTTACTAGTGCCATCCTGATCTATCAGTTGAAGTTTTGAAATGTATTAATGTACAGTTACTTCAAATTATTGTAGGGTGCGACTGCTGGTGAACAAGAAGACAGAAGAGGCCGTGGCGGTGAAAGTTGTGGACATGGCAAAAGCCAAGGATTGTATCGAGAATGTGAAGAAGGAGGTTTGCGTATGCAAGATGCTCTCACACCCCAACATTGTACGTTTCTTTGGGCACAGGAGTGAGGGGACGACACAGTACATCTTCCTGGAGTACTGTAGCGGAGGAGAGCTCTTTGACCGAATTGGTGAGATTTGGAAAAGGGTTTTTGTTTTTGGGATCAGTTTCTTTGTCCTGTAATGTAGATTTGATGGGGTCTGAATGTTTGTGATGATGGAACATTGAAGATTTTACTTGATGTCATTTGACTTCCCTTCTGATAGAACCTGATGTTGGGATGCCAGAAAAGGAGGCACACCGTTTTTTTCAGCAGTTAATAGCTGGTGTGGTAAGTTTTGGATTATTTTAAAACGTTGTCTATGACTCTGGGTTGTTTTGTCATCAGTTTTCACTCCATAGCTGCCTTGTAGTGAAATTAGATCTCTCTCACTTACAGGAATATCTTCATAGCATTGGGATTACGCACCGTGACATAAAGCCTGAGAATATTCTTCTTGATGATAAAGGTACATCTAAAGGGTGTTGTGACAAATCTCATTATAAATCAGATTCTAGTAATACAATACTCCAGTCACTTTAATATACATAACCGTGGTAGTAGCTGTGACAAAAAAACATGAAAGCATAAAAATAATAAACAGTAGCAAACAAATATTTTAGGGCTATCAATTGATAAATTAAAAATAATAATTACTAAACACAACAAAATACACATGACAAAGCAAATTTATTATACTAAATGTGTGTGAAAAGAATGTAAATGTACTGAAATTTGTCTGTGCTTAAATGCAATGTGTATACCGCAAAATACAGTGTATCAAGAGTGCACACACGGTTTATGAATAATGCACTGAAAATGCAAAGCGAGTATCTATTCTCTCTGCCATCCATCTCTGTAATTAGCCTGGTTTTCTTTACATTGGCGCTATTGTAGATGCTCAGTGTGATAAACTCCCAACGTCTAAGATAATCTAACTATGTTATATATATATAACATATTCCAACATTTTATTACAATCTATATTTTCACTCAGATAATCTGAAGATCTCTGATTTCGGACTGGCTACCATGTTCCGCCACCGTGGCCGAGAGCGGCCGCTGGCCCGTTTGTGTGGCACTCTACCCTATGTTGCCCCCGAGCTGATGTCACGATCGGCGTTCCACGCTCAACCTGCGGACACTTGGGCTTGTGGCATTGTGCTCACGGCAATGTTAGCTGGAGGTAGGACAACAGTATTCAGAGATAGCTGTCATTCAGCATGTATTCTGTCATTCAGAGAGAGCACCTTAATGTCGAGATTTTAGCATAAACTGCATTTTCCCTTAGAGTTACCATGGGACCAGCCAAGTGAAAATTGTCAGGAATATTTAGATTGGCTGGAGAAGAAGATCTACCTCACACCGTGGAAGAAAATTGATGCTGTGCCCCTGAGTAAGCCTCTTAGCCTTATTTATTTAATCCAGTATTATTTGGGCCAGAAAGCAACCACTCAGATCACCTAAAATGCTCAAATCTGTGTTTTATTTTCTTTGTCAGGTCTGCTATCCAAGATATTACTGCACAATCCAGAGGACAGGTTAACCATTCCTGAAATTAAGAAACATTGTTGGTTTAGCAGAAGTTTCAAATCAGGTACTGCTTTCAAGCATCACCTCAGTAACTCTTTGAGTCTTTCAAGAAAATCTGTGATTCTTTTGGATCTGAATTTTTGATCACAGCAGTAAAACGACAGAGTGACCTGCCAGTAACCAAGATGCATCGGACTGACTCGGAGCTCTCACAGCTGAGGCGAAAAAATAGGTCGGTATTGTATGACAAATTAATACAAATAGCTGCTGAATGACAGTTTAGTATTAAGAGAAACTGTGTTCACTAGTATATGCTATAGTATATTATATTCTAAGGAACACATCCATCACTACCTGTATTTCCTCAGTGATGACAGAGCACAGATCTCCAGCTCTCAGCCTGAGCCGCAGGGATTGTGGGAGGAGAAGGAAGTTACAGTACACACTGATGTCAGTGTCAGCTTTTCACAGCCTACCTGTCCTGACCACATGTTGCTGGGCAGTCAACTGCTTGGCACACCAGGTGCCAGCCAGGTAACCTATTCTATAAAATTACTAAAAATGATAGGATGCTTGCTTACCGTTTTTGTGCAAGTAGTCTGTTATTTCTGTCAGAAATGTTTGTTCTTATTCTAAAGTAGTGCTTCAATTTTATGTCACTCATATTGTAATATATCGCCTAATTTGTTATGGGTCATTTTTTTACCCATTTATTTAATGCATACTAATAAAATAAAATAAATAAATGTATTTTTGCAGAACCCATGGCAGCGGTTGGTGAGAAGGATGACGCGGTTCTTTACTACGGTAAAGGCAGAGCCGTCTTGCATCGCTCTCCGTGATGCCTGCATTGCTATGGGTCACACATGGAAACAGAGCTGCACCAATCAGGTCACCACATACGACAATCAGTTGTTACATTAGAGGTTTTTTTATAAATACTTTAGCACTAGATATTGAACAATATAATGCACTGATCTTCTTGTTTTTGTCCAATATTCTATTTATAGGCGACAGTGTCCACAATGGATCGCCGCAATAATAAGCTGATCTTCATAGTGCACTTCCTGGAAATGGAGGAACGCATTTTAGTAGATTTCCGTCTGTCAAAGGTAAGAAAAATCCGTGGATATTCATTTATGGCTTATTTCATGTACCTCACTATGATGATTCTAAAGTAACTGGTTTGTCAACTAAAACTAATATCAATAATCTGAGTAAAGAAAAATATTTTTTAAATAATATTATTGGTTTGAATAGTAAAGCTCTGTGTTCTCAATTATTCTCTTGTATTCTAGGGTGACGGTTTGGAATTCAAGAGAATATTCCTGAAACTGAAACTGAAGCTGTCTGACATTATTAGTAACCAAAAGGTTTTGCCTTTGAATTGATGTGCGTGTCCCCATTTTAACATGCAGTCTGCATACACACACACACACACACACACACACACACACACACACACACACACACACAAACTAAGTTGTTTTATGATTGTTAAACGTGTTTAGATTTGTATGTTTGTAGTTGTATGTATTTTTCTCTTGTCAGTGAGTAAAGGAGTGAAGAGAAACTGTCGACTTTAGTTAATCTGTTAATTTGTGTTCCGTTAAGAAGAGGGGTTGATTTCTGAAACTAAACTTGAAAACCAAATTTTAAATAAATATATCATTAATAATGCTGTTTGGCTTAGTAAAAAAGTTTACAAAGTAAAATGACCATGGTGAAACCTGCTTATACAGTTCATTGTAAGAATCAAATGAAGTTCTAGTCATGTTCCGCCTTCATTTTATTAAATGCTGTGTTCAGAAATAAGTGCATTTTGCTTAGAAAGACAATTCATTCAAAAATATCAAATTGATGTTCACCTAAATAAATGGTTTACCTCAAACAATGTGATTCAGAAGCAGTTAAAATTTAGTTCATTGTAAATAGACACATTAAAGGTGAATGCATTCAATCTCTGTACTGGTGTATGATTGCTGAAAATGTGTTTTGTCCTCAAAAGCAAGTGGTAAATGTAGAATAAAAATAGAACAATCCTGCAGTTATTTAACAAAATTTGCTTGTATTTTAGTCATACCAAAACCATGTTAGATTGCTAATATCTTACAGCTGTTATCTAAATGGGAGACACTTGCAAGTTGATTTTATAAAATTTAATTCAACACAAAACGCCTTAGTTTACTTCTGTTGATGAAGAGAATGTGTTCTTGGTTCCCAGTAGTACATTTATGGTAACAAAAATGGTTATGATCAGCCTTGTCTTTAGCTTGAGGCCATGACAGTAATAGTTACGTTGACTGGCTCCTCGCCAGGGGGAAGGTTTGTAGGTGTTGCGGTTGGCCTTGGCAGTGCCATTGATGCCGCTGTAAGAGAATAAATTTTTTTTTTTCATTGCTGAAGTGAACAAAAATGGTTGTAATGGTCTTTTTTTTTTTTTACAAGTTGAATGAATGTGTCAAAGGCATGTGCTACCTGTACTCGGTGGGCTTGGTTGTCCTGTATCACTCCCATTCTCTGCTGTTCCAGGAACCTCATCCTCAGGGAAGTTAATGTTCTCTCTAGACTGACTATTCTGCCTGAAATACACAAATAGTAGTAGTTAAGAAATGGTAAAGAGCATTTGCATAACTGTAGAATGTCACTTATAAAAACATACCTTCCAAATATCAAGTCATGAAGCCCTGTGAAGTGTGAAAGTTATATTAGCGTACAACCATGCTAATGTTAATTGAAAAATGTGGATTTCTTAATAATATTAAAGATGTGTAACTCACGTGGGTTATTGTTGCGGTTCCGTACCACATACAAGAAGAGCAGTACAGTGATTATTGTGGCTATGATCATGCCCCCGATGGCTGCCCCGATCACAGCTGGGTAGGCATTGAAGGGAGGTTCGGCTGGAAGACAGCATACCTATATCAGCTTCACAATATTAGTATCACAATTGCATAGTGTACCGTGGCAATCGGAGGCTTATAAGAGCTCTTACATTGTAATATATATTTCTGTTTTTTGGGAATAAGCTTAAACATTTACTTAGGTTAACTAGTCATTTTAGCATCATTAGCATATATGATCATACATTTTTTTTTTAGAGGTAAGTTATCAGACAATGAGGTTAATAGATAAAAGTAATGTCAGGAAAGGTCAAAGGGTAAGTTAGCAGGCAGATCATGTAAGAGGAAAGGGATAGAAGGATAGAGATGTGTGGGTATGGAAGTGGTCAAGTGTGCATTTCACCTGAATGGACAACAAAACAAAAAACAACAGCATTAGATTTTCAGCAGTGATAGCGTTAAAAATCCCAACAAAAACGCTTTGCAAAAAACAAAAACAAAAAAAAGTGCTCAAAATGCTTTTTTGGGGTTCATGTTTATATGTGCATAATGATAATATTTTCAATGTACCTTGTAAGTGTTCTCACCTGGGATCTTTATCTCTGAAGGGATTCCAATGGTGCGATGGTTGATGGCAGTAATACGAAATGCATAGGTTCCTGTGGGATCCAGATTGTTGATTTGGTAGCTCCGGGAATCAGCCTCCAGATCTACCAGTTTCTGCCAGGGAAGATCACCGTTTCTTTTCTTCACAGGTTCAGGGAGCCTCTGGCGTTCTATAAAGAACCCGGTGAGGTCACCATCCGTCTGGAGCTTCCACTCCAGGTCAACATCTGTCAGTTGGCGACTGTTGTAAATGATCTTACTGATGCTTATATTTGGGGGCATTGGATACCCTAAAATAGGAAGATGGAAAGAAAGTTAGAAGTTAGAAATTAATTTATATGTAACAACCAATTAATGAGCTACAGGAGTTGAGATCGATACAGTAGTATCCTTCCATGTGCATATGTACTTGTGTAGTTTATCAGTGTATTGTAAATACTGTGTATTAAGTATAATGTACAATATTTAAAGGTTTGCTTACTCTTCACCATCAGCATAATGGGAATCTCTGCCCCTCCAACAGCATTGGTAGCCGAACACCAGTACTGGCCACTGTCTGTATAGCTGTCCGTTTCCCGCACGGTCAAGTTGGTCCATGCAGCAGCCCGCTCCAGGACGTACTTCTTAGGAATCTCATTCACATGCTGTTTTAGGTTGTTGTACCAGGTGATCTCGGTAACAGGGTAGTTTCTACTCAAGATACAAGTGAGCTGGACATCACTACCCTCATAGACGGTCATCATACTGCGCTGGGTCACTAGGACTGGTGCCTCTGAAAACAGTAAGAAAGGATAACTAAATGGAATTCAATTCTTGCAAATAATGATTGACTCTTTCTTACCTAGCTTTAAAGTACACTGTTTGGTCCCCATAGTCAATGGATGTTTTGCATGGCATATAAAGGCCTTGCCACTGTACATAGCGCTTGATCGCAGAACCAGGATGTTGGCATTCTCCTCAGACGTGCCTTGCGTGTCCCCTGAGCTGGAGGCCCACCACACCAGGGCTCGGGGGAACCCACCTTCCCAGGAGCAGGACAGCATTAGGTATTCATTGTTCCGAGTTGCATACGCAGAGCACTTTGGCTCCCCGGAGGGCATCCCTAGGATCAAGAATATGTATAAAATAATTTCCTGACCTTTCCTTCATCAACGTACTAGGTGCTCTTAGTTTTATACTTACAAGTTCTGGCATTGCAGCTCTTGATTTCGTTTGATGCGATGTGTGTGCCTTGACAGATGAATACCGTGTTGTTTGCAGTCTCTTCACCTTTCTGAATCTTGGTGATGTTTGTGAGCCCCTCGCTCTGGTCTCCAAACACATAAGGGCTCCATTTCAAAGTGGCCGCAGGGAGACCACCCTCCCAGGTACAGCGGAGGGCCAGGTCAGTGTAATTGTTTACTGGTAGGATCGAGCACGTTGGAGCGCCATCTGGAGGATCTGTGGGAACAAAACCATTGTGTAACACAGGGCAGTGAAATGGATCCGGGGTAATTTGGGCCAATTTTGGAAACTGATAGAGGCAGAGAAGTGCTCCTGAATTCGAGCCGAATGAAGAAGTTGGATTAGATGTCTACTATTTATCTAGATAGAAGTAAGGGGTAGTCAACTTCTAGAAGGTTCAAGAGTAATGAAATATTGGATTGATATTTGCATAAAACATCACCGATTAGGAATTGCCTTTATCATTCCTGTTTCAACTGAGCCAAACTTATTATGAGAAGGCGTTGCTAGATAGTATACAGTATCTATGTGGACCCTGGTCAGTCAAGAATAGATGTACATTCAAGATGTACAAGGCATGAAGGGGGGATTGAGGTGTTATGACAAAACAAAATAAGGCCTTTTGGCCTTTCTCGACTTGTCATAGCACAGAAACAATCACACCTGCTGTATACCTTCAGCTCTCAGAAATGTCCTTCACCTCCTCCAGATGCCCGTCCACAATCAGCCACTCTGGAATCCTGACACCTTTGTTTACGTAACTGTCTGTATGTTCGTGTGAGCAGGTTTGTGTAATGAAGAAGATGTAAGAGGAAGCAGAGGTAAGAAATCTCAGAAGCAAACTTAAAGAAGCTGTAGAACTCTATCAGGACAGGTGGAAGAAACAGCAAAGATGGCCACCAGAATCCAGGCAGGGGTTTGTGGGAGCACTCACAGTAGACGGTGAGGGTGATGGTTTTCCTGGAGCGGGTGTTGAGGTAAGTGTTCTGAGCCAGGCATGCATAGTGGCCCGTGTGCATGCGTAGAACCTTGGTGATGGTGTACTGTGGGCCTGTGTACATCTGGGTGTTGTTGTAGAACCAGACATACTGACTGGGGGGATTAGAAGAAGCTTGACACAGGAGGGAAACCGTCTCTTTTTCCAGGGCGGAATAACCTCGCTCTGTCACTGAGTAAGGGGTGACATTGATCTGAGGCTGGTCTGGACCAACTAGAAAGAGACATAGCAGATTATTTTTGAGTTTCTCTTCATATCACACACCAAAAATTATATGATGCATCAAATTGTGTTGTTTATTTCAAAGAGTACTTTGGAGTCTCTTACAAATGATGTCGAGCCAGACTCGGTCACTGCGCTGCTGGTTGACCTGGTTGCTGGCAATACACCGGTACCATCCAGTGTGATTGCGGTTGACCTCAGTGACATTGAATCGGTTGTAGTCATGGATCTTGGCCATAGTGGTGATCTGGCCTTCCCGGCTCTCCTGTTCCCATATGTAATTAATCGGCCCTGTGCCATTCTCCAGGCCACAGCGCATGAACATTGACGTGCCCTCCACTGGCGAAGATTCACTCATCACAATGTAAGGGTTGGTAACTGGCACTGTTAAAGTCATTACAAAATGGAACCTCATTACTGATAGATCATGAAAGAGTGGCTGTAAAATATAATAAAATTACTAGCACAACCTAGATAATAAACAAGTGAATGTTATTTTATTTGACCTTTAAATGTATTAATTTATTAATTACGTACATGGTAACAAACTATCCATGCTAATAATGTCAAAGTTATACTTAACCAGCTTAATCACAAGACTTCTTTAGTCAAAATTCCTTGGTATTAACAATATAACAACAATTTATGTCTATACTAGTTAAGAACACTTTGGGGCACTAAAGTAACATGATTTTAACGTAGGGTTCCTGCACCACTCTAAATTCCAAGAGCAATCTAAATTAATCTTGAACTTGGTCAACCATTGTTCAGATCAGTACTTAGATAACCTGTGATTACTACTGACCTAGAACATGCAGAAATACATAGTAGTAATACAGCCTGGCTCCATCCGGGGTATCATACAGTGCCTGGCAGGTATACACTCCTTCCGCAGCCAGAAGAAGCTTCTCAATGGACAGAGAGGCGCTGTTGCTTATTACTGTCAGATTACCCAAGTCACTGGCTAATTTCTGTATTTTTGGACCCTTCCCAAAGTTGTACACCACAGCACGGATGGTGTCTGTGCCCGGTTGGGTGAAGCCCCAGATGTAGACATCAGGTAAAGTGGGGCCACACTCCAAGATCACTCCACGTCCCACCACGCCATCGGTTTTGGTCTCATGGTATACCACTTGCCCCGGGTCCAAGATCTCAACGCCTAGGAGAACACACACATTTTTTTTTAAAGGTTGTAGTGATGCAAGATTTTATCATATATATTATTAATATATTATAAGGGTAAAAACACAAACTAATTCTGAACAAGTCTGACCAAGAAAATGCTCCTAAACAAATGGAGCAGCGGACAAATGTATGTTTGAAAGTATTAGTTGACATTGAAACAGAATATTAAAAAATATTGAAAATGGTTGATTTTCTTACCTTGAAGGATGAGTGGAATAAATATAACAGTCAGACAGATATAAGGCACCCCTAAAACTCTATGAACCATGGTCCCATGATCTCATGCCCAATGCCTTAACTAATACGTAAAAAAGCACAACCGTTGTCTCCAAAAAAGAAAAAAGAGAAATATCCAATTAATATAATATGTGTCCTCTCCGAGCTTATGATTACAGCCGCAAGTCCACAAGCTCAATGAGAGAAAGAGGCAACTGAGTCTATCTAAACTGATTTGGCTTGAATAATTCACAGACCTTCCCCTCCATGTACAGGAATACAGCAGACTGGAGTAGAAAGGTTTAGGATGACACAATGATAGCTGTGTCTCATCTATTATTGAGGGTGGTGGTATGGATGGCCGTTCTTGCATTCCATCACCCACAGTTAGAAAGAAAAAACCTCTGATACATGCTGAGTTCCAACACAATGATTTATTCTCTTATATAAATAATAATAATAATTTAAATTGCTAATATTGCATATGCCTAAGAGCATCAATTCATCCATTTTAGATTATGAATACATTTTCACCAAAATACATCTTTTTCCCCCATAATTTTGGATTTCACTTTACCCATCCCCGCTGTCCATGTCTAACTACAGAAGTGATTTAATGCAAGCTGCATATAAAGGTAGGCCATGTCTAATGTGCAATAAAAAAATAAAAATAATAATTTGGATTTCAGGGCTGGTTGCTGGGTTCACAGCCTGAGGAGATGCACTTTAATCACAGATCCCTGCTCTTATAAGCTCATCCCCTCCCTACAAGGTTTGAGGTCAGAATTATAGTGTGTGTGTGTGTGTGTCCTTGTTTATATTACATTGTGGGGACCCGATGTCCCCATAAGGGTAGTAAAACCTGAGATAACCTACATTGTGGGGAGCAGCCAGCAGTCCCCACTTTTCAAAAGGCTTACAAATCATACAGGATGAGTTTTTTTTATAAAGTAAAAATGCAGAATGTTTCCTATGATGGGTAGGTTTAGGGGCATGGGCAGTGTAGGGGGATATAAAATACGGTTTGTACGGTATAAAAACCATTACGTCTATGGAGTGTCCCCACAAAGATAGTGAACCAGACGTGTGTGTGTGTGTGTGTGTGTGTGTGTGTGTGTGTGTGTGTGTGTGTGTGTGTGTGTGTGTGTGTGTGTTTCCATCCATGACAGCTCCACCAAGCAAAGGAAACAGAGTGACTCCCTACATTCATTCATGAGTTTCTCATGTTACGCTTCCATGTAAAGTGGACAAACACACCCGGACAGAGAGCACAACCCAAATACACAGATGTCAATGAAAATTATGATATCTAAATATTACATAACAATTCTGAATAATTATATTTCGTTATGCAATACATTAAAAAAAACTCAATAGTGTCAAATATACTTTTTTTGTAACCACTGAGGTTACACTCAGGTTACACTGAGGTTCTGATACAAGTACCATTGATCTGAACACAAGAGAGACAGCTGGTTTACAGCTGCTCCAAAACTGACACTCTCATGCAAATGTTCATAATCTGAGTTATGTAATTAGTGCAAATCAGTTCTGTAACCAGACAAAACCAGCTGTGATCTGTCATGTTCATGCCAGATGGCATACAGTATGTCATATGTATATATTAAATGGAATCTATAAATAGGTTTAATCAGATTATTATTATAAACCTTGTGTAATCATCACAATCATTTACTCATCACTCAATGCATTGCGTCATCATTTCCTGGTAAAAAGCAAGAAAATATTCAACTTTTTCAGATATAATCAGTCATACTAAAACCAAACAAAATTTATATTGAATCCAATGTTTGTATTTTTATTAGTAGAAAAGAAAGAAAAAAATCACAAGTGGTTAAAACATATATTTACATCATTAACTTATTCAAAGCTGGTCACTATAACAAGACACAAATACATAATGCATCACATTTCTGCACACTGCGTCATGCCCATACACTATATAAATACTCTTTATACAGTCAGTAAAACTGCAGTGGATGAAATAACTTTTCATATACCATTGTGCATGAATGTGACAAAGCATAATGTACACGTTAATAAAAGACAAATGACCAAAGAGATTCACAGTTCTACATAAATACTTCATGGAATATGCTGGTGTGCATGTAAAAAAAAACTATCACACACAAACACGCACACACGCACACACACACACACACAGACAGTGTTTGTAAATAAACAACTTCTTAAGAGGCAATGATTTAATTTTTATGTTTCTAGCATGTTATATGTTTGGCAACAATTCGATGATGACAATGTCAAGATTTATCAGGCTCAAATTCTGAAAGAATGGTTGGAAGGGAGCATTAAGGATCATTTTCACATGAATTGGCACCTCTGAGTCCGGACCTTAAATTCATTGAAAGTCTTTGGGATGTGCTGGAGGAGACTTGACAGAGAGCTTGAGTCTTGCATTGTCAATGCAGGATATTGACCAAAAATGAATGCACCTCTTGATGAAAATAATGCTGTGATGTTATTTCCATTATGCCAATGCATGTGTGAAAATGATCCTTCATGCTCCCTCTCAACCCTCCTTTCACAGTTTGAGCCTGATGAATCTTGACATTGTCATCCTGGAATATGGCAATAATGCTTCTTCCTACATGGTTGTTTAAGAAATGAAACACTCTATTAGGGTAGAAAGAACTATTAGCTATTAGGGTAAGAAGAACTGTTGCCAAACATAATATCATGCTAGAAACATGGACTGCAATAGTTATCCAATCATTGACTCTTAAGGATGTGCCTATTTAAATCCAAACAGCATTTTTTTTAATGGCGGGCAGTGTTTATATATATATATATATATATATATATATATATATATATATATATATATATATATATATATACACACAGAATATAACATTTAAAGATGAAAAAAAGAAGAATAATGATTATTTTGTAAAGTTTAGGTCATAGATCATCTGATTGTCTTTAGTTATACTATCACGAAAGCTGCAAAAAGACCCATTTTAATATAAAATTATTAAAAATAATAATTAGGATTGAAAATAATAAATATGATGTTTATTAGAAATACCTAGCTAAATTTGACAGTGTTTAAATAAATATATATATTTTTACAAATTTATATATATATATATATATATATATATATATATATATATATTTATTTTTTTTACAATTTTTTATATATATATATATATTTTTTTTTTTTTTACAAATTTTTATATATATATATATATATATATATATATATATTTTTTTTTATATATATATATATAAATTTGTAAAAATATATATATTAATTTAAACACTGTCAAATTTAGCTACGTAGAACTAAAACCTGTTCAGAAATTAAACAAATACAGTGAAAATCCCAAATGACATAAGACAATAGAGTAATGCATGACTGCACAGGATACAATAAACAATATGGGCCTGTTGTGAATGGGGTGCACAGACCACCGACCTACTTTATGACAATGAGAATTTATTGTGTACATATAATCAGAATCTACTGTAATGCTTTCATCTGTAATGATTTGTAGATTAAATCTAAGCAATATTATTATTACAATTGAAAATACGCATGCAAATCCAATTTTGCTTAGAGAGTACTTTTTTTTTAAGTTTCCAGAAAGAACACAATACAAAAAAGTACACAATGGCCAGAGCAGCTGAATAAAGAGAGAGAGAGAGAGAGAGAGAGAGAGAGAGAGAGAGAGAGAGAGAGAGAGAGAGAGAGAGAGAGAGAGAGAGAGAGAGAGAGAGAGAGAGAGAGAGGTCGCTTATGTATTCATACGTACTGCTCTTTCGGGAAGGTGTATGAGGAGATTGGGCCGGGGGGTGTGGGGTATGTGAATACGGCGGTCTGGTTGCTGTGCTGAGTGTAGGGGTGTTGGGGCAGGAAGGTCAGTGGAGGTTGAATGGGAGGAGAGTGCTGCTCCAAATAATCCTCTTTGTTACACGCCAAACGGTAACTCACGTAGTCTGCCGTGTTTGGGAGCTCATCGTAGAACCTCCCAGGGCTCTGTGGGAACAAAGATACAAGGTCAGATAGAGAGAAAGAGAGAATGAGCGCTGTGTATATTTAATGAGAACGCTGACACCGTCACCCTGATATTACGCATGTAGGTGCTGACACACTCAAACCTGGACCATTTTTGTCCAAATCAGAAAACATAAATGTTTAAAAAGTGGCAAAGTTCAAGGAAGTTATATAGAGTTACTGCTAAAGCATACGCCTCTTGTGAGAGGTATTAGGACTCAGCAGGGAGAAAGTAACAGCATGTTTGTTCTCTTCTCCAGTAGGAGTCGCTCTCAACTCACTAAAGCTGAGGCCAAAGGCAATTCAGGTTTATCATTAAAGCCTCAGTACCTCTATTCAGGTCGGTAGTCAGACCATGGTGCATTAGTGCTTCTTTTCATCTGATAAAATGGACTGAGTACTGCTGTTTCTGTGGCTTTACTGAGTGCTCTCTTACCTGGAAGTCATCAGCTGCCTTCTTTTTAGACGAAGAATGCTTTTTGTGGGCAGGGGAAGAACTATTCCTGCAATAATAGAGAGAAAGATATAGAGGGTTTTAACCAAAACAATTCCATCAAACAACTGGAGGCTCTGCTCTTTACCTATAATTTTCTTTAGCTATAATTCAGTAATATAAAAATGTTTTGCTTAGGCATAATTAATTTTCTAATAAGGTGAAAGAGTGTATATATGTATGAATGTATGAGTGTATATATATATTACGATATAATAATGATAATGAAAAAAATATATATATATAATATAAAAAATATATATATTATATTATATATAGAGAGTGTTGGGGAAAAAATAATTGTAATTAATAGCAAAATAAAAGTTTGTGTTTACATAATATGCATGTACAATTATGTACAGCACACAAAGATGTACAATTTAGCTGGGTAAATATATTTTACCCAGTAATACTACCACAGAGGTATACATATATAACTGGGTTAAGAAAATAATTACACAGGCTTCAATGTACAGTCTGGAAGTTTGGAACAGGTATCCTTACAAATGTAGCATTTTGAGTTGAGTACTTACGAATCATTGTCTGACCCTGTGTGTTTGTGCCGCTGCTGTTTGTTGACCAAATATATTATGCCAGCTATACAGAAGATAATGCCCAGTCCAATCACCCATCCAAGGACACCCATCACCCTCTCTGCAGCGCTCAGTGACTGGGGTTTCTCTGCAGGAAAAATAAATATTGGCCAACTCCTTGCTAATTCAACCATTATACACAGATCAGGCATAACATTATGACCACTGACAGGTGATGTGAATAACGCTGATTATCTCTTTATCACGGTACCTGTTAGTGGGTGAGATATATTAGGCAGCAAGTGAACATTTTGTCCTCAAAGCACGATCATTCAAATACACTCCAGGGTTTCTACAGATAGAAAGCCATATGCTAATTGCTGAAGTAACCCTTTAAGGATTTGAGCAAGTTTAACAAGGGCCAAATTGTGGTGGCTAGATGACAGAGCATCTTCAAAACTGCAGCTCTTGTGGGGTGTTCCTGGTCTGCAGTGGTCCGTATCTATCAAAAGTGGTCCGAGGAAGGAACAGTGGTGAACTGGGGACAGGGTCATAGGTGACCATGGCTCATTGATACACGTGGGGTGTTTTGGCTGGCCCGTGTTGTCCGATCAAACAGGCGAGCTACTGTAGCTCAAATTGCTCAAGAAGTGGCTGGTTCTGATAGAAAAGTGTCAGAATAAACAGCGCATTGCAGTTTGTTGTGTATGGGGCTGCATAGCCGCAGACCAGTCAAAGCTCATGCTGACCCTTGTCCACCTCCGAATGCGGCAACAGTGAGCATCAGAACTAGCATCAGAACTGGACCACGGAGCAATTTAAGAAGGTGTCACATGGGTGGCCCGGTGCTTATGCGTTGCTTACCTGGGGAATACATAGCAATCCATGTGGATGTTACTTTAACACGTGCCACCTACCTAAGCTTTGTTGCAGACCATGTACACTCTTTCATGGAAACAGTATTTCCTGGTGGTTGTGGCCTCTTTCAGCAGGATAATGCACCCTGCCACAAAGCAAAAATGGTCCAGGAATGGTTTGAGGTGTTGACTTTGCCTCCAAATTGCCCAGATCTCAGTCCAATCAAGCATCTGTGTGAGCGGATCTTGAGCGGATGTGCTGAACAATAAAGTCCTAACCATGGAGGTCCCTACTCGCAACTTGCAGGACTTAAAGGATCTGCTGCTAACATCTTGGTCCCAGATACCTCAGCACACCTTCAGTGGTTTAGTGGAGTCCATGCCTCAAAGGGTCAGGGCTGTTTTGGCAGCAAAAAGGGGACCAACTGAATATAAGGACATAATGTTATGCCTGATTAGTGTATACACTACGTAACACATAATCACTGTCACTGACTTTTTAAATAATGGGATAGTACTTAAGTACTCAAACGGGACATGCCTCTGAAACATGTTTCTGCTCTAACATTAACGAGAATAGCTCTATTGTTCGGCTCAAGTCCTATTGTTTTGTGTTGATGAGAAAAAACCCCACACATCCGGCTCACATTAGCTTACATGCCCTTCTTTTGTGCAAACTCATAATAACAAACGGGGCTGCCATGGAAGGCATTCATGTGAGCTTTCACTTAGGTCATTGTGTACATAAAACAACAATGATGTCAATACCAACTAGTAAAAAGGGGATTAGTCCTGGGGTGCTCTAATGGCTGTAAAAGAGATGCTAATGGAATAATGTTTCCACTTGAAACAGACCTATACCCAACCTCAAAGAAGAAACTCAAACCGCAAAGAACGTCCAGACCAGATGGCCCCAAACACACTTAAATGGCTCTTCTTGGAAAGTGGAATTTCTTCATTTATTGATTCCTAGCCAAATATTATTCATAATCATAATCAAACATAGAAGACTAAAATTTATTTGAAAAATGAACTGACTTGATATACAGTTGTATTTATTTAAACCAAGAATTCACAAGACTTATTAACAATAAATACAAATAACAAGAACAGCAAAAACAAACACTGTAGATCTGAAAATGTTTGTCTTGGTGGCATAATAAACTTCATAACACATATTTTACAGCACATCCTAGTAAAAGTCCATTAGCTGAACAACACCAAAAGCAAATGTAACATTCAAGCAGTTTGTTCCTCAGCATAAAAATTAAATAATTGTTAATAAAGCGATTCAACCCACTTACACAGTATAGTAGAATGTATTTTTCTATCATCTCAAATAATTTCAAATAACAACATGAACATTACATTTTCATAAGCAGGCCTTATATTGTAGTTTGCAGCAACAGAGACATGCAGTGAATCGCTGGCTCTTGAGAGCTACAGCCAGTTTATTTCATTGCTTAGTTTATTTGATTGCTCTTATTCTAAATATGTGGTATTTTGACAGTGCAGAGATATTAAACCTGTGATTATAGCAGCCAGAAAGACACTATTCTGTTCAATAACAAAAACACAACATCTGACAAAACAAGGCAAAGTTTCCAAGAATCATGCATAAAATTATATCCACAGTGCAAGAATTTCACAGTTTATAGGTTACAGTTTAACCTGCCCTTGAGTGAACAGAGAGGCCTACCAAGGCTAAACAGCTTTCTCAAAACAATTGGCACCGTCAAGACATATCTATACTCATCCAAACTTGACATCCATTTTAAAGTACTGTACTGACAAATGCCTAGTCTATGTTAGTGACATTAGCTCTGTTACAAAACCTAGTGAGTCAGCATCGTAAACATAATTGAAAATAACTAATTTGGGACACGTACCTTGGTAGAAGCTCTGCACAGGAGAACTCAACTCAATTGATGTTAACATGGTTTGAAGTTAGCATGTTGCTAAGCTAACAGCACTGTTACAAAAACTAATGATTTAACATCCTAAATGTCATGGAAAGTGACCGTTTTGGGATGTCTAAATAGTCAGAAACACGGTGGGTTACAAAAATAGTGCTGTGCGCAGGAGAACGCATCTCACAATTTATTTCAATAGAGCTTGAAAATTAGCCTGTTGCCAAGCTAACTGCACAATACTCTATACGCATTAACATTTTTAAATAATCATAATAACTAACATTTCTTTTTCTTGCGGGATTAACATTTAAATACTAAATGTCTCCAACAGTTAGGCCAAAAATAGTATGTCTGAATATAAAAAAAGGAAACAAAACTAGACAACTGTCTGAAAATATATTTAACCTCATGACTTGAGCAACCAGCTGAAGCAAGGAATCCAAATGTGAAGAACAAACCATATTAGAGAAACAATATGTAATGAATCATGTCACCTTTGCCATGCACTTATTCTATAATCAGTTGTACTCTTTTTTTGTCTAACGATTCTCTCTGAAATTGGTCTGAGATTCTCTTGGCCACGATTGAAGCATATTCAAAGGAATTGTCTGGAGTCTGTCTGGTTACTGCTGTGCAATAGGTTAGCGGAAGACTAAAGACCTTATTCCCAAGTGATCGTATTCACTGGAGGCGAGATGTCGTCTGACTCAGTGGGGCTTTTAGGTATCCAGGGTTGATGTAGCTATAATTCTTAGGCATTTAATGCCATCAGTATAGCAATTGTCTTAGGCATCTTGTGCAGTCATAATATTATTCTTAGGCATCTGGTTTTCCCAATTTAGTCAAAGTAGCTATTCTTGGGAATCAGGGGTTACCGACGTAGTCAGAATGGGGAGTCACCTGAGGATAATATTGGAGGTGTCGGGGGAAACCTAGTCTATGATTGTGATGCTGATTTAGAATTTATATAAAACTGACTATTTCAAGAGCCAGCACAATTATACATTATGCAAATTTGAAAAAATGCAAATAACTATGCATAATAATGATGGCTGCCATAAACAGCTTGCAAGGCTTTGAAACTGAGAAATGATGTCATGTAAAGTAATTGACATGGCCAATCATTGGTCATCTCCAAATATCCATCATCATTTTGGATTTTCATGCCAACAATGTTGTCTAGGTGAATCTAATCCAACGTCAGTTTGGATCCCAGAGCCTTCTTCAATAGGAAGGAGATGGCAAAGAACGTGACGATAGCAAAAAAGGGCCACGCTGAGAAGAAGAACGTTTTGATTTCTACACATACCACTCTTCTTTAGAGATGACAGAGCCGTCCATCTGAGGAACCATGTCCACTGAGACCTCCACCTCAGATCCATACTCGTAAAAATAAGTCTGCTCATTACATCCGCATCTCTCATGGTCCTCGATCAGTCCTGTGCAGTAGGCCTTCATCCTGCTGTCATGGCAGTTGGGAAACCCCTCAGCGCTTCCTCCTAAGACACTGGAGTCTCTGTAGAGTTCCAGCTTCTTCTCTTCACCTGATTCTTCAGAGAAGGTAAGACTGTGAGGTAGCGAGAGGTGTGGCGGCACGCTCCCAGCCTTGCTGTAGCCATTTCCAAGGATTTGTTTCTTCGTACTGTAATTTCCTTTAAATGTGCATCTCCGACGATAGAAAAACACTACCAGGAGTGTAATGGCAGCCAACAGCACTGTCCCACAAACAACAGCTCCCCCAATGACAACACCAGCTTGCTGCTGCTCCTGAGACACCTCGTGTGGGAAGCTAGGGAATTCTGGGTAAGGAAAGTCATATTGGAGTCATATTGATCACTTTCAAATAGCATAACAATATGGGGTTGTTAAAGACCTTGTGTTTTGTACATGTGTTGATGTATTTCCTGTTGAAACAGGAAGTTGAACATATCAAAGGGCTTGTACCTTTACTTTGAACAGGTTATAGACTTACTTAGTAGTTACACTACTGTTCAAAAGTTTGAATAAAAAGGTATTTTTTTTTTTTTTTAAAGTCTCTTGTGCTCACTAAGGCCCCAATGAGACAGAGCGCAATTTTTAAATATTAGTAATATTAGTTTATTTTTAAATAAATTTTTTATTTGAGAGGTAGTGACAGCACAGCTGATTTGGCGGTTGCCTAGCAACATAAAAAAACACTTCTTCAGCCATTTCTGACCAGAGAATTTTATGTTTTGAATTGTTAAAAAATCACAGCTTCATCGAAATGGTATGAAACTTGGCGAATTTTATGACACTTAAATTAACACTTATGACAAAAAACATTTGAGGGCATGATTCAAACAGGCTAAGTGGTTGGAAAAAATAGACACATTTACACACTTATGAACCACTGTGTCTGTAATAGAGCTTGAGAGTATGTGAAATCACTTCATTAATTCAGTAATAATGCAGAAAAAGCTCACTGCCATGATGTCGTGCCTGAATGAATTAAATTTGAAATTAAAAATTTGGTAACAAAATTCTTCCTTGCGATCTCTTTGTAACACAATGTTCAGGGTCGACTGTAATCATAATGCATAAACTAACACTTCAAATCTTTATTTGAAAAAAAAAAATTGAGGTAAAAAAATAATTTAAAAAATCACAAAAAAATCTAAAACTTGACAAAAAGTAGTGAAAGCGGGGTTTCTGAAATCCACTGACACTTCAATATACTGTATAAATCCAAATTAAATGAATAATAAAAGCCTTAATCAATATTTATCCTCCTTTATTAATATGATTTTTAATGATTCTTTCCAGTTATGATTTTTTCTTGTTTTCTAAAGTGTGTATTTGGTCTCTAAGGAGTGACTGAGGGTCTGGGCTAGAGATGTGTGACGTTTCACTAAACACCTGATAGCAATAAGGTGTGTTTGGATTTTGGAGGTATCACACCCCTAACATGCCAGGAGTGTAGTAACATTGTGCTGACTTAGCCCGGCATCCAGATATGAAATATGGCTTTGTCTTTCATTTAATTTATTAGATTTTATTCATTTTATATTTCCTTTATCTAAAACACTGAAGAGTAAAGATGAACATTGCCTGTACTTTTGTCTGTATCTTTCACTGAGAGCAAGCACATGTTATCAGTATATTTTAGGTTGAACTGGAGCTTAATCAGCTCCAACCTTGGAGAGACTGTTTATCTGTCTATGTGCGCAATATTCTGTGTTACAGATCAGTGTTGAGGTGAACTACAGGCATCCACAAGAGATGGGTGGACTTGTTGTTCTAGGAAAGCTGGCGCCTGCTCCAGATTTTGAAGGTCACTACGTGCCTAATTCCAGGGTAAAAGCGTCAACAAGTGATTTGTGGACACGTGCATCTGATTAAATGACAATGTGTGGAAATTCACCATGACTGTTCATTTTCTCTGAAACAATCAGAATAATCCACCTTGCATTAATGACGTGGATTGACCATGAAAACAGTACAACTGTTGGGACAATTGTATGTACGATGGGCGGGGATATGAAACGGGAAGAGAGGTAGCGCGGCCTACAAATCCTTATGAGACTTGAAGCTGACTTCTGCTGATGAAACTGCAAACTATTCTTCAGTAAATTTTTCTTTTAATTAATTGCACTCCTGACTCTTGGTCTTCATTTTTAAATACTGGTCTTGGGTCATAAACTGTTAACCCCTAACAGTAGTCTAGAGATTTTTTGAATATTTAAATCTTCCCCATAAAAAAAATATGTAGGGGAGAGCATAGTTAAAAAAAAAAAATAATAATAATTTCTAAACATTGACTCACAGTCTTTATTCACATCTTTCTCATGGTTTCTCAATAGGATTCATAAAAGTATATAATATTCTAGTATATTTCTAATAAGGGCACAATGTAACGCAGTGTTACAACATGCCCAACCGGCACAACTGGGATTTAACCACGGCTCGTGTCTCCTGCTGGTTAGATCAGCTTTAAAGAACTAGCTCAACTCTTAAATAACAGATATAAGATTAAAATAATATCAGATTTTATTTTAAATAAACATAAAAAACAGAGACGAAAAATGAACGCAGGTAAGACATTTACTTTTGCTATGGTTAAATAAAAGTTCAGTGGTATCTTACAAACATATTTTTCTTTATATAGTGTTGATATGGCAACTAGTAAATACACTATGTTTCTTCATCCTGGCATGTGTGAAAAGTGTTAAACCATTACAACCAACCCCATGTTAGGTTGTGCCGCTTTCCCATAGAAAGTAAAAGAAATGGACAGAGCTATCCCATTGACTTCAACGGCGGAAAAATGAGGCCAATCAGAGGCTCTCACTTCCTGATGGCTGAGCGAACTGCGCAGGCTCAGACTGAGCTTGACGACGTAGATGTGACGTGAGCAACCTGTCTGACAGTAGATCTTCTAGTAGTTGTGGAAAATAAAATCTGAATCACGTTGTTTAAATATTTTCTCCCGCTGCTTTTGGCTCACTATGGGCTTCTCCCCATTCTTCTCCCTTGACTTTATCAGACTTTGTCTCCACGTCCCCCCGACTGCCTCATAGACAGTAAAAAGTTGCTTCTGAGCGTCTCCTTCTGTCTATACGGTAATTTCTCAACTGTGCGACAGAGTCGCGTTGGTTATGACGCAATCCTTAGCCTATTTTTACAAAAACAGCTTCTACGGGGCGATAGTGTAAGATACAAGGTAACGGAGCCTTTTATGCACTGTCGTGTTTCTTTAGAAATAAACAATGAACAAATGGAGTCTTTAAACGTCTCAGATGTAAAGTTATTCACTGTCAAAGTGACTCAAAATGAATGGGAGTCAATGGGATGCTAACAGCAGGTGATGGCTTGGTTAGCAATGGCAGCCCCTAGGGGTGGAACGCTTTCCGAGTGCTAGATTACCCCCTTGCGCTCACCCCTAGCCTTATTATGTCTTAAAACAACTAGTCATACCAAAGCTGCTCTATAGAGAGTTATACAGGCAACTAGTGGTTACACCAGGATGTTACTTGTTTTCTTTCTATACTCTCAACAGATGGTGCTAATTTGCCTTCAAATAAATTAATTTTAAAGGTCTATACTATATTAGATTTTTTTAAATTAATAAATAAATATTAAATAGTACCACAAAACCCTCTCAAAATGCTAAATAAAAAAAGGAAAAATATTATTAAACTAAAAAGAAGTTACATTTCAGGGGTCCGGTCACTTTTGACCACTAGTGTTTTCCAAGTAAAGAACAATGTCAAACAAAAAAAGGCAGTGCTGTGCATTTAATCAGGACCTAAAGCTGCATTTATTTCAAATAAAAATAGTAATATTGAGAAATTTTATTAAAAAAATTAAATAACTGTTTTAATTAAAATATGTTTAAAATGTATAACCTGTGATGGCTAAGCTGAATTTTCAGCATCATTACTCCAGTCTTCAGTGTCACATGATTCTTCACAAATTCTAATATGCTGATTTGCTGTTTAAGAAAGAAACATTTCTTATTATTATCAATGTTGAAAACAGGTGTGCTGTGTAATATTTTTGTAGACACGGTATATAATGCATTTGAAAGCATTTACTTGAAATATAAAACTTTTGTAACAATATAAATGTCCTTGTCAATTTTTATTAATTTATTGCATCCATAATAATCGTATTCACCCATATTCAATTAACTTTTGAACAGTATAGCGTAAAAATGTAACTTTTAGGAGTCCACTTACTGTAAGACCACAAAACCACAAAGCTCCTTTTTTGATTTCACAAGGTCTTTAAAAAAGTAACATGGATAGAAGAAGGGAGTAGGGATGGGGAAGACTTTTCTTTTCTTTGTACAATCCCAGGTGCCGTCACTACACCAAAGAGACCGAAACATGCAGCAGGCCGGAAGAACAACACATACATGAACACACAAGTAAATGTTTCTATTCAACGTTTCTATAGACCACACCTTATGTTAACAGCATGCCAAAAGGAAAATGTGATTCAGGAGATCCTCAAAGACCACAGTTCATTCAGGAGCCACATGCAGACAACTTGCAGCCACATGCAAAGTGCTGCACCAGCAAGCAAGTGAATAAAAACAAACACAGCTCAAGGCCAAAGAACTTTCAGGCAGTGAGCATCCACAGAGTTTACTGACACAACAATGGCATGATGAGGCTTATTAAGTGATGTTTCAGAGGCAGTCGTGAGTAAGACTGTAAAGATTCACAAGTATATTCAAGATTCACATGCATATTCACATGCACAAAAGCAGCCAAGCATTCGGTCCAGACGGACGTGTAAACAATGTACCTGTGACAATGACCTCCACGGATGCTGAGCCTGTCCCAATGCTGTTGGTGGCGTCGCAGAGGTATGTGCCCGCGATGTCATAGGTTACAGGACCTTTGAAGATCAGCACATCATCACGCATTTCGGCTGTACTCGGCATCGTTCCATTCAAGCTAGAGAGAGAAATGCTCATCAGGATGTGCGTGAGATTTCACTGATCCTAAGATGCAAAAAACTACTTTTTTAATATCTTAGAGGAATGTTCTGGAATAAGTTTAATTGCATTTCTATTAAACTTTTAACTGACAAAACATTTTTTGTGTGTGTTTATAGTAATGCACTTACAATGACATTGTGTGGGGCAAGGCATCGTACCAAAATAAATGGTACAAAAACACAAGTAAAGCCAGAAAATGTAACCACAAGACTGAATCAAAATAAGTGCTTAAAGTGCAAAAAATATGAGATTCATTTTACATGGAATGCCCTTGGCCTATAGACATCAACTGTAAGTGCAATGCACACCTGAGTTTAAATTATTTTCTGTGGTAACCGACAAACTTACTGAACCCAGAACATTCCTTAAAATAAAATGTTGTCATTTTGGACAACGGTATATTTTGCCATCATTTTGCCATCTTAGACCATCATTCAATATATTTTTATAATGATAAATGATAAATTAGCACAAAATTCGAAGGCATGTTATTTACTTACTATCTCCACTGAAACAAAGAGATGGATGGGTTGGCGTCGGCCAAGCAGGTGAGCTGAACGTTTTCTCTGTTTAAATACCAGTTTCCATCGAAGCCATCTATTAACACCTCTGGTTCATCTGTAGACAAGGAGCAAAATACAACATAAATGTATATTTTTTGTATATATGTATGTACATAAATGCATTCTGACTACTGTTAAAGAGTTGGATTTTCATGCTAAACATGGCTAAAATAAAAAGAAATTAAAAATGAGTTGGATGTTTGATGGGAGTATTTCTGTGCAAAATATACTGCTTCAGGATTCTAACAAGTTTTGTAAAGTTTTTTTTATTTTTAGTATGGCCCTGTATGACGTCATAAAGAGAGAGCAAGAGCACGGCCATCAACGAGCTTCGAGCTTTAGTGCTGCACTTGCTCGAGAAAGATTTGTCATTTTGTTTTTAGACCACAAAATCGACAATGCCACTAAAGAAGTGTGTTTTTATTTGTGAGGGAAAGATAACTGTTTTCTTTGATAACTAGCTTTCCAAATAGCCCAGCCTTAAGGAAACAGTGGATGCAGTTTGTTTTTCCGGAGCAGCAACGGAGCAGAACAGCGTGTGTGTGTGTGTGTGTGTGTGTGTACTTGTGACCCTTTAGCTCCGCCCACTGCACGCCTCCACGAGTCTGGCTGTTTTCGGACAGAATTAACACAGCAGGTATGTTTACATGGAGCACTGTAATCGGTTTAAAAGTACAATCCGAATGAAAATGCTCCATATAAACACCTGAATCGGAATAAAAATGCTCAAACTGAATGAAATTGTAGTCGGTTTGAGAGGGGTGGGATAAACCTTTTCATGAACCGATGAAATGAAAAATGTATCCATGTAAATGACCTGACCCAATTATTTTCAGTGTGTGTCCTCATATGACGTGATACACAGCGTGCGCCTACACCAGTGACCGCGCACCGCATTCACACGCAGGCTATAATGTTGAGAGGAAATTTTAATTTTAATTTTTCTGAGGGGTAAACTTGTTATTTCGTAAGAAGTTATGAAGATAATATTGGCATAATGACACAGACATAGCCAGGCTACATCCTCTCATCTTGACAGCGTTTGTCCCAGGCACTTTTTACTTCAACTGCGCCTGACAGAATAATACATTTTTTCTGAGATGATTGCACTTTATAACAAATACAGCGCCTTGTGAAAGTATTCGGCCCCCTTGAACTTTGCCACCTTTTGCCACATTTCAGGCTTCAAACATAAAGATATAAAACTGTAATTTTTTGTGAAGAATCAACAAGTGGGACACAATCATGAAGTGGAATGAAATTTATTGGATATTTCAAACTTTTTTAACAAATCAAAAACTGAAAAATTGGGCGTGCAAAATTATTCGGCCTCTTTACTTTCAGTGCAGCAAACTCTCTCCAGAAGTTTAGTGAGGATCGCTGAATGATCCAATGTTGACCTAAATGACTAATGATGAGAAATAGAATCCACCTGTGTGGAATCAAGTCTCCGTATAAATGCACCTGCCCTGTGATAGTCTCAGAGGTCTGTTTAAAGCGCAGAGAGCATCACGAAGAACAAGGAACAAACCAGGCAGGTCCGAGATACTGTTGTGGAGAAGTTTAAAGCTGGATTTGGATACAAAAAGATTTCCCAAGCTTTAATCATCCCAAGGAGCTCTGTGCAAGCGATAATATTGAAATGGAAGGAGTATCAGACCACTGCAAATCTACCAAGACCTGGCCGTCCCTCTAAACTTTCAGCTCATAGAAGAAGACTGATCAGAGATGCAGCCAAGAGGCCCATGATCACTCTGGATGAACTGCAGAGATCTACAGCTGAGGTGGGAGACTCTGTCCATAGGGCAACAATCAGTCGTATACTGCACAAATCTGGCCTTTATGGAAGAGTGGCAAGAAGAAAGCCATTTCTTAAAGATATCCATAAAAAGTGTCCTTTAAAGTTTGCCACAAGCCACCTGGGAGACACACCAAACATGTGGAAGAAGGTGCTCTGGTCAGATGAAACCAAAATTGAACTTTTTGGCAACAATGCAAAAGTTTTGTTTGGCATAAAAGCAACACAGCTCATCACCCTGAACACACCATCCCCACGTCAAACATGGTGGTGGCAGCATCATGGTTTGGGCCTGCTTTTCTTCAGCAGGGACAGGGAAGATGGTTAAAATTGATGGGAAGATGGATGGAGCCAAATACAGGACCATTCTGGAAGAAAACCTGATGGAGTCTGCAAAAGACCTGAGACTGGGACGGAGATTTGTCTTCCAACAAGACAATGATCCAAAACATAAAAATCTACAATGGAATGGTTCAAAAATAAACATATCCAGGTGTTAGAATGGCCAAGTCAAAGTTCAGACCTGATCCAATCGAGAATCTGTGGAAAGAACTGAAAACTGCTGTTCACAAACGCTCTCCATCCAACCTCACTGAGCTCAAGCTGTTCTGGAAGGAGGAATGGGCAAACATTTCAGTCTCTCGATGTGCAAAACTGATAGAGACATACCCCATGCGACTTACAGCTGTAATCGCAGCAAAAGGTGGCGCTACAAAGTATTAACTTAAGGGGGGCGAATAATTTTGCACGCCCAATTTTTCAGTTTTTGATTTGTTAAAAAAGTTTGAAATATCCAATAAATTTCGTTCCACTTCATGATTGTGTCCCACTTGTTGTTGATTCTTCACAAAAATTACAGTTTTATATCTTTATGTTTGAAGCCTGAAATGTGGCAAAAGGTCGCAAAGTTCAAGGGGGCCGAATACTTTCGCAAGGCACTGTAAATAGCTTTTATAAAACCGTATAAGTCCTGGTGGCCGGTGAGAGTTGCTATGGCATCCGTGAACACATTCCAGCTGGAGAGGACAGCGTCAACATTTCTGAAGCGGCAGACAAACTGCTCTGTGATGATTGCCATGGAGAGTCAGCACATGTAAACCCCAGATCGGTTTAGATAACGTCTCATGTAAACAGTCCACTGAATCTTTCAATCAGAATTATTTTAATCGGAATGATGAAAAAGTGTGCATGTAAACGTGGCTAGTGTTTCTGTCTTTTATAAATCTGATAAAACTAAATACTATTCAGAGATATGAAGGATGCAACACTACACTATTAGGTACTCAAGATTAACATGAGATTGGTAGAAATTGTATGTGTTATGACCCCTTAAACAGCAACAAAGACTTTCTAATTGAAAATGTTCTAATTGAGACGACATGATGTATTTTTGAATACATATTCATACATATATCAAGTCTATTCTATTATATCCAGACAATCTATTATAATTTGTTGAAAATATGACCCTTCAGAAATCCTAATTTGATTTGAAAATCAGAAAACTGATTTAGTCCTTTTCAATCATCAATGTGCTGTTTAATATTTTTGTGGAAACTGTAAAACATTTTTGTCATGATTTTTTTAAGCAGTGTTAAGTTTAAAAAAACAGTTATTTAAAATAGTTTTGTGTTTAGTTTTTTTGTAACAAAGCAGTCTTCAGTGACTTTTGATTCATTTATTGAATCCCTGCTAATGAAGTATTCATTTTTTTTCCAAAAACGAAAAGCCAAACTTTTGAACCGTAGTGTATAGCATGGTTTCTTACACTGAATGTTGAGCGTGACGCTGTCTGTGAACTGTTCGTCATTATATGTGGAGATGCAGGTGAGCAGCTGTTGGTGTATTTCTCGACTAGGAACCACCAAGTAATCACTGCGCACAGTGACCGTCCCGTCGGGGTTGCTTATCTCCTGGGTGTTAAATTCTCCATCTAAATCAGTTTCCCATGTGATCACACTGGGTGGCTTCCCATTGGCAGAAACACATGTGGCCACAGTCATCTTGAGATCTTTGGATCCTGCCACTATGGAGGGTGTGGACAGACTCATCTGGATCATAGGGCGAACTGCAAGACAAATACAGAGGCTTACAACACAGGCAGAAGACCCCTGGATTACTGTAATATTCTGTCCCACATTATGCTTTGCAAGCTTTTCTGTTAATACATTGTGTTATTCATCAAGAACTACAATGCTCTATATAATAATCAGTTTTCATGGAAAACTTAGTATAGACAAAGGTCCCATCAACTTGGAAAATTATGCAATATGCACAGAAATTATTCTTCTGTGAAATCAAATGTTTTTACTAATCTTAAACCAAAAAAATAAATCTCAGTTAATGTGATGTGAGCGCTACAAAAATCCAGCAAAATCCACTGCAGCACAACCTTGGTGCACACCACAGTGACAGCAGCTAGTCATAACTGCTACAGCAGTAAGTACTTTTACACTGCTCAGGTTAAGAGTAATCTGATGATTGTGAGTTTTCAATTAATCACTAAAGCTAAATCACCAAAGGTTTAACTGGTTTTATGTAACTCATATCTTATATCTCTTAAACTGTCTGAATCTGAAAGACCTTAAACAAATTTGTGAGTCTCTATTTGCAAGTTATTTGGCTTCAATTAATCTCATTTGGAGTCATATTTGTACATACATAATAAACTGTAAAAAATAAAAACGTAAAATGTATTGGTAATTTTCTGTCAGGACATTATCCAGGAATTTTACGGAAATGTCCGTTAGTGCTTAAAACACAATCTAATGCTTAATTCGAAATACAGGTAAAACACCTGTAAACAATACAGAAAATACCTTCATATTTATACAGTAAATTGTGCCCTATTTTATGGACTTTTTTTACAGTGTACAGTCACAAAAATAAATGTATAATGGAAAGATTGCTGTACAGTTGGTATTAAGAGGATATTGGCATTACATACCATAAACAGTAAGATTAACCATGTTCTCCCTGTTGCCAGCTGGGAAGGTTGTGTACTCGCAGATGTAGGTGGATTCATCCAACAGTTTTAGTTTGTTGAAGACTATGGTGGTGTCCTCCAGGGAAGGCGTGCGCTGGCGGATGGCGGGGTTCTTGAAGCGCACGCGCTCTTTAAAGGGGTTGAGAACCGACACGCCCAGGGTTGGATTGGCGATGGCCACGTTCTGTTTAGTCCCATTGACCAGCTTCTGCCAGGTGACCTGGGAGATTTTTACAGGTGGGTTGCTGTTGACAAACTGACAGCGTAGCTCTACCTGTGAGCCCACAAATCCTGACTTACTGCTATCCATCTGGACCATCTGACCACGAACACCTGGGAATGGAAAGATTAACAGTCAGGGTTTCATTAGTCATCTTTCGTGGATGAACATGTAGATCAAATAAAGAACATACAAAGACAGACCTGCAAACTCCTCAGAGTAGGGGGGGGGGGGATATTATTCTGATGGACATCATCTGTTCGCTACGTGAATATATAGAAAAGTATCATTTATTTCTGTGATCAAAGCTGAATTTATCATCATCACTCCAGTCTTCAGTGTCACTAATCGTTCTCATATTAGGATTTGATGCTCAACAAACATTTATGATTATTACAGTGTTGAAAACAGTTTTGCTGCTCATGGTGCTGCTTCATTTTGTGGAAACCACCATACCATTCAAACATTTGTGGTAAAATTAAAAAAGAGAGAAATTAATACTTTTATTGATCAGACATAGGCTACATTAAATTGATCACAAGTGATATTTTTAATATTACAAAAGATAAGAATTTATTTAATAAATGCTGTCCATTGAACTTTCTCAAAGAATCCTGAAAAATAAAATGTATCATGGTTTCCACAAGTTTAAGCAGCACAACTGTTTTCAACACCGATAATAATCAAAAATGTTTCTTGATTATGAAATCCTCATATGAGAATGATTTCTGAAGGATCATGTGACACTGAAGACTGGAGTAATGATGATAAATTCAGCTTTGATCACAGGAATAAATTACACTTTACTATATTCACATAGAAAAAGGATGTTTTCATGTGTAATGGTATCTTACATTATTACTGTTTTAACTGTATTTTTGATTAAATAAATGCAGCTTTGGTGAGCAGAAGAAAAACATTTAAAATCTGTCAGTTAGCACTGCATTATTCATATGATATAGGCCTACTTTATTGTCAATAAATAGCTTACATTGAGATGGCTTGAAATAACAGCATATTGTCGCAATCTTCAGCTGCAGCTCCAGCGTGACAAAGTTCATGCAAAGATAATTTTTTGTCTCTGAATTTAAATCTTGATGTATTCACATTGGTTTCTATTAAATACACTTGCCCGTGACCTCAAGAAGCGCGTGATCAACCGAGGTAGAGAAAGCTGTCTTTAGCGACCCTGTTAACTTGCCCGCCCTTGAGCAAGTAACGCCGGTTCGAATCCCGCTCGGAGCGGGTCGACTAGGATCGGGAAGACCCAGTAAAAGTGCGGGGGATGAAAACACACTTTATTAAAAGTGCGGGGTTTTAAGTGCGGGGCGATATCAAAACCTGTAAAAATTTTTATAAACTACTAGTAGGGTAGACATTGCTTACTCAGTCATGAGATATCCTGTAAATATGTGTACTGTGCTTTCAATGCTGGGGCAATTAGCTCAGTAACTTCACTAATGGGTACATTCAGCTTACTGACCTAAAAAGACTTCTCTATCCATCAATACTATAGCATGTGGAGGACAAAGGGTAATGAAAGGTTGAGAGAACTGAAAGATGGAGGCAAGTCTCTTTACACTGGGCCTGTAGAGCATAAATAAGGTGCAGCAGCTCTTTGCGACTGGGCTTAAATCTAGTTGTCTAAAAATAGGAGGGTTTAAGAACCACGGCTATAGAGAGGTACTTCACCCGCCCCAGCTAAAGGGTGTCTGTAAACACAGCTTGTGTTTACCTGCGGGACATGTGCGTGATACTCCAATCCCCAGCCTCCACATAGCCAGAGGATTCCTAGTGTTAAACCACTTAAAAAAAGGAGACAATCCCTCTCCAATATAAGGCTGCGTATTGAGGCAAAGTCCCTTACATAACTATAAACAACCTTTTTTCCCCCTTTTTTGTGCGGAAAATTCTAGTCCTTTCTGTGGCAGGGAGGTTCAGATATGCCAGTTGTGGTATTTGTGTGTTTCAAGTAATTACAAAAAGAGTTTATGGCATTCAAAAGACAAGCTATTTTTTATCGGCTAAAACCAATTAATTACTTGGTGGTTCATTTTAAAGTTCATAATAATTAAGGCCAAAATAGACAATATGTTTTTATAAAACTGTTGTTACAGATGGAGCCTATAAAACATATTAAACATAAATGATAAATACAACTGAAATAAAAAGCATAAAAAGAAACAAAAATTGGTAAAAAAATAAAAATAAAAAGAGAGAAAAAATGTATTTAAATAAATTTAAATGAAGTATGAAGGAACTTAAAGGTGCACAAAGCCAGTTCATATGACCCAAGTTAAACTATGATGATCATGGTACAATCCAAAGCACCCAGAGTAAAATGCATCTATGAAAAACATTCAGATCCAAATGGGATATTAATAAAATGATTTAGCAAAATCAGATATGCATTTCAAAAAATCCTTCCACGACACAAATTTAATAATGTTAAATGCACTCCTTAAGTCTTCGGTCACTATAGATAGGGTAAGCTTTAAAATCATCAACAACAACAACAACAACGACGAAAAAAATAAATGCGAGTCAGTGGCAGGCAGAAAGTCGGCCATGGATTAGAGTAGACAGTGGGGGAGCAGACTGGCATTCCCAGGCTTTAGGGCTGCTCATGAGAGCCTACACAAACACAGCAAAGCCCTGCTGAATGGGAGGCTGCTGCACGACAGGTTAGAGGAGGTTAGCGACAGCAGCAGATTACAGCACTCAGGATATTGAAGTTCAGCGTCGCTTCCACCTGCATGATAGAGATGCGCAATGCATGATGTTGCATTAAACTGCATGGATACCCAATCGTTGGTTTAACTTAAAAAAGTAAGCTAAGTGGTTGGCTTAAAAGTAATGAAATAAAGAGATTTAGAGGTTTTAAAGATAAATAGAGGTTTAATAAATAAAAACTGAAAGTATTATGTTATCTGAACCACATTTATCATCTAAGTTACTCGTAAACTGGCCAGAGGAGAACTGGCACCCCGGCTGAGCCTGTTTTTTTCCAAGGTTTTTTTCTCCATTCTGTCACGGAGTTTTACTTCCTTGCCACTGTCGCCTTTGTCTTTCTTAGTTGGAGACACTAAATATCTGCCCGCATTGACACTATATGATAATCATGGTTTTGTCCATAGCGGCTGAATCAAATTCTGTTGCATTATTTTCCTGTTAAACACTGTGAAGCTGCTTTAAAACAATCGGCATTGTAAAAAGCGTTATATAAATTAAGGTGGCTTGATTAAGTTGATTTGACAAAAGATTAAAAAAAAAGGAGTGATAAAAAATCTTGAAAATATAGGTCCTTCTCAAAAAATTAGCATATATGATAAATAGGTACATTATTTTCCATAATGTAATGATAAAAAATAAACTTTCATATATTTAAGATTCATTGCACATCAACTGAAATATTTCAGGTCTTTTATTGTTTTAATACTGATGATTTTGGCATACAGCTCATGAAAACCCAAAAATCTAAAAAAATTAGCATATTTCATCCGACCAATAAAAGAAAAGTGTTTTTAATACAAAAAAAGTCAACCTTCAAATAATTATGTTCAGTTATGCACTCAATACTTGGTCGGGAATCCTTTTGCAGAAATGACTGCTTCAATGCGGCGTGGCATGGAGGCAATCAGCCTGTGGCACTGCTGGCACTGTTATGGAGGCCCAGGATGCTTCGATAGCGGCCTTAAGCTCATCCAAAATGTTGGGTCTTGCGTCTCTCAACTTGCTCTTCACAATATCCCACAGATTCTCTATGGGGTTCAGGTCAGGAGAGTTGGCAGGCCAATTGAGCACAGTAATACCATGGTCAGTAAACCATTTACCAGTGGTTTTGGCACTGTGAGCAGGTGCCAGGTCGTGCTGAAAAACAAAATCTTCATCTCCATAAAGCTTTTCAGCAGATGGAAGCATGAAGTGCTCCAAAATCTCCTGATAGCTCGCTGCATTGACCCTGCCCTTGACAAAACACAGTGGACCAACACCAGCAGCTGACATGGCACCCCAGACCATCACTGACTGTGGGTACTTGACACTGGACTTCAGGCATTTTGCATTTTTCATCCAGTTTTCCTCCAGACTCTGGCACCTTGATTTCCGAATGACATGCAAAATTTGCTTTCATCCGAAAAAAGTACATTGGACCACTGAGCAACAGTCCAGTGCTGCTTCTCTGTAGCCCAAAAGTAGCTTGACCTGGGGAATGCGGCAACTGTAGCCCATTTCCTGCACACGCCTCTGCATACGTTCTGTGTCTTACCCTCTTGCTTGAGGGTGTCAATGATGGCCTTCTGGACAGCAGTCTTACCCATGATTGCGGTTTTGAGTAATGAACCAGGCTGGGAGTTTTACAAAGCCTCAGGAATCTTTTGCAGGTGTTTAGAGTTAATTAGTTGATTCAGATGATTAGGTTAATTACTCGTTTAGAGAACCTTTTCATGATATGCAAATTTTTTGAGATTTGTGGTTTTCATGAGCTGTATGCCAAAATCATCAGTATTAAAACAATAAAACACCTGAAATATTTTAGTTTCCATAATTACATTATGGAAAATAATGAACTTTTCTCACATATGCTAATTTTTTGAGAAGGACCTGTATTTTACTGTAGAGATACCAGAATATCCAACTAAAGCCACCCACACACCCTTCACCTTCTATGCAAAGTAAGCAATCATTATTTTAAAGCACGTTCAGTTTTTGAGATTTATATACTTCATTCTGAGTCATTTTTCACAAGTTCGAGCAAGTTACTGATATGACTATAGCACTGACTGAATCAGTGAGATGAACTCAAGAACACAATCAGTCTGATTCGTGAACAAATCATTCAAATCATTTCGTTTTGTGAATTGATTTAACTGATTCAGTGAAAAGATTCAACTTAAATTTGGATAACATTGCTTAGTTGTTTACATAAAATTACTATATAGCTTCAGAATACTCAGAAATAAAGCATTATTCATCATTTTTGATGCTTTGACCCGAAAGCTCCAGTCCTCACTCACTTTAACATTTCTAATTTTTTCAGTTTGTGTTACACAGAAAAAAGGTGACGTAAATTATCAACAACAATATTAAATATAGCTACAAGCAGCCATTTTACCAGGGCATAGCACAACCAACGCAAACAAGGAAGATAGCAACATACCAACTGCAGAAATGAGTAAAGACATTTGGAGACAATTTTAAGCAAAAATGTTGAAAAATGTTAATACATCATGTTTCAATTTCATGTTTTGTTTAGTTATAGCGCCACCAAAAGGCACAATCATACCAATTTTTGTTTGTCCCCAGAGTGAGCCCATAGATGTGTGTGTGAATTTTGGTGAAAATATCTAATTTTGTTTTGGAGTTATAGATATTTATATGAAATAAAAACATACTGACAATGAAATTACTGACACATGACTTTGATTGGATTTTATTCCCTCTTACTATGAATATTTTAACATTTGGGCTGTAACATTTATCTATCGACCTATGTTTCCGAACTTCTGACGCTGGTTTCGTCTCGATCGGACTAGCGGTTTCGAAGATATCTGCTAATGTTTTATAAGCGCTTAATTACAATACTGCACAAACCATATTTAGGAGGCAAGGATTTAGGAGACTCCCATCAAAAACTCCCATCAAAAAATGTCAACCAAAGTTATAAGCATTTAAAAAAAACATATTATCCACTAGGTGGCGCTGTTTCGAAACTTCTCAGGCTACTTCAGGGAATCGTGGGGATGAAATCATGATGTTGCCTCAGATCATGCTTGTGATGAGATACCAAGTTTGGTTTGAATACGATAAAGCTTTGCGGAGATATAGCCTTTAGTATGTTTTTGCAACTGCTACATAATCATTTGTTTGCGCGTTTATCAAAAACGATTTGACAAATCCACCTGAATTCCATAACTTTTTGTAAGCAATGGTGTGAAGATCATCTGGTTCAATTTTCATGTAAATCGGACCAACAGCCTAAGAGCAGTTAAAAAAAGTTGGTTTAATCGTTAATTAAAAATGACGGGAGAAGTTACAGAATGGGAAATGACGTCATAGCGTGCAATAAAATCGGCTTGAGCCAAGGAATCAGAGGAAATTATTCAAAAGTTATTAAACTTGAGTCAAACTTTGGACAGTTGGTGGCACTAAAGGGGAATGATTTAGAGACTCCAAATTTGGTGTGGTTACTATTTTAACTGACCTCTATCAGTGTACCAAATTTTATATTTTTCCCGCAAGCAGTTCTATGGGCTGCCATAGACTTCAATGGCAGAAGAAAAAGAAGAAGAAGCAGAATAATAATAGGAACGCTAACGATTTCAAGAGGGGCTTCGCACCTTTGATTTTTGGCCCCTAATTACTTACTAAAACAAAGATATTTTACATTATCAGACTATATATTCACCAGGTGATTTGGTAAAAATACACAAAAAGTAACCACAAAAGTCGGTTTAAATAGAAGTACACTCTTAAAATTAAGGTTCCATAAAAGGGGATTTTCACAGCAATGCCATATAACAAACATTGTGGGTTCTCCAGAAAGCCTTTCAGTGAAAAGTTCCAACAGTTCCAAGTATCTTCTTTTCTTAGTGTAAAGAACATTTCTAAATAACCTTTTGCCTCTATAAAAGGAGAAAGAATGATGTTCAAGGTTCTTCGTAGAACCATCAAAGAACCTTTATTTTTAAGCGTGCACCAAATTTCAACTTTTTTTCATAAGAACATAAACCTGTGACAGAACCTAAAACAGGATATGTCATCTGCACATGATGACCCAACACACTGATGGGGACTGTGCCTCATAAGTCAGCTGTCATGACACTGAGCACAAAGGCTAATAAGAAATGAAAGCCCTCCGTCAACAAAGGGGACCAAGAACACAGTCCAAACTGCTGTTCAGCTGTCCAGTCCCTTCACTGCATTCGTGAGTCAATCGGAAAAGACACAGACATTTCCACACAGCATGCACTGTCAGCTCAGAAATTTGTTCAGACATTTGTTGCATAATAAAAAGCAAACAGAGTTCCACAGCTTCGCCTCTTATAATATTAAAGGATTAGTTCACCTCACCCTCATGTCATTTCAAACCTGTATGAACACTGTTTTCCAGGATTTCCATTTTCCAATTTAAAAGAATGCACAAGACCCATAAAAGTGTACTACATACTTAGACACTAATTGTGCATTTATTGTTAACTTTAAAATGGGTAAAGATAAGATAAAATGGATCTGCTATGTTTAACGTCTTGACTAATTTTCTGTTTTCTAATGCAAGTATATCCACACAACGTTAGTGCAATATAGTATATTTTTTACAAGCACACCTGTCGATCAAACATGGCTGCTCTGGGGAGTAAATATCACAAACATGTGACCTTATTTCCTCTCACTTTGCTGGTGAACTGATGAGCTCTGGTCTCTGAGCTGATTAAAAGCTTTGAGGAAAGAGAGCTACAGTGCATCCATCACCTAGTGATGCAGAAGACTGATGAACATTTCCAATCATTTTTTGAACAGAATGAACAATGTTTCTTCAATCTTATCTATATGCAACAAACTCTGTTCTGAACTACAAAAGTCCACACAATGTCTAATTATCAAAAACCTTACCATTAAAATCACATGCTTGTAAATAGATGAGCAAAGAGCCAACACAATCTGCCTACGATAAAGAGAATAGTTTGCCACACCACAGTTTCAACACCAAAAACACTATTAAGTAAAACGAGGCCTGATTTAGGCAGCCATTATTATTTTGTGCAATAAAGCTATGATGAATTACACAGCCTCTTCTAATAATTTTACAACCTTATGACAAGTGACCAAACATTTAGTTTCTAGTGAAGGGGGTGGATTCTTGTATATCTTTTGAGTGATTATAATCAAGGTATTAATCATTATTTATCCTTTTACATAAATACATTATTTGAATGACTTCTTCAAGTTAGTTGTTTTTATTTATATTTATTTTTGAATTTGAATTATGTTTGAACTTATTTAATATTTATAAGCTTTAATTTGTACTGTTCATCTTCCATCACTAGAGAATAATGGTGAATATTGTCTGTACCTCTAGTTAGAGTTAGAGCTCGACCAACTCCAACCTTGAAGAAGCTGTGTATCTGTGTATGTGCGCTATTATTTTTTGTTACAAATCAGTAATGGTGGACAACTGGCATTATACTTTGGATCTGTTCCCGCCTATTCACGACCTGGAAGGTCACAAACCTGCCTAAACCCGGGTCCATGCATCAGCAAGCATGATCGTTGGAGATATGTCTCTGTGTGGAAATGGACTGTGATTATCCATTTTCTCTTAGCCAATGAAAATCATTTAAACTGTAGTAATTACTTAGACCATGGAAAAAAGTGTAATTGTGGTGTAAAATGTATGTACACACAGCGCGGCCTACAATCTCCTTATGTGACTTGAAGCTGGCTTCTGCTGATGAAACTGCAAACCATTCACTAAAATGTTATACTTATACCTCTGGCTCCGGGTCTTCATTCATCATATCTGGTCTGTGTCTTTAACTGTAAATTCATCTACACTAGTTCCACCCTTATGACTCAGGATGTATTTGCTTAAATCCAAAAAAAAAAAAAAAAAAGAAGCCTGGTCATATGCAAGTCAATTGCTTTTGCCCAACACTCCTACACAAGGATGTCAAATGTCCTTGTTCTGCTTCATTACTTGGGTTAGATTCATGCATGCGCGAGCAGATCCCTCTTTATCTTTAAAGCCAAGCCCTGTCTATTTCCATAGTAATGTTCAAGCTGATTTATGATAATAATACACACTTCAACATTTCACAAGTTTAGCGATGGCATTATCATAGGTTTTTAGGGGGGTGAAATTAATTCTGTTCTTTCAATAGAATCATGGTAATGATCTCCCAGGTCTGATACTAATGAAATATGGAAAGCAATGACTTAAAACCAAGCATAGATAAAGGAAGATTTTTACATTATTCTTTACTCTAACAAAAAGTTCAAGCCAAATCTGTGAACTGCTCATGAAGACTAAAATAGCTTGTGCTGCCTAACTTCTTGTGAATGTGCCATTATTTTAACAGTACCATCAGAAACACAGAAGCATCACTGCACTGCTGTTTTCCCTGAGAGCTGTCCATCATGATACTCATCACAATTTCTCTCTCTCTAAGCACTAGGCTGTTAATCTAAAAGCAGACAGGCAAAGCTGGCGATATCTGCAAAAGCGCTGCGAATCGCTTTAATACACCAACAAGGCATTGCAATAGCAGAAAAACAACATTGAGTCTGTTTGAAGACAAGTCATGGTTTTGTCTCCTCAAACTCAACATGAGATAGGTGCAGCTGTCAATTTAAAGTTTTACTAAGAAACTCTGTGATAATCACTTCTTTACATACACAAATACTTTTTGCATCCCTTTGTTTGAAAATATACTGTAATGTCTGCAAGTTTAGCAAAGTCATCTTCTAATATTCGCTTGATGTCATTCATATTTTGAATTCAATGTTAAAATCATTTCTCTAATCCAGCCTGATATGCTGAGACAACAATAGTTAAACTAGGCTGATTGCCCACTTTTGCTCTGTGCTCATCCAATGCCATGAGTTTAAAAGCAGGACTATATAATGACAACACTGTGCATTGTTCGTCATTATTTCCGCATTTCTGTTTGGTGACTTTAGTGGTGCAAATATTACATACTTCAGCTTGAATACTGGCTGATGCTAACCAAAGCTGAGCACTACAGCAGTATGCTGCCTTAAGCAAGCTATCATACATAATATGATGTGCCAGTAAGCCGTGAGAGCCCTCTCTTTGAATAATACCATCAGGCAGGGTTATCAACTTTCACCAGTGGACCTACCATTACATGCAATGACACTGCTCTGCCACACTTAAGTTTGATATATCTCTATCGGCTGGCTTTTTTAAGAGAAAATGTTGGATTTGTGTACGCTCTGTCAATTCAGACCTACAGAGGATGACAGCCAGAGGAGACAAGATTAATGTGTTGCTTACACAAAGGCATTGATCTATTTTTTTAGCCTTGTGGAAATCAAGAAGAGCAAGAGAACATGATGATTAGAACATAGGAAAAAATAAATGTTAAAAAACAAGTAATAGCATGGTGACAGATGAACTCTAGTCTTGTTTAGTATGAAATTACAATTTTTTTGACTCACTAGGGTCTCTCTCTGTAAAAAAAAAAAAACGCTTTTGTGGCATGCAATGATATCACCTACTGAAAAAATACGTAATTCACTGAGCGGGTTTGAGCTTTGAGTCTGATTCGAAGCAGGACTATTTTGATCGTGAACAAACTGGAACATCTCATTCACAAACAAATGAACAAAAACTCAAACATCACGAACCCATGCACAATTAAAATGACATAAGCACATTATTGGCTATTACACGGTTCTGTGGAATACTTGATTCTGATTGGTCAATCACAGAATCCAGCGGTATGTTATTCTCCGATAACAACCACAAACTATTATTACAATTTTTTTACAATTCCCAGGGGGCTTGCACGAAAATATATTATATTATGAATAAATTATTATTAAATAATAAATAATAATTTCAATAATTTACTTTATTTTATTATCACAGGATATGACTTGCACTGTGAATTGTTGTTCATCATTTTGCGAGCAATTGTTGATAAAGACAAATGTCACGTCACAATTGCAAATGCTTGCTTATGGATGTCACACAAGCAACTGTGCAAACTTTAGTTATGCTGGTAAAGAAGTCTGAAATCCCAGTCAATTATTCACTGCAGAACGTGAAGCTAAAAATGATGAGAGCTGAAAATGAAAGGAATAACTGAGGACAGGCCGTTGAATTATTAGAAAAATGATGCACCCCCGAGGTGGTGATGCGATCACGACGCGAAGCGGACTGGCCGTTACACCTCGGGTGTTCATTATTTTGCATTATCAATGTCCTGTATTTGTAGTATTATTCGGCTTACTATGGTTACCAAACCTCAAGACATCGATCCGATATTATATTTAAAGGGATTTGTCCGGCTTTTGTACTTAAATCGCTATCGTGAGTAGAACTATTTCTTCCGCGTCTCATCCAACTAGGGCTGGGAATCGATTCCAAAAAGAATCGATTCCTCGATTCCACGGCGTTGGGAATCGAGAGTCGATTCCAACGTTTGGAATCGATTCCATCTCGGGGAATCGACTCCTCTTTATTCACTTGTCTCTCGCTTCTAATAATGATTGGAAGTCTATTTATTTTTTGCAAAAGGTTCTTTTGAACACTTAGTTTCAAATTACGAGTTAAAAATAAAGCAATTCAGCGTTTTTTTTGCGCCATTGTGTGATGACGTCACTAGAACGTAATTCTAACTACTTATTTTTATGGTATGAAACGTTCAAATCGAGCCATGAGAACGCATATCGCTGATTATTACTATACCTTTCCTTCACTTAGTTTAATAGTGTTTATTGTCATTGTTTCCTTCTGTGATGCTGCATCCTGGACAAGTTTGCTACATTTTGCACACAAAAACTCCATAATTTTAAATTGTGAAATGGTTCTGTTATCCACAACGGTAGGTTTTGAGCGCTGCTTACAGATGCAGATGTGAGGGTCTTATTTTAATTTTCTATTTTCTTTTATTTTCATTAATCCATTGATAACAGAAAGAAAATGCGCCTAGTACAGCTTAATGACCGAGTCTATGTTGCTATAGTAATGAACGCAACTTGCTCACGCATCTGATTGACAAATAAACTGCGCACTCTTATATAATTTTTTTTCTTTAATATTGTGGTTATTTTACCTCGTACATTCTGTGCAAGCACTTATTTGAATGTAGTTATTTAACTTAACTGTGCACATGCATTTTAGACATTTCATGTAGTTTTAAACATGCAATAAATGCACATCCATGAATAATGTGCTATCCTTTTGATTTATTAGGCTAAATCGCATTTACTTCTGGGCTATATGGGCCATTTCAGGAGAATCCATCATTTAAAATTCATCAAAGTTATGGAAACGCATCATCATTTTACAAATAAAGTTTCGGAGAAGGATACTTTCTACATCATTGTATCCTGCGGTCACTCCGGAACTAGGTTCACCATCGATTTTGTTAAAAAAAGAAGAATCGAAAAGGAATCGAAAACAACAGTGGGGAATCGATTCTTGGAATCGACTCCGTCGATTCCGGAAACAGGAATTGGAATCGGAATCGATTCCAAAAATTTCGGAATCGACCAGCCCTACATCCAACGGCTCTTTTGCTAGTTCCGAAACGTCATTTTAAGCTTTAGGCCAAAACACAACATGTCAACATCAACATCAGTTGAGGCCTGCAACAACAACTTTTAAATGACAATATCCTGCCCGGACTACTGTTGTCAGTGATAGAAGTATTTGAAATGAACATGATTTCTTAATGTACCATAATGACATATCAGGGCCATTTTATGATTAATTGAAATGCATTTCTTACATACAAGTTCTTTCATTTAATTATAAAAGTAGCCTAATAATAAATGATCATCATCATCATTGTCGTTCAGATCATCGCAGAGGGGAGCTTGAGATTGCTGGGCCTGGTTTTGCAGCGCGTTTCTGTAGTTGGTTGTGTTGTGAACTTTTGCAGCACGTTGTTGTAAAACTGATGAAGATGTTTGCTTAATTTGCTGGCGTTTTTTTTTCTTTTTGGATGTGTTTTCTTCAGTTGCAGCATGTTGAGCCCTCTCAGCCACTGTACTAACGAAATATTTAAACTCAAGTCAATATTTTGGGTCTAATTATTTATTTATGTGGCAAGTCGTGTAATAAGCTTCTTGATCACTCTGTCGGGGGTAGGTTATTCTGCGATAACAACTGGCTGGATGTACATTTTCCCTTACTTATTAGTCTTTTTTCTTATCTTATGCAAGTTTAAGTCAAAGTACTAAACCAACAAAAACAACAAAAAAACACTTGTGGGATGTTTATGCACTCTTTCTGGAGTTATTTTGTAGCTTTACAGACACACAAATTTAAATAGAGGACGCCAAGACTAAGGCTAAATGATGCGAAGATACATTAAAAACCCTCTAATTTGTCATAACAGAATGATGACCTAAATGAATCAGTGAATAACTCTGAACAAATCTTTTTGGTGAATGGATTCAAAAGTCACTGAGATTAATCAAAATCCTCACCACTACAGAACACTATTAATCCAGATTTATTTAATATGCATTTACTATGAATTTGACTCCATGGTACTGATTTTCGACTGGTGAGTTGATACAGTTGAATAATTTTAATGATTAGTCCCTCAACTCAGTCACAGCTCATCATTACTCAAGCTCAGTGGGTTGCGTCGCATGCACTGAGATATCTTATGCTAATGCTAATGCCAACGCCTCGGTTTTAGTGAAATTACCTGTTGCCAGAGTTCAGCCCTTTACAACATTATCCACTGGCTACTGCATCGCACGTTTAGAAAAGACTCCCAGTATTGCCATGGCAACGGGCCAGGGGATAACAGATGGTGGGAGCGTGCTCAGTGGCAGTTAAAGAGCTCATAGTAAGGGGGGAAAGTGGGTCAGAATCAGCCACAGCAGGACCAGACAACGCTTAACACCAGATAGGCCACACATATACAATGTTCTTCAATTATTCCTTCTAATTAGAGCTGCAAATGGAGGAATGCATTCATATTTCACATGGATTTAAAATATGTAACTTCTCTTTTTGTTATTCAAAAGTTCCTCAGAACTTTCTACATGACATTTCACATTTATATTACATTTAATTTTTCATACGAAAGTGAGTCCTGATGATACACACATCAAGTCAATTGTCAAGCAGAAGAACAATTTCTCAAGTGCTAAAAGAAGTAAGTGACAAGAAAAGTGACAAGTAATCAAAACTGAATCAACAGTATCTTGACTCTCCACATTTGCGAAATTCTGATGTTGTAAATCATTATAGAAGCAAACTGAGATTTTTGTTAATGCTAATTAGGTTCACCAGCTGCTAACATCCTGCTGTTTCTTTAACTGAGCTTCTATCTATCAGTTTTTTACTGACAACAGTTCAGAAATCATACTTGAGTTTCACCCTGAGTGATTTTCTATTTTAAGGAAAAAGAGACATCAGCAATCCAACTAAGCCTGTACAACTAAAACTGTGGCTCAACTCAGCTGTACAATATTACACAAAGTGTAGAAATATAATATTATGCATAACTTGTTGGATTCAAATCTGACAAATGTCAAGCAACTTTATATATTTTTTTGTATACCATCCCTGCAAAACTAGCATTTGGTACAAACTAGCACAAAAAAAATAGCACAACACTTTAATAACAAACTGTTAAAGCGTTGGTTCACCGTCATACATTTACATTTACTCACCCTCAAGTCGTTCCAAATCCATATGATTTTTGTTCATCTTCTGCACACAAATGAATATATTTTAATGAAATCTGAGAGATTTCTGTCCCTCCATTGACAGTCTATGCAACTGTGTCTATGAACAGATTTAATTTAGGTTTTTATTCACATATAAACCCTGATGTTATGTCGTCAGAGTTGTAGTTGCATGGACTTTCAATTAAAATATCTTAATTTGTGTTCAGAAGATGAACGAAAGACTTAGGGGTTAGGAATGACGTGATGGGTGAGTAAATTATGCCGATTTTTGGGTGAACTAACCTTTTAATAGTTTATTATCCGTGACCAAATGTGCTAGTTTTATATATATTTACACTGAACACTGTACAAATTGTGAATAAAAAAGGAATGCAATCATTTTAACTTATATTTTATTCACAATATAACATATCTAATGGTTGAAAGTGAGACATTTTGAAATATCATGCCAAATATTGGCTTATTTTGGATTTCATGATAGCTACACATTCTAAAACATCTGAGACAGGTATAAGAGGCCGGAAAAGTTACATGTACATGTAAGGAATAGCTGATATTAGGTCAATTGGCAACATGATTGGGTATAAAAAGAGCCTCTCAGAGTGGCAGTGTCTCTAAGAATTCAAGATGGGCAGAGGATCACCAATTCCCCCAATACTTCGGCAAAAAATAGTGGAGGAATATCAGAAAGGATTTTCTCAGAGAAAACTTGCAGAGTTTGACATTATCATCATCTACAGTGCATAATATCATCCAAAGGTTCAGAGAGTCTGGAACAATCTCTGTGCAAGGGTCAAGGCCAGACAACCATACTGACGCCTGTGATTTTCAGGCCCTTAGACGGCACTGCATCACATACAGGAATGCTACTGTAATGGAAATCACAACATGGGCTCAGGAATACTTCCAGAAAATATTGTCGGTGAACACAATCCAACGTGCCATTCGCCGTTGCTGGGTAAAACTCTGTAGGTCAAAAACAAAGCCATATCTGAAAATGATCCAGAAGTGCATGTGTTTTCTCTGGGCCAAAGCTAATTTAAAATGGACTGTGGCAAAGTGTAAAACTGTTCTGTGATCAGATGAATCAAAATTTGAAGTTCTTTTTGGAAAACTGGGACGCCATGCCATCCAGACTAAAGAGGACAAAGAAAACCCAAGTTGTTATCAATACTCAATTAAAAAGCCTGCATCTCTGATGGTATTGGATTGCATGAGTGCATGTGGCATGGGCAGCTTACAAATCTGGAAAGGCACCATAAATGCAGAATGGTATATCTAAGTTCTAGAACAACATATGCTCCCATCCAGATATCATCTCTTTCAGGGAAGACCTTAAATTTTCCAACATGACAATGCCAGACCACCTACTGCATCAATTACAACATCATGGCTGCGTAGAAGAAGGATCCGGTTACTGAAATGGCCAGCGTGCAGTCCAGATCTTTCACCCATAGAAAACATTTGGCGCATAAAGAGGAAGATCCGACAAAGAAGACATAAGACATTTGAGCAACTAGAAGCCTGTATTAGACAGGAATGGGACAACATTCCTATTCCTAAACTTGAGCAACTTCAGACGTTTGCAGACTGTTATAAAAAAGAAGAGGTGATGCCACACAGTGGTAAACATGGCATTGCCCCAACATGGAGATGTGCTGTTGCCATGAAATTTAAAATCAACTTATTTTCCCCTTAAAATTATACATTTTCTCTGTTTAATCATTTGATATATAATCGAAACACTGTAAAAATTTTTTGTTTTTTGTTGGTTTAACTTAAAAAAGTAAGTAACCTGGTTGCCTTAAAATTTTGAGTTTATTGCAATTAAACATTTGAGTTGATACAATGAAGGAAATTTGTTTAATAAATAGAAACTCAAAATATTATTGTATCTGAACAGCATAAAAAAATTGATAAATCATGAAAATAGCACTATTTGGCATGTTTCACTGCGTAATCAGAAATAAAACACACACAATTACCCAATATGCTTACAGAATCTTTTAATAATATTTTAATAAAGGTTGTCGAATCTCAAAAAATGTTCACTGTATTAACTCAAAATTTTAATTTCAATGAACTCAAAATTTTAAAGCAACCAGGTAACTTTTTTTCTAAATATCCATTTTTTCTATGGGATTGTTTGTATATATATATATATATATATATATATATATATATATATATATATATATATATACAAATAATGTCCTTCTCAAAACAATGTCCTTCTCAAAAAAATAGCATATGTGATAAAAGTTCATTATTTTCCATAATGTAATGATACAAATTAAACTTTCATATATTTTAGATTCATTGCACATCAACTGAAATATTTCAGGTCTTTTATTGTTTTAACACTGATAATTTTGGCATACAGCTCATGAAAACCCAAAATTCCTATCTCAAAAAATTAGCATATTTCATCCGACCAATAAAAGAAAAGTGTTTTTAATACAAAAAAAGTCAACCTTCAAATAATTATGTTCAGTTATGCACTCAATACTTGGTCGGGAATCCTTTTGCAGAAATGACTGCTTCAATGCGGCGTGGCATGGAGGCGATCAGCCTGTGCCACTGCTGGCACTGTTATGGAGGCCCAGGATGCTTCGATAGCGGCCTTAAGCTCATCCAGAGTGTTGGGTCTTGCGTCTCTCAACTTCCTCTTCACAATATCCCACAGATTCTACATGGGGTTCAGGTCAGGAGAGTTGGAAGGCCAATTGAGCACAGTAATACCATGGTCAGTAAACCATTTACCAGTGGTTTTGGCACTGTGAGCAGGTGCCAGGTCGTGCTGAAAAACCAAATCTTCATCTCCATAAAGCTTTTCAGCAGATGGAAGCATGAAGTGCTCCAAAATCTCCTGATAGCTCGCTGCATTGACCCTGCCCTTGATAAAACACAGTGGACCAACACCAGCAGCTGACATGGCACCCCAGACCATCACTGACTGTGGGTACTTGACACTGGACTTCAGGCATTTTGGCATTTCCTTCTCCCCAGTCTTCCTCCAGACTCTGGCACCTTGATTTCCGAATGACATGCAAAATTTGCTTTCATCCGAAAAAAGTACATTGGACCACTGAGCAACAGTCCAGTGCTGCTTCTCTGTAGGCCAAAAGGGGCTTGACCTAGAGAATGCGGCACCTGTAGCCCATTTCCTGCACACGCCTGTGCACGGTGGCTCTGGATGTTTCTACTCCAGACTCAGTCCACTGCTTCCGCGGGTCCCCCAAGGTCTGGAATCGGTCCTTCTCCACAATCTTCCTCAGGGTCCGGTCACCTCTTCTCATTGTGCAGCGTTTTTTGCCACACTTTTTCCTTCCCACAGACTTCCCACTGAGGTGCCTTGATACAGCACTCTGGGAACACCCTATTCGTTCGGAAATTTCTTTCTGTCTTACCCTCTCGCTTGAGGGTGTCAATGATGGCCTTCTGGACAGGGTCGGGTCGGTAGTCTTACCCATGATTGCGGTTTTGAGTAATGAACCAGGCTGGGAGATTTAAAAGCCTCAGGAATCTTTTGCAGGTGTTTAGAGTTAATTAGTTGATTCAGATGATTAGGTTAATAGCTCGTTTAGAGAACCTTTTCATGATATGCTAATTTTTTGAGATAGGAATTTTGGGTTTTCATGAGCTGTATGCCAAAATCATCAATATTAAAACAATAAAAGGCCTGAAATATACAAGTTGGTGTGCAATGAATCTAAAATATATGAAAGTATAATTTTTATCATTACATTATGGAAAATAATGAACTTTTATCACATATGCTATTTCTTTGATAGCATATGTGATAAAAGTTCATTATTTTCCATAATGTAATGATAAAAATGATACTTTCATATATTTTATATATATATATATATATATATATATATATATATATATATAAAAATTATATATATTTTTTAATATATATATATATATATATATATATATATATATATATATATATATATATATATATATATATATATATATGCACGTGACTGCTTGAACTGTTGATTTATCGGATTGCCTTCTTTTTCATGAAAAAAACAATCACAATCGACCAGATGTTTCTTAAGTGTACTAGCATCTAGGAAATTTCATCAGCCCATGTGTTTGTACAAAAGCAGACTCTGCAGACCTTGGCTGTTACATCACAAGCAGTGATTCTAATGCTGCTACATACATTGGTTAATCCAGTTCAATACAACAAAGCATGTTTAGTGCCAGAATGAATGTATAATTGTGGCAGTTCATGCTCAAACAGGCCTTTGAATTATAATAGCATTTCAGGTCTACAAGCTTAAAGACAGTTGTACAGTGTGAAATATTTCTGAACTTTTAAGAGCTACCTTTTGACTCTTCAGGCTGTTCTCTATGAAAAATTACTGAATGATATGTTTTACTGATATGCTCAATTTTCATAAATTCATGAATAGAAAACAACAACAACATTACAGCACACATTGGGTGTTCTGCGGGAAACAATGGTGTTCACAAGCTTGTGACAAAAAGCAGAAAGAAAACAATGAAAAAAATGGATATTGATATCAGACACATTAAAACTTGCTGGTATTGGTCAGACTAAACAATGCAATATTAAAGACGGCCAATTATCAGTTTAAACAATGTTTTGTTTTTAACCATGTCAAACTTTTCTATATGGATTCTATAATATCGCTTCTATGATAAAGTAGCCTACACTATGCGTCTCTAGCACTCACTGCAATAGCCTACATGTAATAGGCCTACATGTAATACACTGTAATACAAAGTAAATTTTTTGTATTAATAACAGTTATTTAACATATTATTATTCCGAATAATAATAAATGAATGCGTTTTTAAAATACATAGCTGCTTCAAGACTAGCTAGGCCTACTAGATAAACTGTTACAGAGAGATCTTGTAGAACATAAAGAACAATAAGAAAGAGACATGTACGATACGGGAAGTCTATCTTACCTCTTATCAAAAGGGTGGACATCAGTGGAAAAACCAAATTCAAAAACATCACGGTCTTGTTAAAGATGAAATCAATTCAAAACGAGTGATGCGGTACAAGATTAAGAGAGAGCACAATCCCTAAGAGAACAATTATCCAGGTTACCCATTTATTGAGTTATAAGAGGAAAACTGAAGATGTTCAGATGTCCAATTGTTAATTTGAACTTGTCAGCCAGTTCGGACGGGCACCGCGCGCTGACCCGAACCCTTCAATTCTGTAAAACAATTACGCCTCGAGACGCACTTTGAACTGCGCGCGTGGGCAGCGGATCGAACATAAATCAGCTTACAGCGCGAAGCAGTGAGATTAAAGAAGAATGGACGACCGTATCAACATAAACCTGAGGTCTCTGTCCACTTGCTGCCTAGACGCTCGCTGGTGCTCTATCGTTCTGGGGTGATTATCCTCATCCATCCGCCTTTGCCAAAAGTCTCTAAAAGCATCCTCTCTCCCGCGGAAACTAGCCGTATTAACTTTACCTAACAGAACAACGTGGTACCAGTTAAAGTATGTTTAGGAAACGTCAATTGACGCAGACCAGCACATAATTCAAAGTTGCGCTCAACTCGTGGCTCTCGTCTGATTCGTCCGGTGATTAAGGACAATACGATTAATGGATCACAATTCCAGGCGGAGTTCAACTGTGCAGTGCAGGCATACAAGAAAACCGAAGTAGTTAGGCTACTTGTGAATAGTTCGTCGGTTTCAACAGTATTGTCTATTATTGATCAGCTATAATACGTAATATCGTGCAAAGTCTTATTTGCGGATTATTTTACGATACACGTGAAAGGGATTTAGTTTACGGGCGCGTGTCAAAGGTAAATGGTCTTACAGCTCCCTCTAGTGTTCATTAATGAACATGCACTTTTCAGAACTGCATTGCAGTGTTCAATGCTCAAACACTAAGGAAAATAGATTTATCTTTATGTGCTAATGTAATGTATCCAGTGATATAGTTTTTTATTATAATATAACACCAAATTTTATAACAATTAAAATTTTATAAAAATGATAGTTTTATAACACCAAATATTAAATAAAAGAAAAAAGAAAAATAATCCATTCTATAATATAGGACTACGGTATATTTGTTACATTAATGCAAATATCTGTGGGCCCCTGGATAGCCAAATTCATGCTGTGTTTTCAAGCAGAAGTGCTGATCTAGCTTGTTAAAATTACAGATAAAATAATAAAAATATTTTTGCAACAAAAAGTCATAAATTGAGTAATTGTTGTTAAATGGATGTTTTTTTTATACCTTGTACCACATTTGTTTGTTTTTATAACAACGATGAAAACATTGCTTAGAATATTAGAGATATAATGTCATTTTTTTCCTTCAAATTTATTTTCTTTTCTGTTATTGTTTCTAATTTTGGTCATTAAATTGGCAATGCCATTTTCATTTAATTTGTAGGGACGCAAGCTGAAAAAAAATTAATGAGCAACATTTGTAAGGTACCGCTGAATTAATCTCCTCATTTGATGTGAAGGGCAGGTTGTCATGGCTTATTTTGAAATCCTTTCAAATGTAAAACATCCTCCTTACAATCCACCAGCATTGTTATCAGCCGAGGCAAATTAACAATTCAAAATAAAGCAGTGGAATTAATTCTCAACTTCAGCGATGAGCTGTCAGTGCTTTTCAAAAAGCATACCTTGTCACTTAATGAAACACTGGAGATGTCACTGTCACTCTCTTTGGGGAAAAAAAGCATTCATCCCCATGGAAAGTAAAGCAACAATAAACACTGTCGTGTGTGATATTCACCTGTCTAGAAACAGCGTTTGTCTGAGGTGCATCAGTCTTCTTCTGATTGACTGAAATCTTTGCAGTACTGCATATACCTGCATTCGTCTTAGAAAATGACGATAAAAGCCTTTTTCATGCTAATTTGTCCTCTAATTTAAATGCAAAAAGCAAGACACACGCATACACTATGGCACACCAACAGTGTTTACTGAAAATAAACTGCAAAAGAACCAAATGATTGACAGGGATCAACTGGTGTCTTTACTTCGATTAATAATGCAAAATAAAGTCTTTATAAAAAGCACAAGAACTTTTATTTTGATGTTTTCAATTAATATTAAGTTACAAATCAAAATATATCAAAATATAAAACAGTTTTTTTCAGAAAAGGACTGTTTTTACTTTATTTTTGATCCAACACTGTCAGAAAAAAGGTACATTTCTGTCACTGGGGCGGTACCCTATAAGGTACAAAACTGAAAAGGTACTAATATGTACCTTTCAGGTACTACTATGTTCCTTTAAGGTACTCATTTGCACTCTTAAAGTACTGATATGTACCTTTTAAGGTACTAATATGTACCATTTAGGGGTGAGTAAGGTACAAAGATGTACCTTTTCACTTTTGTACCTTAAGGCAGGGGTTTTCAAACTTTATGATCCCAAGGACCCCCAAATACAATAAATCTTTTATGAGGGACCCCCTTCCAAAAATCCATATATTTTTATGAAGAAACATTTAAACTGTTAGATAAATTGTGTGACATTATAAATGCAAATTATTGTTTCCAATCGTAATAAATATGCTACACTCTAAAAAATGCTGGGTTAAAAACAACCCAAGTTGGGTTGAAACTGCACCGACCCAACAATTGGGTTGTTTTAACCCAATGGTTGAGTTGTTCTTACCCAGCAATTGGGTTGTCTTAAGCAACATTTAACCCAACCACTGGGTTAAAACAACTCAACCATTGGGTTAAAACAACCCAATTGTTGGGTCGGTGCAGTTTCAACCCAACTTGGGTTGTTTTTAACCCAGCATTTTTTAGAGTGTATAATTATTGTATTATGTATAAACCTGAAGAAGAAATTTTTTTGCATAAAAATCTTTCACAATAAATGTATGTAAGCAGATTACATATTGCGTTAAGAATACTGCCTTACAACAGAAAGATACAAAGCAAACATATACAATTCTGTATATACTATTTTGAATTACAATTCAAAAAAGGTATTATATGCGGTCGACTTTATCCATTTTTGCCTTGTCTTTTATTTCTCTAAAATTTTCTGGGGCCCCCTTAGAATCTTCTGGGGGTCCCCGGACCCCAGTTTGAAAACCCCTGCCTTAGGGTACCGCCCCAGTGACAAGCACTGTACCCTTTTTTTCTGAGAGTGAATGATTGCAGCCTTGAGAAGTAGAAGATACTTTTTTATTATTTTTAAACCATTTCAACTTTTAAATAGTAGTGTAATTACAAAATGTTTCAGTATTTGTTTGATATACTTGCATTATTGTTGATAACAATTTGGTAAAATGTTAGTGAATAAAGAAAGCATTTTCTTGTTCTTTCAAAAGGGGGAGACAAACCATTTTCCTCCTCTCCTCTCTCAAGTCCTCTCTCCTTCTACTCCTCCACTCTCCACAGGGCTAAAGCTTTATGAACCACCGGAAAGGGTCACCTGCCAAAGCATCACAGACTAGGATTAAAACAGCACAACCAAAAGGTCAAAGGTAAATGTCTGGAAACTATGATGTCATGCTTGCTCAGACAACTAAATAATTAGGATTTCCTAATAAGATTTGTCTTGTGATTGAGGATTACACAGAGATCAGCTTTTATGATATGAAAAATAAGGTATATCCTGTCAGACAAGCGTATACCAAACTCTGTGCTGTATTGCACTGCACTGTTTATCTTGCATTAAATAATGACATTGGGCTCATCAAGGCCGTCAAAGGACTTAATGATTCTCATCAGGGTATTTTGCTTTGGGTTGGTGAACAGATTTCATGGACATAGAAATAGACAGATCTCATAAGGTTTTGTATGTTTTTGGTCTAAAACATTGCATTGGTGTGGCACAGATGGGAGGGGCTGCTGCAGTCCACTGCAGTGCAGTGCTTCATGTTTTTGGGTGAAGTGCTGTGTAAGGCAGTTAGGTGGAGCTACAGCACTATTGTTGTTCTCTGAAGAGCACAGGTTCATGGATGGTCCACATGGCTGACAAAAGTAAACATTTAAAAATGCATTGTGTGCTTTCCTTTTTTTCAAGATTTCAGTCTAGATTCCACTACAGACGGTCATCTCAAAGCTAACTGTTAATCATCAGCCCTTTTCAGAGGAAAGTTATTAAGACCTCCACTCTTGGAAAACACACTTTAGAATGTATTTATTTATTTATGTAACAGCTGTGTGTGTGTGTGTGTGTGTGTGTGTGTGTGTGTGTGTGTGTGTGTGTGTGTGTGTGTGTGTGTGTTCAGATGTATTGATTCTGGGATATTAAATTGTTATATGACTCTCCTTTCTCCTCTATTCTACCTAGAGCTTTTGTAATGAACACACTTAACTTTGGGTGGATTCTTCTTCTGGGAGGTAAGAAGATTATAAAGATGTTTTCCTTATATTGCTTTTTATATGAAACAATTAAAATATTTCTTATTCTCATAATTTAATGTTATATTCAAATGCTCTCATTTCTTTAATTTAAACTTTAATTTAAACTAATCATTTGTTAATTTGCCAAAAACATCGATCAACCATAACATTATGTCTGGTGAGGTGAAGAACATTGAGAATCTCTTCATCACGGCACCTATTAGTGGATATATTAGGCCGCAACTTAAAATTTTGTCCTCAAAGTTGATGTGATAGAAGCAGGATTTGAGCGAGCTTGACAAGCGGCCAAACTGTGATGGGTAGACGACTGGGTCAGAGCATATTTAAAACTGCAGCTCTTGTGGGGTGTTCCTGGTCTGCTGTGGTTCGTGGGTGGCCAAGGCTCATTAATGCACGTGGGGAGCAAAGGCTTGACTGTGTGGTCCGATCAAACAGACGAGCTCAAATTGCTCAAGAAGTTAATGCTGGTTCTGATAGAAAGGTGTCAGGGCATTGCAGTTTGTTGCATATGGGGCTGCATAGCCGCAGACCTATCAGAGTGCCCATGCTGACCCCCTTTAACCGCAGAAAGTGCCAACAGTGGGCACGTGAACATCAGAAATGGACCACGGAGCAATGGAAGAAGGTGGCCTGGTCTGATGAATTACATTTTCTTTTACATCACGTGGATGGCCGGCCGGTGCTTACCTGTGGAACACATGGCACCAGGACCAGGAAAAGAAGGGCACCAGGGAAGAAGGCAACCCAGCTGTGGCAGTGTGATGCTTTGGGCAATATTCTGCTGGGAAACCGTGGGTCCTGCCCTGCCATTAATGTGGATGTTACTTTGACACATTTCACCTACCTAAGCATTGTTGCAGACCATACCATAGCCTGGTGGCTGTGTCCTCTTTCAGCAGGATAATGTGCCCTGCCACAAAGCAAAAATGGTTCAGGAATGGTTTGAGGAACAATGATTTGAGGTGTTGACTTGGCCTCCCAATTCCACAGATCTCAATCCAATGGAGCATCTCTGGGATGTGCTGAACAAGCAAGTCCGATCCGTGGAAGCCCCACCTCGCAACTTACAGGACTTTCTTAAAGGATATCTGCTGCTAACATCTTGGTGCCAGATACTACAGCACATCTTCAGGGGTCTAGTGGAGTCCATGCCTCAACGTGTCAGGGCTGTTGTGGCAGCAAAAGGGGGACCAATATAATATTATGTCATAATGTTATGCCTGATCGGACTGATAATATATAGGCCTACTTTACATTGTTTTTTCTTTCTTTAAAAAATAAAAAACCTTTTTAGCTTTAGGTTTACAGACTCGATTTTGTTAAATGGAAAATAACCTTCAGAGAACTATTCATTTAAATGAATATACTGTTGTACTCGTTTGCAATTTGTTTTTACAAACAATTATGCATATATGGAAAATATCTAAATAACGGGCCTCATGATTTCTCATCTCCAGTGTTGATGAGCCCAGTATTGTGTCAGGATGAGGAGAGTGTAATTACAGTATGCCAAGAGGAAGATAATGACCTCCGAGTGGACTGCCTTCTGGAGCCTAAACCCAATTACCACACAGACTATGAGTTCTCCATGTCCAAAAGCCAAAAGGAAGCCATCATAAGCACAAACATATCTGGAATCATGCCTGAACCTAAGTTCAGGCACAACACATTTGTGACAGAGCTTGAACCATATGGATTCAGGCTGACCATGATGAGCTTCACCATCACTGAGAATACAACTTTTATTTGTAAAGTAACCAAGATCCAGAAGACTCTATTTGTTGAATTAGGTACAACAACTGAGATACATTTCTTCTATATAAAACAATATTTTCTATGCCTAAACCTGAACTTGTCTTTGCCTTCTAGATAGCATCCAGCCCTGCTCTGCCATCAGTGTGTTTCTGCTGGGTTACCCTTGGCTCAGTCTCCTGGTTCCTCTGTGCATTTTACATCTATAGGAAGCCCTTTAAAGAAGTCAGTTACAGGGTTTACAACAGCATTGTATTTTCAGACTCTAAATAAAGTATTTCTGTAGATTTCTCTGAAAATTTGAGTATTTTTTAAACTATTTACTATAACTATTTTCAATTTACATGTTCTGTCTTTACTTTAAAGTACCGGTTGCTGCCTTGATTATTTACTTTATGCTTTATTAGGCTACTTTACTACTTTAGGATTTTAGGGTTCTTGACAATTAAAGGGTGTCAGCATTGTTGAATGTTATCAAGCAATTTACTGCTGCTTAGAAAAGTAAATGTTACAATATAGTGTTGGTACGTTCAATAATGCAGCATAGGCCTACAGTTCATTAGTGTGCAGAATAAAAAAAATAACCCCCATCATTTTTGGCTTAATTATGTTTTTTTGTTGTTTTTTTTTTATATGCCAGCATATTTTCCTCTCAGTGCTCTTAGGCTACATTGCTTAATGTTTGTGTGAAAGAAAACGCTTTAAATAGGGTGTCATTTTTATTTGTTCAGTTTGTTTTGAGATGTAATTCTGTCACAGTTGTTATAGCACCCTCGCTTCATTCATGAAATAAAACAATAAAATATAGAATAAAAGTCGTGTCCTTTATTAGCCTACTAATGCCAAGATGTTAATAAATAGCCAAACGGTGCTAACTGGAAATAACTTAACAATTCAAGACATTGAGAATGATTCTTTATCGTAATTCTACTAAGAACTCGATTAGCCGAATTGTGGTTCGTCACTTGAATGTCCATCAGATCTTGATCTCGAAGTGGGCGGTTCTTCTCCAGAAAAAAAACTGCTACTTGCTTACAAAATAAATATATTTTTGGCACCTAATTATAGCATTGTTATATTTATATAAACATTTTTTACATATGAAGCACGCAGCAATACGATCAGCTTGATGTTTAAAGCAAGATGAAACTCTCTATGAAAAGCTTTAGGATACTCTCCTGTTTCCTTTTCACTCCCGTCGCTTTTTGGTTACTTTATTTTCTTCTTTCTACACCGTTCAAATTAATGAAAATCTCTCCAAGTTGTTTTCATTTAACTTCTGGTTTTCCATAATGACTGCGAGTGCGCAAAATGATTGACAGGCAAAAGGGCGGATCCAAAAACTTTCTGATTGGCTATGCACAGCGTTTACTAGACGTATATCTCAGTAAGTAGACTTGTATTAGTTTATTTCATAATTTTTGTTGAGGGACAGCAGTTGGGTCATTTGGCATGCATTCCCAACAAATCATTTACCTCACATTTTAAATATTTTAGCATGCATGAATCATGATATAATTTGAATCATGGGTGGAGACTGTTCATGAAATGAAAGTGAAAACATGTGTTCGTGCATCAGATAAGGAAGTGGATGTGGAATTCTCTTTTTTAATATAGGCTACGCAAAGCGTAAAACAAGGTTGGTAAATTGCCTTTTGTTGTCATTTTAGCAGCGGCTGACACGTGGTAAATATGGTCTTAGGTGTGTTTGTTTCTACCAATAGGCCTATAGTCCTCCACGGTGCTGTGCATTATGAATCTTATTGTTGCTGCTAAATAAACAGATGGGGATACATTGCTAATCAAGTGAAATCTCAGCAAAACCTTTATTTTTTAATAAGAAAATATACAGACTCTTAAAAGTAATACTCACTATCTTGTCTAACTGGACATTTTTTGAAGGGTTATTTTAACATTTTACAATTTTGATTGTTTTGTGTAGGAACTGCAGTCTCAAAAAGGAACCTCTAAAGATCATTGCTATCTCATACTAAGTGCCAAAATGCCAGTGGAATTCAGTGGATGGGAGGCTTGCTGTGATAAATCAAAGCACCTTAAACCAGGTCAAGAACCCAAAAAGAGCCATGGCTACACTATGTACCATGGGACACACAAAACCAATGCACCAGCTATTATATCAACAGGGTTTCGGCCCTCTGCTGGAGGAACTCTGGGTCCTGGAGTCTACTGTAGTAGGGACATTAACAAAGCAATGGGTTACCCAGCATGTGCTCCCAATGACAGAGTTGTGTTAAAGTTACGAGTAAGAGTGGGTAAAGTGAAGAGGATTGACAGTCAATCCCTGAACTTGATGACCTCGTGGCATCAGAATGGATATGATACGGCCTGGTTACCTGCCGCTGTTTATGGACTTGAGGAGGACTGTGTTTTTGACCCAAAGAGACTTACTGTGACTGGGATAGCCCACTGCACAGACTCTAGTGCTAAGAGTTCTCTGGAGAGCCTTATAAAACAAAAAAATCAATCGCAGGACCCGCAGGGGAAAGATCTGAAGCCGTGTAAAGGCTGTGGAATGCAAACACAGGATCAACATACAGTGGAGAAATGCTGGTCGTGCAAAGCATCCATATGCCCCTTCATGAAGAATCATGTTTGCCGAAGGAAAGGGAAGTAACCGTTCCTGAGTACTCCAATTTAGATTGATGATTTTAATTTAATATAATCTGAAAAGTGAAATGGAGCTTTGTTAAAGGCACTTGCACATCAAATTGTAAGGTTGTTAACTAATTTGTTGTGTAATATTTTGGAGTAATCTATGAGCACTTAATAGTATACATAACAATAAATACATGTACTTCCTATTCATTATTCATGTCTATGAAATCGGCACATTGACCAATTTTCCACTGAAAAACCTGGGAGAAAAGCAAACATCTGTTTACATTGCAAACACATCAAACACAATTTGTATAGCCTTTCATTAATATATTTTTTTAAATTATGTGTTTGCAATGTAAACTATTGTATAAAACATGCACCTGCCCAGCATCACCATTTACTATAAACAAGCTCTTAGTAAGAGCTTCATAGATAACAGGTTAGGATGGGATTGGAAATGGAATACCATTTTACATATAGCCAACACTGAAAAAAAAGGAAAACAAACTCTCCAATTTATGTAATCTTATTATATGCGATCTACGCAGCAAAATTGTGTTTCTCTTCTAAACGTGATTTATTTGCTTTCGATGAATGTAATTATCTTAAATGTGCAATCTAGATTACATTATTTGGGGTAAATGTGAACCGATCAAGTACTCGAACATGATTTTTGCTGAAACTGTAGTTGCCAGCATGCATTGCTTGGGGTTTGACGAGAAGAGTAAAATTGTTGAACTTGAGTGTTATTTTATGTGTTTTTGGAGCAAAATTAGATAAGGGGGAGACTTTATATTGTTTAATAGTGTTTATGTTGGAATAATTAGAACCAATTAAATTATACTGGGTTACCATGGAGAAGAACGGAGCGATGATTGCTTAGGCTGTGAACTGAGACAGCACATGTCAACTGGGGTTCTTCGGGTCAAAAACGTCCTGAAGCGCTTTAAGTCCCTGTAAAGGCAATTCTATGAAAAAATTCTAAACACATAAATGTTAGAAATGTATTGCTTTAACACATTGCAAAGACTGTGAACTCCTAAATTGTGGAGTTAAACCGTTAAACAGTTTTTCACCATTACTGTGCTCCGGTGGCTCGATGACGCACTGTAGCCACTGAGCCTGGCCTCGCCCCTACTGTCGATGATGCACTGGCGCCTCTGAACCTGGCCCCGCCCTTACTGTCGATGACGCACTGTAGCCACTGAGCCTGGCCTTGCCCCTACTGTCGATGACACACTGTAACCACTAAGCCTGGCCCCGCCCCTACTGTCGATGACGCACTGTAGCCACTAATCCTGGCCCCGCCCTTACTGTCGATGACTTACTGTAGCCACTGAGCCTGGCCTTGCCCCTACTGTCGATGACGCACTGTAGCCACTAAGCCTGGCGCCGCCCCTACTGTCGATGACACACTGTAGCCACTGAGCCTGGCCCCGCCCTTACTGTCGATGACTTACTGTAGCCACTGAGCCTGGCCTTGCCCCTACTGTCGATGACGCACTGTAGCCACTAATCCTGGCCCCGCCCTTACTGTCGATGACGCACTGTAGCCACTGAGCCTGGCCTTGCCCCTACTGTCGATGACGCAATATAGCCACTAAGCCTGGCCCCGCCCTTACTGTCGATGACGCACTGTAGCCACTAAGCCTGGCGCCGCCCCTACTGTCGATGACACACTGTAGCCACTAAGCCTGGCCCCGCCCTTACTGTCGATGACGCACTGTAGCCACTGAGCCTGGCCTTGCCCCTACTGTCGATGACGCACTGAGGCTCATAACTAGAGCACATTCGCATCAGTTTGCCGCTCAATCGTGAGTACTATTAGTTACTATAGCCTACAGTTTGCTAGCAAGCAGTGCCTTCTGCCTTGGCAGGGCAGCAGCAGAGCGGGAGCCGTGTGCTGTTGTGCATTCACACCGGATTATATTTCAAATAAATGTTTTGCGTGTGTACTTAGTATGGCAATGAATTCATAGTTTATTATTTAGTTATTTTAAAACAATTGATTGTCCAGAACCATGTATAACTTTTGATCAGGCATTTAAAACCGCTACCAGCGGACACGATTTCACAGGGGGACAGGATTTAGGTGTGTTCGACACAAGGGGGTAATCTAGCGCTCGGAAAGCGTTCCACCCCTAGGGGCTGCCATTGCTAACCAAGCCATCACCTGCTGTTAGCATCCCATTGACTCCCATTCATTTTTGAGTCACTTTGACAGTGAATAACTTTACATCTGAGACGTTTAAAGACTCCATTTGTCCATTGTTTATTTCTAAAGAAACACGACAATGCATAAAAGGCTCCGTTACCTTGTATCTTACACTATTGCCCCGTAGAAGCTGTTTTTGTAAAAATAGGCTAACTATTGCGTCATAACCAACGCGACTCTGTCGCACAGTTGAGAAATTACCGTATAGACCTGAGGAGACGCTCGCAGGCAATCTTTTACTGTCTATGAGACAGTTGGGGGGACGTGGAGACATAAAGTCTGATAAAGTCAAGGGGGAAGAATAGGGAGAAACCCATAGTGAGCCAAAAGCAACGGGAGAAAATATTTAAACAACGTGATTCAGCTTTCACTTTCCACAACTACTAGAAGACCTACAGCTGTCAGACAGGAGGCTCACGTCACATCTACGTCGTCAAGCTCAGTCTGAGCCTGCGCAGTTCGCTCAGCCATCAGGAAGTGAGTGCTCCTATACTGACATCACTTAATGCCGTAGAAAGCAATGAGATCGCTCCGTCCATTTCTGCGGCTGGATGCATGAGATTAGCCGAGAGCAGGCGGGGAGGAGCTGCAAACGGAGACGTGAAGTCGGACACTTTCTACCTCCCGTGGTGACGCTTGCACTGCGTTTGCAAACTTTATCACAGCTGAAGTTAAATAAATGCAATATTTCTCAAATACACAGATGTTTCAAATTATATTTTCATCCAACATAATAAACCTACACTATCAATGAAGTGGTGTCAACGGTTTTTATCAGTTTTAGTTTGATAAACATGACAATATAACATCGCGACTACATGAAAAGAGGTTTTATTGTTATAAATAAATGATTTGTGAGCATTAGCGTGACATGAGCTTTTAGAATAAACACGAAACGCACGTGATCATACGTCATACGGTGAATCGGCCGATCGTGGATCAGCTGTGTCGTCATCAGAGCTTGTGCAGCCTCCTGCAGTCCCTGTCAAAAATATTTTTCATTTTTTTTACAATTTTTTTTAGCTTAATCCCCAGAGGGTGGGAAACTTCAGGTCAAAAATGACCTGAAGCGTTTTATAATCATATTTTTAAAAAATCATAGCTTAATCGGAATTGTCTGAAACTTGGTGACTTTATTGGTACTTGGTATATGAACACCCCAAAAAACTGGGGACAGGATTTGAAAAGTCTAAGTGGTCGTAAAAAAAATGTCACACTCAGGACCTGCAGTGTCCACCAGATGGCACCAATAAAATTTAAAAAAAAAATGTTGTAATGAGTCCTAGGCTTGACTCTAAAATTAAATACAGCTTTAATAATTTTTTTTTAAAAAATCTATTATTTTCAATGGGAAAAAAATGGGTCATAATTATTTAATAAATATTAATTATAAATCATAAAATTATCTGAAAACACCAAAAAAGAAAAGAAAAAAGATAGTTGAAAAATATATTTTTCATTGATTTTACTCCTTAATTAGGCCCTTCGGGTCATTTTTGACCCGAAGGTCCTGAGTGTGACCCATAAATGAAGAAACCCAAAGGGTTAAAGAACATTTCATACATATGACTTGAAAGCTAGTTAGTACAGTCTATAAATCAGTCAAGTGACCACTAAAACAAAATAAGCTTGTGATATACTACTGTTGTTAGGGAATTATATTAAAATTATTTTGAGACTACTCAATTGGGTTGCTTAAAAATTCCTTCATTCTATGATGTTGAAGTTATGTGAACAAATTGTGTTTGTTTAACTTAACTGATTCATGTGTAACCGATGTACATGATTAAAGGTCCTGTTCTTCGCGATCCCATCTTTAAAAACTTTAGTTAGTGTATAATGTTGCTGTTAGAGCATAAATAATACCTGTAAAATTGGTACAATGCAACACGATCTGTAAAGAACTTTAAAATACCAGTAGCCTACACATTCAAGGGAAAATGCAAAACGTGTGTCCTGATGGCATGAGCATTTTATTAATCATTATTTTTGCGCGAGCGGGTTTGAGTATTTATCTATTCAACAAAACTCTCCTGTGCATTCAATGATGTCCCCAAAACTCTACTGCGTATATGACGTCATCGAATTGTGAATGAAACCACCGCGCGTGCGCGTCCAGTACGTGTTGGATCTGATCCAGTATGTCATCGTGCTATAGGCTGCAGCCAGGACTTCTTTGAATCATCAGGCCGTTTTTAGGACAGAGAAAACAGCAGTATACAGATAGCCTAAGTAAATTGTGTGAAAAATACTGTGTTTTTTAGCCTAGAAATCTAGACGCACCCTAACGGCAGCAAATATAATCTGCCTGCGAGTGTCATCTAGCAACTCTCAATACCCTTCTGAGCTGTAAACGGCAAACTCTTGCCAGGCCAATCACATCGTGTATAGAGTCGGTGGGCGGGGCCATAATGACGACGGCCGAGTTGTGTCTGCGTGCTTCTAGTAAACACAGAAACTGGCGAAAGGCGGTCTTTCGAATCAGCTTTGACCGCGACTCTGGAAGACTTGGAGTTAAGCTTTTCTCTGAGAAAAGAACAAAGAACGGCACTGAAGTCATTCTTAAAGGGAAGATGTGTTCAGAGTTTAGCCGACCGGATACGGCGAATGTTTAATCTTTCAACAAGCTCTGTTTCACCTTCGTTGCTCTGGTTGGTGGTAGCGCTATCCTATCGGGTGCAGAGGGAGTTGCCCCTCGGATTGAGCTGTCAATGGTGAGTTTCCAGACCAAACATCTTGATGTGGGTCTGGCTTGTCTGGCTAGTGTTTTTTTTTACACGCGAAACATGAACTCATGTTATATTGCACACTGTAAACACAATCAAAGCTTCAAAAACACACGAAAAACTGCACCTTTAAATCATGTAAATCCAACACACCTTTTTTTCAGTGAATATTGGCTTGCATTTCTTCTGGGAATAAAAAGAGCCTGACATTTGTCAGATTTTTACATGTCAGTTTATATTCTTATATATCTTTTTTTTAATCTATATTTATTTGTTTACTATAAACATAATAAAAAAACCGCATAACTCAGATTTGTGCAAGAAGTGTAATTTATTCATACCCAGCAACAGGGTCAGGATTTGCAGTACAATACACATTTTTCAGAACTGCTAATACCAAACTTTATGGAAAAGCACACTTAATAAAACTCATTGAAAAAAACGATGTGCTCCTTGCTGTTTTGGACGTATTTCACCAATGACTGTGATTCGTCTTGGATCCCAAACACAGTCTTCCTCAAGACCACTTGGCACCATCCCACACTTTGGAGGGCACCAGGCAGTGTCATACCCATGCGGTGGTTTATGCCAGGTTTTCTGCAGTGGATGATCTTGATGGGCAATCTTTATTACTTTCCCAACATTGACCTTCACTCTCAGAACCACTCTCTGGCTCTCATGTAATTCCAGAGGGTATCTGGAGGCCTTCTGTAGATCTCGGCTGAGGTAGACGCCAGGCCCAAGCATGCCATTAGCAGATGGTCTGAAGCCATAGGTTTTGATTTTTTCAGCAGCCTCCCTTGATGTGCCATGGTACATTCGGTAGACTTTTCCCTCAGCTGGTGGTATTAAACTCTCAAGACATGGTGGAGCACCTGGACCCAAGTCATCTTCAGCCCACATGCTTGTACCTAAACAAATCAAAACTTAAAAAATGTAATAAAACATAATGACCAAAATAATTTTTCACAAAGACAAAGTGGTGCCTTACCTCTTATGTCGCTTCTAACAATGATCAATTCCTTCTGAATGCAGGTAGCTATATAAATGGCACATCTTTCTGGGTGTGTCCATGATGTCAACGTTCAGTTCAGGTTTATAAGTTTCAGTTTTCCTTCATCTTGGTAAACTTAAGAATTGTAAAAACACATTATCTATTGAATTTCTGGGTAAACAGGTTATGATGTGACCTTTATCAAACAATACAATTAGGAACTGCACTGTTCTCTAGCCTATTTAATAAAATAAAATAAAATAATATAAATAAAATACATAAATACATAATAAATATAATGCATCGATTTATATGTAGAAGTAAAATGAAGTAAAACTTGATTGATCAAACACATTTCTTTCATTTTAAACAAAGCTAAGTTTCATTTTCTCTGTGGACTGTTTTCCTGTAAATGCTTTACCTGAGAAATTATTTACATGTTGTCGCAGATGTCTGAACAGTGCATGTTAACAAACAATAAGTACAACTGATATGATGTGCTTAAATGATCTCAGGAACACATGATTTTAAATAATAGGTGCCAGATGCTATGCTATCGAGATATTTTTTTAAATATTTACTTTTTATTTGAGGTCCAACACGAAAAATGAATGCGAAAAAGATGAATATCACTGTTCCAAAATTAGAAGCGCTCTCCAGACCAGTAATTACCATACATTTTACAGGATATTTCAAGCACACAGTGGAGGGTGACAATAAGAAACTAGTTTATCCAACATGTTTTGGATCAACAACTGGTTAACACTGTTGAAACTCTGTAGAACTTTCTTTACACTCTCTCAATTTACTGCTAAGACTTTTTGTTCTGAGAATATAAATATTTGCATGTCAATAGAATAATATGAGGTATAAACAAAAAGATGGATGGTGTGATAGTATATGGATGAAGACATACTGTATTTTATTTTATTTCATATCAGCATGTGCCAGATTATTAAATAATATAACCACATTTAATTTAGGTGTATCATTTTTTTTAACACTATAAACATTATATTAGGATATTTAAAAACAATCCTAAATTAATAACGGACAGTTTTCTGCATTTCAAAAGGCCTTTGTCATAGCTTTTGTCATTAAGCTCCCCTGTCAGTTCATATGAGGGAGGGGAGAGATTGAGGGAGAAGTGGCAACCGAAATGATTTTCTCAATTACAGGGCTTGTAAACGTCTTTATCAAACAAACACAATGATTTATTTCTCATCCCCCCGTGATTGATTGGACTATTATTTTTATATTACACATAGCCCGTCGTATTTCCATGTTTTATGGGGACTTTCCATAGGCGTAATGGATTTCATACTGTACAAACTGTACATCCTAAACATTCTGCATTTTTACTTTCTCAAAAAAAAAAAACTCCTTCTGTGTGATTTATAAGATGTTTTCCTCAAGGGGACCTAAAAATGTCCCCACAAGGACAAGGATATCTTTGTGGGGACATTTTGTCCCCATAACGTAGGGATTAACAGGCCACACACACACACACACAAACACAAACACACACACACACACACACACACAAGACTCAAGACAACAACACAGATCAAGAACGGAATTTTATGAGATTCATCAGCCTGCCGGGATTTGTGAGCCCTGGTCCATATGTGTACGAGTCCAGCGGGCTGAGGTATGCTCCGTTAGACACGTACACATAAGCAAAACGATCTATAACGTACTCGGTTACTTTCGTAACCTCGGTTCCCTGAGAGAGAGGAACGAGTATTACGTATGGGAAAAACTCCTTTTCTCGAGAATGTGAAGCAAAACTTTTAATAAAGGTATCTATGTAAAGCGCAGTGAGCTGCACGGCCATAGCCCAGCGCGAGGAGCGCTCTGATTGGCCGGGCTGCGGCAACTGCAGGAACCTATGGTGAGGCGGCTGAGAGGAACGAACCAATGGGGGGCGTTCCAGAAGCCCGCCGAAAAAGGTGCTTATATTTGCATACAGGAGGCTATATAAGACCCTAATTCGCCATAGGTGTCAGGTTTTAAGATCGACTGAAGCGATACCTGAGAAGCATAAACACGGCACGGAACGTAATACTCGTTCCTCTCTCTCAGGGAACCGAGGTTACGAAAGTAACCGAGTACGTTCCCTTTCGAGAGAGGTTCCTCGTATTACGTATGGGAACACAATGTAAAGCGCCGTGTGTGCTGACTGACCCAGTATACCCAAAGCACATGTTATAAACCCCCGAGACACCGACAGAGGCGGCTTATAAGGGGAATGAAGAACCGGAAGAGTCGGTTCGTTTGAACAGCTGATCGGACATAGTCGGATCTTATGATGAATGAATAGTGCTTAAGGACTAATGTGTACAGGCCAAAATGTAAGGCAATCTGTTTGCCAGGGTCAAGATAGAGCCTAGATGGAGAGAAGCCCTGCTTGTAGAGCTGGAACCTCCAACTTGTAGAATCTGATAAAAGTGGACGGAGAGGCCCAGCCTGCCGCCGCACAGATATCTTCCAAAGAAATGTCACACGACCAAGCCCAAGATGAGGCCATGCCTCTAGAGGAGTGGGCTTAAATGCCTGTAGGACAGGTTAGGTCCTGGACCTATATGCTAGTGGGACTGCATCCACTATCCAGTGTGAGAGACTGTTTCATGACGGCACAAACTTTAGTGCGGCCACCGAAGCAATGAAGAGCTGATCCGACTGCCTGAAGGGGGCGGAGCGCTCTAGATACAATCTCAATGCTCTGACTGGGCAGAATAGGTTTGCGTCTTATTCTCTCTGAGACGCGGGTTAAGCAGTGCAAAGACCTGCATACTGAAGGGGTTGATAGCACTTTCAGCATAAAACCATGCCTCGGTTTGAGCACAACCTTGAAGTTGCTGGACCCAAACTCAAGACAGGAAGGGCTCACGGAGAGTGCAGGTAAGCCACCCACTCGGTTAACCGAGGCCACAGCCAGCAGAAAAACGGTTTTGAGTGATATGTGCTTCAAGCTCGTGTTCTGAAGTGGTTAGGAGGGGGAACCCTTCACGGCCTCCAAAACCATGGCGAGGTCCCAAATAGGGACCGAGGTAGGGGCAAGGCGGGCTGAATCTCCTGGCCCCTTTAAGAAAACACACAATAAGATCACTTTTCCCTAGTGAATGTGCCGCGATCGGAGCGTGGCTAGCTGCTATGGCGGAGACACACACCCCGAGTATGGAGGGGGGGACGACCCGCATCCATTAGCTCTTGGAGAAAGCGAGCGGTTCCGCCAGTTCGCATGAGTGTGCGTCGATGTTTCGCGTAGCACATTGGTTAGAAAACCACTGACCACTTCAAAGCAGAGCTGCCAGATAGCAGGGGCTCTAGCTTCCGAAATAGTGTTCATAACTTGTCAGAGAGGTTCCCGGATACCGTTGATGGGCCATACGTGGAGGGCCCACAGCTCGGGATTGGGATGCCAGACCTTCCCTTTCATTGGCAGAATAGGCATGGGGCTGTGTCTGACAGCTGAAACAGTATGGAGAACCATGTGCGGTTCTTCCAAAGTGGGGCTATTAAAAAGCACAGGCTGCAGCTGGATCGCGATCGGAGGGAACATATAGAGGGAGTCTGGGCCAACATGGGCCAGGGCATCCCTGCGTTTGCAGAAAAAATATTGGGCAGCGTGTGCTGTGCGAGCTGAATTGTTTGCGGGTAAAGGGACCATCCCCCTGGGGACATGGGTCCTCTGGATAACATGTCCGGACCCTGATTCAGAATACCTGGCACGTAAGCCGCCCTTAGGGAGCTCAGATTGTGCTCTGCCCATAAAAGGAGATGCTTAGCCATGCACGGTTCTTATGCCGTAAGTCTTGAGTCTATGACAATGACTGTACTGATAAGCCTGCCCCTCGAAGGCGAATCTCAAGAATGGCCTGTAGTGGGGGTGGGGGGGTTATCGTAACGTGAAGTATGCGTTTTTCAGATCTATTGAGAAAACCCAATCCCCGGGGCGAATGTGCGCGAGGATTTGTTTCACCGTCAGCACCTTGAAACGAGCGTGTCATAAGTGCTTTGTTCAGATGCCTGGAAAATGGGCCTGAGACCGCCACCCATTTTCGGCATGAGGAATTAGCGACAGTAAAAACCTGACTCGCTAGCGTCGGGTGTACTGTTTTCGCCGCTCTCTCCTTTAACAGTCTCAATGCCTCAGCGAGAAGCACGTGACTGACACTGCTTCTTACAGAGGGCTCGACCACGGCTTGAATCGCGGGGTCTGCGAGCAAAACTGTAGCGAGAACCTCGTTTTATATGTTCAACACCCAATATTATATACCAGGAATGGCCTGCCAGGCCTGGGCTCGTAAAGCCAGGGGTTGAATTAGATTCGGGGGCTGGCCGCTTAGTAATAGGGGCCTGTTAGCCGGGTTGCTTGTGCTGTAACACTGCTTGTAACACTGTGGGGATAGTGTTAGTTTTGGCGGTGCAGGCTTTGCAGTGGGCGCACGCCTCACATTTATATTGTGTGTGCGAGAGTGAACTTTGTGAAAAGTGCTTGGGTGCAGGAGTGCAGACTGTAAAGTGGGCACATTTCCTACATAGAAAGCTCTTTTGTGTGTAGTGTAAACAATGTGCAGTGGCGCACAACCTACGTAGAATACCCACGGTGCAAACCAGTGAGCAAATCCACAGGGGTAAACGCACACAGCATAGTGTGCAGACGAGCGTGTTTAACACAGGCTAGTTGACTGCAATATTTCATCTCCAGTCACTTAACTTAAGGGAACTGGGAGAATGTAAGGAAGTGCGGGTGGTATGTGAGCCATTCCACAATGCCGTTATGCTCTAGTCTAGACTGAAAGCGCGCATGCAGACAAGCGTGTTTGACCACAGGCTAGTTGACTTTATATGGTGTAATCCGGCCGCGGCGGGATTTATTTGTGATTTTGTGAGGCTGAATTAACAGTGCTTATGTAGGGGTGCACACTGTGTAGTGGACACTTTGTCTACAGTGTAAAAACCTTTCCAGTCGCCTGAATAAAGGGGACTGGAAGTGATAGAGTGAAAAAAGGGCTTAGCTTGGCAGCCATTTTCCGACGCCCTTATGCTCTGACAGTGAGCGCGTGCTATGACGTAAGCCGCGCTCTAGTCAGCAACGCGCTGTGGAAGGGGCGCGCGCTATCATGACAAGGCAGCCATTACAACTTCCTTGGCAGTAAGCGCGCGCTGCAGCGACATTGTTCTTGACATACCCAACAGCCCGAGCTCGCTCGTCAAACTTACTCTAGTATTCTCTGTCCGCAGCGCTTCAGCACGGCGGCGGTAGAATGAGCACGGCGAGAGCTTCGGCTCGAGTTTGTTTATTCACTCTAGTATTCTCTGTCCGCGGCGATAGAGCGACAGGACGAGAGAATTGGAAGCGTGAGGTAAAACTCTGTCCGCGGCGCTTCTAGCACGGCGAGAGCTTCGGCTCGAGTTTGTTTAACGTTATTCACTCTAGTATTCTCTGTCCGCGGCGATAGAGCGACAGGACGAGAGAATTGGAAGCGTGAGGTAAAACTCTGTCCGCGGCGCTTCTAGCACGGCGAGAGCTTCGGCTCGAGTTTGTTTATTCACTCTAGTATTCTCTGTCCGCGGCGATAGAGCGACAGGACGAGAGAATTGGAAGCGTGAGGTAAAACTCTGTCCGCGGCGCTTCTAGCACGGCGAGAGCTTCAGCTCGAGTTTGTTTATTCACTCTAGTATTCTCTGTCCGCGGCGATAGAGCGACAGGACGAGAGAATTGGAAGCGTGAGGTAAAACTCTGTCCGCGGCGCTTCTAGCACGGCGAGAGCTTCGGCTCGAGTTTGTTTATTCACTCTAGTATTCTCTGTCCGCGGCGATAGAGCGACAGGACGAGAGAATTGGAAGCGTGAGGTAAAACTCTGTCCGCGGCGCTTCTAGCACGGCGAGAGCTTCGGCTCGAGTTTGTTTATTCACTCTAGTATTCTCTGTCCGCGGCGATAGAGCGACAGGACGAGAGAATTGGAAGCGTGAGGTAAAACTCTGTCCGCGGCGCTTCTAGCACGGCGAGAGCTTCGGCTCGAGTTTGTTTATTCACTCTAGTATTCTCTGTCCGCGGCGATAGAGCGACAGGACGAGAGAATTGGAAGCGTGAGGTAAAACTCTGTCCGCGGCGCTTCTAGCACGGCGAGAGCTTCGGCTCGAGTTTGTTTATTCACTCTAGTATTCTCTGTCCGCGGCGATAGAGCGACAGGACGAGAGAATTGGAAGCGTGAGGTAAAACTCTGTCCGCGGCGCTTCTAGCACGGCGAGAGCTTCGGCTCGAGTTTGTTTATTCACTCTAGTATTCTCTGTCCGCGGCGATAGAGCGACAGGACGAGAGAAGAGGAAGACTGAGGAAAAACTCCGTCTGTCCGCGGCGCCTCCTCAGCGCGACGGTATAGTGACGAGAGCTTCGGCTCGAGTTCGCCTATTCACTCTAGTATTCTCTGTCCGCGGCTGTAGCGCGACGGAATGAGAGAAGAGTGAGGACAACTCTGCGGCAGCGGCGGAAGAAGAGCCGCGGCGGCGGCAGAGTGAAGAGAGCTTCGGCTTGAGTGTGCTCATGTCCTCTAACATTCTCTCTTTCCGCGGCGCTATTCAGCGCGACGGGACGAGAGCAGAGGGAGAGTGAGAAGAGCTCCGTCTTTCCGCGGCGCTTAACGACGCGGCGGAACGAGAGAGTCCTCGAGTAGAACAAGCCTGTAAGCTCTAGAAGTGGCGTTGCAGCGGCAACACACACACAAACACATATAACACTCAACATAGACACAGTTTAAAGGATATATAACGCCGGATGGCGTAGCTGGAACGGCAGAGAAGGCGGAGAGGGAGTCCGTCGTCCTCAGCTGCAGGTTCCGCTGGTGCCTTTTCAACGGCGGTGCTTCTTCCGGAGACCAGCGAAGGTATCGCTGAAGGAGATAAAATCTGACACCTATGGCGAATTAGGGTCTTATATAGCCTCCTGTATGCAAATATAAGCACCTTTTTCGGCGGGCTTCTGGAACGCCCCCCATTGGTTCGTTCCTCTCAGCCGCCTCACCATAGGTTCCTGCAGTTGCCGCAGCCCGGCCAATCAGAGCGCTCCTCGCGCTGGGCTATGGCCGTGCAGCTCACTGCGCTTTACATAGATACCTTTATTAAAAGTTTTGCTTCACATTCTCGAGAAAAGGAGTTTTTCCCATACGTAATACGAGGAACCTCTCTCGAAAGGGAACAATGCAATACTATTTACTCACATAAGTGTGTTGCACCATTCCTGTCGTATCCAAATCCAGCATCGACAGGAGATTTGTTTACAAACGATCCCGCATTGAAATGAAGTGAACACCACTGTCTTCCGCACGTGAGATGGAACTTCATTAAAAATAACATTCAATCACACATTCCTAATATTAGGATCCGAAGGAAGCTTATGCAGCAACTGTGTTCTCCCACAACCAGGAATAGCGCAATCTCTTGCTATCTTCCTCGGCATGTTTATTGTCGTTGGATAGCTTGCACAAGCCGATCACCGCGTCGGTGGGCGGGACTACTGGATAAGATGCGCTGCATCATTACTCTAGTGTCACATGATCCTTCAGAAACCATATGCGCTCTATACATATCCTGAAAGTTACCTCTGTTTTTGGAACAAAAGTGTAGCAAATATAGTGTAGCATTTTTACATTACGTCTCAAGGGTCATTTTTAACAATCATGCTAAAGATCACACAATGCTTTCAGAGAAAAAAAGTTGATTTGTCAAGGAATTATTTTGTATGTTTTTCCAATTCTAAGTCAACACCATCTGAAAAAAAAGACTTAAAATGGGTTGGTTCTATGAGAAAAGAACAACAGATCTGCTCATTGTTCTTTGCAGAATATTCAAAAAAGTTTTGCCTTTAAGGAAAAGAAAAAGATTGTATTCTCATGCATCCCTAAATGCAGAGTGCCTGCAGACAATCATTTCTGTAAACAAGCAAATAAATGCAAATCTCCTGATCATACAGCGTTAACAGAAGATACACCAAAACAAAAGTGATAACGCATTATTATTCTTTGCAGAATAAAAAAAAAAACACTTTGGCTAGATATTTCTATAATTTCATCCAGCAAAGTTTATGTCAGTATTTCAATTAGGATCAGCAACAAAAAGAATAGACAGGGTAAAACCTTTTCTAAAAAAGGGCAGATCATTTCAATGATCCGAATCCGCTGTGGGTCCCAAACACAGTCTTCTTCAAGGCCGCTTGGCACCATGCCACATTTTGGGGGGCACCAGGCAGTGTCATACCCCTGTTCATGCCAGGTATTCTGGAGTGGATGGCCTTGGCGGTCAATCTTCTTCACTTTCCCAACATTGACCTTCACTTTCAGAACCACTCTCTGGTATGCAGACAGATTCAGAGGATACCTGCAGGCCTTCTCTAGAGCTCTGCTGAGGTAGACACCACGTCCCAGCATGCCATTATCAGACTGACGAAATCCATCTTTTTTAATTTTCTTTGCAGCCTCTATGGATGTGCCATGATACATTGTGTAGACTTGACCTGATCTTGGAGCTGTGTTGCCTTGGAGGAAGTTTGAACCATTTCCATCCCACATGTTTGCACCTGGACAAATTACAAATAGCGTCAATATCTTCAGAATATGCATAGAAACAAATAAGACTTAAACTGGATCACTGGATCAAGTTTATAAAAGAAAATAAATTATTTTGAAAAGAACCTATACATTATAGATATTGTTATGTGAATGTAAATCTAGATTTTTTTTTTAACTTACCACCAATCCTCCAATTCAAACTCAATTACAAACTTTTTGCTCCAGGGAAATGCCGGCCCTCTTTTAAAAATAAAGGGTAGGCTACTTTAGCAAACGTTTAGCACGTAGACATTGCAATAGTCTCACAGTGTAGCTAGTTCAGAGCATACACAAGGGTACCAAACCTAGTACTTTTCAAACGGTAGCACTTTATAAAAGTAAAAATGGATAAAGGAACTCACTTTAAACGCACGGGGTGCTGTCACCAAGCGGCTGATACGGTCAGAATTAATTAAAACCTTCGGGATATTTACATCATGTGGGATTTTCTCAAACAATCAAATCTTCCGTCTTAGATCATTATGAAACATAGGCTACACGTGCGAAAATAGTGATGGTGCTGGCGCTTTTAAATGTTATTCGCTGCGTGAATATTTGTGGATTTAAACATAAGCTATCAAACTTTAGGAAAATATTTATGAATATGAAAATCAGATTCTGGCTGTTGCATGTGTTTTTCCGCCGTTACTTTCACTTTTCCTAGTGAATCGCCATTGGCCATCCACGCTGACAATCATCACTATCAAGCGACTTCACCACTCCACTGCAGCCAATCAGTAGCCTGACAAGCCAGACCCACATCAAGATGTTTTAGGTGTGTTCGACATCGGCTGCGGCTGGGTGCATGCGTTCGGCGAGATTAGCCGAGTGCAGGCGGGGAGGAGCTGCAGACGGAGACGTGAAGTCGGACACTTTCTGCCTCCCGCAGTGACGCTTGTGCTGTGTTTGCAAACTTTATCACAGCTGAAGTTAAATAAATGCAATATTTCTCAAATACACAAATGTTTCAAGTTATATTTTCATCCAATACTTTGTGGGCCTAGGCCTACTGTTTAATAAAATACAGTCTAATTTTATACAGTCTATGGTTTAGTGTCCTGTTGGTGGACTTCTGAACTGGACAGGTAACCTTCCCTTTCTGTGTTTGTTTTTCTTTTAGTCCAATATAAATTAATTGATTTTATAATTATTCATAAAGTCACAATTTACAGGTAAGAGACATGTGAATCAACATTATTAAGGAAATAACACCATTGTTTTTTTCTATGTATTTCTTTATTATATCTTGATTTATATATTAACATAGCCTACTTTTTACCAACATTTTTCATTTTGATTTTACATTGCTTCAGAAATATAACTACAATAGGCTAAAGCATACACTTCTAAAATCAATATTATTTAAATCAAATACAAAAAAATAAAACATTACTCAACTTATTCTATGGATGTTTGTTTTTAGCAGTGAATAAACAAGTAGTGTCAAAATTAAAAATGAATGTAGGCCAATAGCTTATGACAAATCTTAAAAGCAACTAAAATGGGTTTAAAGCAGGGGCGTAGCCATCTTTTCAGAAGTGAGGGGGACAGAAATGTCGTAATACCATTTTTTTTTTTTTTTGGACCAATATAATTTATCGCATCTCTTGCTTTTAATTGGGCAAGATATCAAATACACTGCTGATCAATAACCAATAATTAATATCTATAATATTATTCTCCTATTCTCCTTTTTTTTGTGTGCCAATTTTATGATTGGTTTATATACTACAAACACTTCTGCATTAAGACTCCATAGATTTTATGCAATGTAAAAATATATATATATATTCTGATGTAACTCATCTGTTCTCTATGTGAATATATAGTAAAATGTAATTTATTCCTGTGATCAAAGCTGAATTTATCATCATTACTCCAGTCTTCAGTGATCCTTCACTAATCATTCCCATATGAGGATCTGATGATCAACACACATTTAGGATTATTATCAGTTGTGCTGCCCATGGTGATGCTTAATTTTCTAAACATTTGTGGTAAAATTAAAAGAGAGAAATTAATACTTTTATTGATCAGACATGCATTAAATTGATCACAAGTGATATTTTTAATATTACAAATTAGATAATTTATTTAATAAATGCAAATAAATGCTGTCCATTGAACTTTCTATTCATTAAAGAATCCTGAAAAATAACATGTAGGCTATCATGGTTTCCACAACATTTTGGGAACTGTTTTCAACACAGATAATAATCATAAATGTTTCTTGATTATGAAATCCTCATATGAGAATGATTAGTGACGGATCATGTGACACTGAAGACTGGAGTAATGATGATAAATTCAGCTTTGATCACAGGAATAAATTACTATATATTCACATAGGGAAAAAAAGCGGTTTTAATTTGTAATAATGTTCAAAATATTACTGTTTTAACTATTTTCGATTACATAAATGCAGCCGTGGTGAGCAGAATACTAAACATTAAAAAAGCTGCATTATTCATGATACTTTATTGTCAATAAATAGGCTACATTGAGATGACTTAAAAAACACACATAAAGCATATATTGTCGCACTCGTCTGATTGTCGTCGTCACGTTTCATCACTCATAACGATTGTTCTCCTTCAGCTGCAGCTCCAGCTTGACAGGGTATTACGAACCCACTTTTGGACTTTCTGTGAGAGCGCACTCCTCATATTAAGATTCGGAAAAAATTACAGGTCATGCATAGATAATTTTTTGTCTCTGAATTTAAATCTTGATGTATTCACATTGGTTTCTATGTAAATACACTTGCCCGTGACCTCAAGAAGCGCGCTATCAACCGAGTTTAGAGAAGGCTGTCGTTAGCGTCTCTGTTAACTTGTCCGCCCCCACACAGAGTAACACCGGTTCGAATCCCGCTCGGAGCGGGTCGACTAGGATCGGTGAGACCCAGTAAAAGTGCGGGGGACGAAAATACATTTTATTAAAAGAGAGGGGGACACGTCCCCCCCGTCCCCCGCGTAATCTACGCCCATGGTTTAAAGTATAGGCATATTTGTCTTCAGCATCAGAAAATGTGGTAAGGCATGGTCAGAGCACTGTATAATGATCAAATTCTCAATATTTTAGGATAAAACATGTTAGGATTTACATTGCTCAGCTAACAAACCTCACATAGCCTACTCCTTTGGACGAATTACATCAATGACTGTGATTCGTCTTGGATCCCAAACACAGTCTTTCTCAAGACCACTTGGCACCATCCCACAGTTCGGAGGGCACCAGGCAGTGTCATACCCATGATCATGCCAGGTTTTCTGCATCGGATGACCTTGATAATCAATCTTTTTCACTTTTCCAACATTAACCTTCACTCTCAGAACACTTCTCTGATGCAGAGGTAAATGCGTAGGGACATTGAAGGCCTTTTCTACATCTCGGCTGAGGTAGACTCCACGTCCAGTATGCCCTTAGACTGACAAACACCATGAGCCTTGAACTTTTCTGCATCCTCCTTAGATGTGCCATAAAACATTGTGTAGTGTTTGCCCTCAACTGGATCAGCTTGAATAGAGTTTTGAAGGCTTGGTGGAATCACGTCAATAATAGTGATTCGCGTCGGATCCCAAACACAGTCTTCTTCAAGACCACTTGTCACCATCCCACTGTTTGGAGGGCACCAGGCAGTGTCATACCCATGACCATGCCAGGTTTTCTGCAGTGGGTGACCTTGATGGTCAATCTTCTTCACTCTCCCAACATTAACCTTCACTCTAATAACAACTCTCTCATGTGGCTTTTCAAGCGGGTATCTGCTGGCCTTGTTAAGATCTCGGCTGAGGTAGACACCAGGTCCCAGCATTCCATCTTTAGATGGCTGAAAGCCAGAGACTTTGATCTGTTCTGCTGCTCTTTCAGTAGTACCATGATACATTCGATATATTTGACCATTCACAGGCTCTGTACTGCTTTGGAGACACGGCACACCTGGACACAAGTCACTCTCAGCCATGTTTAAGCCTAAAGACAAAAAGATAATAATCAATCGACAGTTTTCATGTTTGGATAGAGAATAGCAGAAAGAGGGCCTGAAGTCGATAAGGACAAAAATACATGTCCATTGTACATTTTACATTAGAACATTTGTCTAATAATTCAACTTAAAAAGTATATGTTACTTACCTCTATAACCAATTCAGTCTGAGCAGAGATCAGTCGTCTTGGACACACCTTAAAACAATAAGCTGGAAAGGCAGAAAGACAGAAGCACATGAGTACAGTGTACAGTTTTTTGTTTGTTTGTTTCTCTGATGACATATTTACAGTTCATTTGACTCTGCAGATTTATTTATACTATGAAATATAAACACATACATTTATTTACACATTTTCTTAGTGCCGGTATGAAAAACACTAAACACTGAAATGTAACATTTGTCATCATGTAAAGAGTATGTCAACATTATCAGTCTTCAGATGATCTGATAATGTTATTGTTATTGAACATCCTGTAATGTTCAAAGTACAGGTACAGGTTGTGCAGGTTTGTATGACTCAAGCGTGGACAGAACAGTCAGGCGATGCATATTAAAAGTAAAATTCAATAGAATGCAAACAATTCTGAGGCAGGCAAAATGATACAAATTAGCAGGCACAAATCTTATTTCAGGAAATAGAAGAGAATCAACTGGAATAAATGGACAGAATATCATGGCATGAAAAAAGAACTTTCAGAATTATACAGTGATATTGACTAAAATATTTTTTCATTTCATAAAAACCAAGATGACATTTTAGATAACACTAGCTATTACAGTATAAAATAATTTCAGTGGTTATTCTGGGATATTTTTTTAGGCTTAATGACCGAAACACAAAGACAAAGTGGTGGCTTACCTCTGATGTTGCTTCTAATGCTGATTGTTTGCTGCATGTAAATGGCACATTTTCAGGGTGTGTCCCATAACGGTAAGTGTTCCTTTGAGTTTCAGTTTCTTTTCCTCGTAGTAAGATATTATGGATTGCAACAACACTGTAAAATTTGTAATGTGTATGTGGTACGCATTTGATTGATTGTTTGATTTAATCTTTATAATATTAAAGGATATAAAATATGTTTGCTCTTGCCATGTTACGTGTTTTGTTATTGCCAACATCCAAACTATCAAACTTACAGGAACTGTTAATGTTTTTTCTTTGGTTATCATCATTCTATTATTTTTAATTCTCTTTACATTGTATTCTTTTTCTTATGCATTTTTTTATCCCTATTTTAATTCCTTTCTATGTAAAGCACTTTGAATTGCCATTGTGTATGAAATGTGCTATATAAATAAACTTGCCTTGCCTTGTTAAACAAACAGGAACTGCATTGATCTCAGCTTAACACTTGAATTGCTGAATGATTTGAATTCATAATATTACATATTTATATTGTTATTGATTTATTTAAGATTACGTTTAATTAATATTGCAATGAGAATAAGAACACAATCTATATCAATCTATTTTACACAATTTTCCTGTACATTACATTTTAATTTCTGATTTACAGGACTGGAACCCCCAAACATTTAATCAGTTCAATGAACAATAAATATTCCTATAAATATTTTTATATAATTTTAACAGATAAGATAAACACATTCAATTATTTATTTTATTTTATTTTAAGTTAAACAAGAAATGTTAATGACATAACTAGATTAGACATAAATAGAATAGACATGTGTCAGTGTCTCAAAATGAGGAGCTGAAATTGGCTATGGACCACAATCCTTGTTTTGAATAAAAAGCATATGAATCAAATTATCAGATTGTTCTTACCTTTTTAAACCACGTCAACTGAACTAATGATATTTCACAGTCATTTCTTCAGCAGGGGTGGTAAGTAATCAAGTAAAAATACTTTGATACTTTACTTAAGTATTTTTTTCGGGGATCTGTACTTTACTTGAGTATATTTTATTTGCATCTACTTTTACTCTTACTCCACTACAATATTAAAGGCAAAAATTACTTTTTACTCCAATACATTTCCCCATGCCTGCTCCAAGTATTAAGTATTTATTACACTTGATTTCCAAACTGGTCTGGTCGGTCATGGATGATCCAGTCGGGTATAGACTTGGAAAAGCTGACAAGTCAGGTTTGCCACACTAACGTTAGCTCAGTGTTTCCCCAACTTTTTATTTTGCGGCACACAATTTACTTTGAAAACATGGGTAACATTTTACAATACAAGTGCACTATTATAATTCATGCCTAACTAATGCACAGATAATCATGAGTTAATGTATTACTAATGAAGAACTAAACCATTTATTAATGATTACTGCATCAGCAACTAATGAACATTCTCTATGATTAATAGATTAAGTAATATATGAATTGCTATTAATTAAATGTGACATCATTAATTCCCTAATAACACATTACATTAACTAATAATGTAAATTGATGTATTCAAAGCCGTGCATTCCGACTCTCAGTTGTGTTTAATTCATCATTAATCATAACAATTGGCAAAATTATATTATGACTTGTTGAGGCACATGCTATTAACTAATTGTTATGTAATATGTCATTGTGGTTATGGCTTTTGAATTAATATTGAATTAGGTAATATTATCTTGCTCCTCATCTGTTTTATGGAGCTAATGTTATGGAATATGTCTATTTTAAGTGTAACCCCTATACTGCCTTAAGGTGCTTCATTGTCTCCTATTAATTGCAAATCTAACAAATTCTTAATTGCATATCTAATCTTATCATTTGTTCAATTAAAGCATTGCATATGAGTCCCAAAAGATTTTATCTGCTTATTGATATTTACAGTTAATTAGAATATTTACTTTTTACTTTTGGTACTTGAGTACGTTTTAAATCTGATACTTTTGTACTTTTACTCAAGTGATGTTTGAATGGAGGACTTTCTACTTTTACTGTAGTATTTTTTTATTTAGTACTTTCACTCGAGTATAATTTTTGAGTACTTTTACCACCTCTGTTCTTCAGTAACAACCTTGACTTTTGGATTTTAGCCTTGCATTTGAACACTTGCATTTAAGTGCAGTATGCAAAATATTCAAAAAGATAACGTATAACTACATAAGAAGTTGGAATTCTGAATGCATTTGACAAGACATTTTTATTCTTAAAAAACATGAAAAAGGTTACATTTGCAGTACATTTGCATTTCCATCTATTTAATGTTTTTTTTAAATATTTTTATTTATTTATAAAAAAAATTAACAGTAATGACCACATTGCACATTTGGGTAAATCACATCAATGACTGTGATTCGTCTTGGATCCCAAACACAGTCTTCCTCAAGACCACTTGGCACCATCCCACAGTTTGGAGGGCACCAGGCAGTGTCATACCCATGATCATGCCAGGTTTTCTGCATCGGATGACCTTGATAATCAATCTTCTTTACTCTCCCAACATTGACCTGCACTCTTATAACAGCCCTTTCACGTTCACACAGATGAAGCGGGTATCTACTGGCCTTGTTAAGATCTCGGCTGAGGTAGACACCACGTCCTAGCATTCCATCTTTAGATGGCTGAAAGCCAAAGCACATGATCTGTTGTGCAGCATATCGAGAGGTCCCATGATACATGAGGTATATTTTACCATTTGCAGGCTCCGTGTAGCTTTCGAGACACGGCACACCTGGATACAAGTCATTTTCTGCCCACATGTTTAAATCTAGAGAAACCAAACACAACGGTTCATCTGCTGTTGTATAAAGAGCAAGAGGTGCTGCAGGTTTTAATTTTGAGGTTTTAATTTTGAAATCCGAAATAGCTTTTGTTGTAAAGATGAAAGAAATATGATGCTTACCTCTTGGATGACAAATTCAGGCTGTGTTCAAAGCTGCTAGAACATCTGAAAGCCACACCTTCAACAAGTTGGAAACCCCCAAACTTTAAGTTTCGTTTCTTATAAAAACTTTATAATCAGAAACAGCTGCCAGAGAGCAGCAGAATATATTCAAGTCAAAATCTTGTTTAGAATTTCACAGTTCACAGTTTCTTCATGCCTCTTATCGTCATCATCTTACTGGCATCTTTAAAATCACTTTCACAGTATTAGTTGTACAGTTAACTATAGCTTTACGATCATAAAGAGAACAGCTGCTCTTAAAAAATCTTTTAATTCACAATTCAGAGGCTGTTTTTTGTTTGTTTGTTTTTTAGAGTCAGACCCAATACAATCCCAAACAAAACAATCCCAATTGAATAGCAAGTGCGATATAAAAGTATTAAAATATAAAAATAAAAGTTCAAAGATATATATATATATATAAAAAATACCTGTGACCTGTGATTCTCTCTCTCTTTCTCTCTCTCTCTCTCTCTCTCTCTCTCTCTCTCTCTCTCTCTCTCTCTCTCTCTCTCCTTTCTGTGATCAACAGGAAACCATTTTTTTATTTATTTTCTATAGTAGGAAATCCTCTTTTTGAAATTCTTGGTGGATGGTGTCAGACTTTAGGGGAAGTTTTCAAACAAAGTTAGCTGTTTGGCTGTCCAGTAAAAGTAAAATAGGTGGTGTGGGGCAAACTGATGTGATACTGGTTTATGAGGGTTTGATGAATTCACTGTTAAGAATAGACAGAATGAGAATATTGAAGAGTTTAAGTGGGCTATAAATAACTACTTGCAATGTTGACTGTGATGGTAATTTACAAATCTATGTATGATAACGTTCATAAAAAAGTTTATGGGTGTTTGTAATTTTATTTCATGTTTTGTGATGGCTAATTAATTGATTGAAGATTGTTTTTAAAATGGTTTGCAATTAAAGTTGTTTAAAAGTCTCTCAAAAATGTAAACAGACAATAAACAAAATATTCTATGAGAGGGTCACTGTAACGGTAACCCCTATCGCTCAAAATAATTGAGCCAACTCAAATTAAACAAATTAGTTTGAACAAATTAACTTTTATGAGTATTTAGAACTTTCGTTTTCTTTTGAGTTCATAAAATGGACAGTTTTGTTTCATTGTTTTGAGTTTTATGAACTTGTTTTCTTTTAATTTAGACAAACTTAAATTTATCTGAAACCGGGCTGGGATTGCTATTTCCCTGGAATGCTTTACTATGCTAAAATTAAGTGTTAAATATGTTTTTTCCCCTCTTTTTTTCTTCTTTTTTTGGAGGGGATTCAAATTAGGGTGATGAGTGGAGCATGAGCTTAGTTTGAGAACAGATAGCCTATGTTAAATGTATTATATTGCTGTCCTCATTCAGAAAGTGCTATGATAATGCGACCACAGCATTGTGTAACATTTTTTTTTACATTTAAATGTATGAATTAGCTTTCTCAAATATTTAAAGTTAAAAACAATTAAAATGTAGGAGTACAAAATAAAAATATGCAAGTTCTGCTTAAACTATTTCTTAACACAGAACATTTTTTGTAACCGATTGCATCAATTTTTTTCAACGTTTTGCCAACTTATTCGGTTTTGCAGTGCTTGGAATTCTAAGTGAACTAAAGTAGCTATATTATAGCCTGTTATTTTAAGTAGGCCTAATACGCCAGTGAAGAAGCTTCAACAACAACTTTCAACTTCAACAACAAGGATTTTTATCGAAGAAGCCAGACTTATTTCTATTCTGTCACAGAATTTTATTTTATTCCAAAATGATTTCGTTGTGATTTTTGTCCCTTAGCAGCGTCCGTTCAGTGACGTAATACATAAACAAGATGGCGACATCCACAGGCATTAGCAAAGGTTCTGCGTTCACCAAGGCAGATTACCTTAAACGGTATTTATCAAATGATGAAGCTGGTAAAAAGTCTAAAGAAAAGAAGGTTAAGAAGAAACGGCCGAAACCCACGGGGAGAGGGTAAATATGTTTAGATTTTAGCTCAATGTAATCGCTACACATAATGACATGCTTACAGAGTTTGCTGCATACACAGCAATTCGATTTCTAATCATTGGTCATAGTGCTCAAGCAGCTAAATTTTCATTATAAACTACAGGATGAAAATTGTGGATGATGACATTGACTGGAGGCAACTTGCTGCTAATAACGAAGAAGAAAATAAAGAAGAAGACGACGATGAGGCGCCTGTGGTGTGTAATAGGACGTTTTATCTATGTGAAGTCTTATTAACACCTTCATAGCCATCATAAACCCTATATTGTAGTCTGGTCTTTAGTGATCATCACTATCAGAAAAGTACTATGGAACATGGATTGCATGTATAACTCAGCAGCAGTGTTAAATGTCTTGGTCAAAATCCTTCTTCTTTTTTTAGATTGCAGACGTGATAGATGAACGCCCAGATGAGATTAAAATGCTCGAGGTATTTCAAACCAGCAAGTGGAAAGTTTTGGGCGGTAAGACATTAATACTTTATGAGTTTTTGTACAATTTAATTAGTCATGGCTGCATTTTTAAAACTCGTTCTGACGTCTGACCCTAAACTTAGTAATTTATAGCTCAGAAAAAAATTCAGAGACCAGTTAACATTGAGAAATCAGATTTCTCTGATATGAGATGATATTGCTTTAAGTGTGTAAAATCAATTTAAATAATATTTTAAAGTATTTAAAAACTGAAAATTATATAACTGTATGTTTATGTTTCACATTCTTTCTGGGAAAAGAAAGCATCACTACAACTAACATAAAAAGCAGCAGTATTTAAGCAGTACATAAAAAGTAATGTCACAAGTCTGGCAATGTAATTTTAATATCAATGTAAACAAAACAAAAAAATGACAATATTTGAAAAACTTTTTGTACAACTTGGTAATATATAGTAATATCAACCTAAACCTTAACCAAAAACACCTGAAAGTTGGGGTGGGGCCATCCTTAAAAATATTCTTGTTTGCCGTAACCCGACCGACCCTGTCAATTTAGCCTATTAACGCCGTGTCGGAGATTTCGCCGCATTTTCTGACAGGACCATGGACACGTAACGTTACAAGGCTAAACAAGGCTTTACGCACACCAGGCAAGTGCACTGCAGAGGGGAGGGCTTTGGAGGTTCGACTTCGAGCCTCTGCCCTTTTTGCGCACAAAAAAAATCAATAGTGCTCCTCTCGACAATCATTAATCATTAATATTGTGGCCAATAAAACAGAATTTGAATTATAATCAATATTCGTGTACAAAAAAGTAACACATGGCGGAAAAGTCCTGTTTATCTTGTATCTGTCAGTCTGAAATGTCGTTGCCATATCGCGCTGCTATGGGTGGCATGTTTTGCTTGACTGTTCATCATTTGGAACGCTGTGTCCTTTTTTATTTTTGTTGTAATTATGCTCATTGTAAATGTAAAATACAATAAGTTTGTATCTATAATCGCGAACCAGATGGGTCATTCAGTGACAGCCTGTGGCTCGAGCCATGGCAGGAAAAGCAATCCAAACAAGCGCGATTTTTAAACCTTTTTTATCATTAATCAAAGCTATTATTCTAAATGTAGGTTGTCAAGAAGGAGGAAAGAGGGGCAGTGTCTCTTCAAAAAACCTGAAAGAGACAATGCATACAAAAATAAAATAACGTAAATATATAAAACATTTATAAAACAAGTAATTTTAATACTTTTTAATTAGGGCTGTCAAAATTAATGCGTTAATAACGCGTTAGCGCAAATTCATTTTAACCACACTAATTTTATTAACGCAGTGCGCATTTTCTATTTGATACATGGCCCGTAGTTGGAGAAATTGAGATCAAACATAGACGTAAATGATGCAGCAGCAAACATTAATAGGGAAAGAAAAGGGTTAACAATAACTTTACTCTGAAACAAGTGTTATAGCCTACATACGCTACCATATTTTCTGTTTAACTTTTATTAGACTTCAGGTCTTTTTTCACACATTCTCTGCAGTCCGAGCACGATGCACTGCAAGCTCGCTCTCGCTCATATCCGAGGTAAATCATTAACACCACCATCACCAGTTACATGTGTTTTATTGAATTAAATACATTACAATCGGCTCAAATGAATACGCTGGTTACTTTTCTGAACAAGAGCGCTTCTGAGTCTGCGTTCCTCACACTGTCCATGTGAATCGCGGCACAGTTCAGTGGGCACACACAAAAAATACCAGTAGTTCAATAGTAAAACGCACATCTCTTTAAAGGGGCCACACTATATTCCAGCTCTTAAAGGGGCCGCACTATATTCCTACTCGTGTTGATTAGAGTATTAAAAACTTACAAACATTAATTTAAGGTACATTTAGAACTGATAAAAATGTGTGATTAAATTGCGCTTAATCGTGAGTTAACTCATGACAATATGCGATTAATCACGATTAAATATTTTTGATTTATACGCTGTTGCGATATGCGTATCGTGATATGTACATTTGTGTCATTTTGATATATATATATCGTCCAGCCCTAATCCTTCTAATTCGTGTCTTAGCAACAGAGCAAGATCTCCAAGAAACTCAGGACTCCACCTTAGAAAGAAGGTAACTGTCCTTTCTCCTTTTGCTCTTATTAAGATCATTACTGCATTGAGAGTATAAGTAATGTTGCTTTGTTTAGCTCGGACACTGACAGAGGTCGTGGAGTGCGACATGATTCCCCGGAGAGTTCTTCTATACCGAGGGTGCGGCACGATTCCCCTGACCTCTCGCCCAAGAGGACTCGGCACGACTCGCCGGATCTCTCACCTCTGAGAAGAGGTCGTCTTGATTCGCCAGACCTTTCACCTCAGAGAGACAGAACCGACAACAAAAACAGATGGCATGACTCCTCGTCACCTTCACCTCCAAGAAAGAGCCAAAAAAGCTCACCGTCCAGAACTCAACGGAAGCATGATAAAGGTATGAAAATCCATCCACTAATCAGAAACAACATTTGCACAATAAATATCATCAAAATTATTTGGCTTTTATAACTTAAAATGAATATCTTCAGATTCCCCACACAGAAAAAAGGCAAAAGCTGCTGCTTCAGGGGACCTTTCGCCGCCCAGGAGACGAGCCCGGACAGGCAAAGGCTCAGACTCCGATCAGTCGCCTCCTCGCAGACGTCCTCACGGACAACGGGGCTCGGATTCTGGTCTGTCTCCACCCCGAAAGAGAGGCCTGGGTGGAAGAGGTTCAGATTCAGATCTCTCTCCTCCCAGGAAGAAGCCTCAGGGAGGACGCGAATCAGACGCAGACCTGTCTCCTCCACGGAGGACACGCTCTCCTGATGGACCTGCGGTAAGTTTGGGGTTCATATTGGAGGGTTCTTTATATTAATGTGGGGGTGCAAAACTCAGTTCCTGTGCTGCGTTCCACTCCACTATTAGACACGCACTTGCAAACTTCTCTAAGCACTTCCCCTCGGGGGAATGCCTGCCGCCATTTTGAAGTGTGTTCCACTTCATGAAGTGGACAAAGTTTAATATGGACAGACCCTTGCTCCCTCGATTTTGACAGAGAGAGCGAGTCTACTTTATATGTACACTTCAGGCAGCTTCATATACCACAATGCAACGCGATTGTGACGTCACCGCATATCGCGTTTAATTTACCCCACCACAAACAACTCTGATATTTTAAATATTTTTTAAAACATTTAAAACAACCCAAATACACCTATATACATATAGAATGTTGCATTAAACAATTTCGTAAAGGAAAAAAAAAAATCAAAAGTTTTAGATCTGTAAGATTTTTGTATGTTTTTAAAGAAGTCTCTTCTGCTCACCAAGGCTGAATTTGTGTTATTAGAAATACAAAAAAAGCTGTAATATTGTGAAATATTATTAAAATATAAAATAACTGTTTTCTATTTGAATATATTTTAAAATGTCTTCTATTCCTGTGATAGAAAAGCTGAATTTTGAGCATCAATACTCCAGTCTTCAGTGTCACATGATCCTTTACGAATCATTCTAATATGATGATTTATTGCTCAAGAAACTGACCTTTTAAAATAAAATGTTTTTTTGTTGTTGTGGCTGTGCCTTTAAGAAACACCCAATTTGTGGATTAAATAAGCAAATATACACAATACTTTTCTTTTTCTTTTGGATTGAAGTATTGTAGTATGGGTCCTTATGTTGAGACTTTTACTGTTCTTGCTTTTAGGCCCCTCGAATGCTCTCTGGAGGAGCTGCAGGGCTTGTGTCTGTCGACATTTTGAGGAAAGAACAAGAAGAAATTCGCAGAAAGGAAAAACGCAACCAGCCTCTTGAAGGTTTAATGAAAAGCCATTGATAATGTTGTGTATTAGAAAGTATTGTTTTATTATCTTAACACTTGAACATTAATGTTTTTTGTTCTCTCAGAGGCTTCCAGAAATGCGGAGACGACTTTTCGAGACAAGTCGGGTAAGATACGTAACCTGAAGTTGGAGAGAGACGAGCTTAGCAGGAAAGCTGGAGAAAAGGCAGAGAAGGATGAGAAATATGCACAATGGGGAAAAGGGTGAGGTCTATTTAGTGGTGTTCAAATGTAGTTATTTTTTCAGTGTGTGACTTTTTGCTCATTTCCGCTTTGACATCTGCTCTGTCTTTTTTCAGGCTTGCTCAGGGTGAAATGCAGCAGCAGAACTTAACCGATGCCATGCGGGAGGCTCAGAAGCCGCTAGCGAGACACATCGACGATGAAGACCTCGATCGCATGCTGAGGGAGCAAGAAAGAGACGGAGACCCGATGGCAGCTATGCTTCGCAAGAAGAAAGACAAGAATGCTAAATTAAAAGGAATCAATGGTGAGGAATAATGTCCAAATTGCTGCTAGTGATCCCTGTTGTTAATGATTGCTATTAAGGGTGTAACAATATTCAAACCGAACCGAAAAACTGCAATACACCACTCACGATACGAACCGTGATACTCTCATGACCAACCAAACATGCCCCCGGCCCAGCTCTCACTTCACCTTGTGCAACAAAATATTTTTTTCTTCCTTGATATTTGTTTAAATAGTAATTGGTACACTTTTAACAACTAAGAGCTGTATTTTTAATAAGAATAATTATAATAATAATATTATTTATTAAATATACACTAACTTTTGTCTTCTAAGTGCCTGTCACATGACTTGGGTGATCGCTCAAGTGCATAGTGGAAGGACAAAGAGCCAGTTTCCCCATTTAGTCAGGTAGGCAAAATGCTACCTTGGAGTCCCAGCAAAATCATGATTTTCATAGCTTTTTACGAAATAAAAAATCTCTCAAACCTCAAAAAACCACTTTCCTGTCATGTCAGCCGTTACACTGTGCTCGTAGCGCACACTGTATATAAAGTGCAAGAGAAACTATCCCTGCGTCCCAATTCGCATACTATCCATACTAAATAGTATTCGAAAATAGAATTAGTATGTCCCAAATCATAGTATGTTGAAAAGAGTATTCCAAAGATTCCCGGATGGTTTACTATTTCCGGTCCGAATTCGAAGTATGAATCGATGGGCACTCCAATGGCTGATATTGCCCACAACCCACTGCGAGGTGGACGGGGATTCGATTAGAACTACAAACGCGAATAAAAAGCATTAAAAACTACAAACATGGCGGATGTTCGAGTCCGGCGGTTAAGTAGAGAAGTTTAGATAAAGGGGTTTGAGTGACCAACTATCAATATTTACAAAAAGTACCTGACAAAAAATATATTTATTCAGTGTTATGCACATTATATTTCACCTGCAGCAGCATTGTGAACTTTTGTAATGACACGTTTGGCCATTAACTTTTAAATGCATCATTATATTTAAACTGCAACCACGAGGAGAGTCTCTGCATTAAAGACCCACAAATGGCAGATCAACGTGCGGCTACATTTCTCTCCGATACAGTAAGAAATGAAACTGAATATGGAGGATTTGAACTGTGACGAATCTGACGATGATTGACAGGGCAGATAAACGGTGACGGGATGCACGTAAGCATCAGAGTCCGTTAAAGATGGCGAAATAGTAAGTCCCGAAGCTTGCATACTTTTCTGCTTCACACTCAAAAAAGTAAATACTTTTTATTCACAAAAAGAGTACATACTTTTAGGACGTAGTATAAGTAGGCGAATTGGGACGTAGAATATGAGCATGCAACATTATGTTGTCAATTCTTAAGTCATTCAATAAATGTAAAGTACCAATACAGCACTTGCATGCTGGTATGATGTTCATTCTGATGACCAGGGGCAGTTTTCATGTTTCATATTTGCCATGGTAACGTTTGTTTCCATAACCCCAAATTGGCACTTTATTTTAGATTAGTGTGGTGGCTAATTTATTGTATTAACAGAAACTGCTATTTAATAGCTTTACCTTTTTATTCATCAGTATTATTCATATAATTGATGTGTTTCTGTTCTAAAGAAAACGTGAAGCCAGTTAATAAAGATCAATTTAATAAGTTAGGGTTGTTGTTATTAAGTTGAAAGTGAATCTAGTGATATTATTAATGGTGCCCATGAACCTTGCTTCCACAGCGAACCGAACCGAACCGAATCGTTCCTCCAAAACCATGATATGAACCGAACCGTGGCATTGGTGTATCGGTACACCCCTAATTGCAATTACTTTTGTGTTTTTGTTTTGTTTTTAGTTTATCATTTCTCTAAGAGTATAAACTACAGAGATTTATCTGAAAACCAGCCCAGTCAGATCACAATAGTAATCGTAATCATTTACATTTGCCTGTTTTCACCAGAAAAACCTCGTTACAAAGGTCCGCCCCCACCTCCGAATCGCTTTAACCTTATGCCAGGGTATCGCTGGGATGGAGTTGACAGGTAAGAGGTTTAGATGGATAAATTTCACCTTAAACTCGTAGCATCCCAACGTTAACCTAAGACAATGGTTTAATGGACTTTTCCTATGATTCTTTAGGTCCAACGGTTTTGAGCAGAAGCGGTACTCTAGGATGGCAGATAAGAAAGCTGTCCAAGAGATGGCGTACAAGTGGAGTGTGGAAGACATGTAGATGTCGACAGAGAGCCAGATGTGCCATCATAAACCAGGACTTTTGATCAAAAAGCAAGACATTTTGTGTGCAGTTATCAGCCCTACTGTGTACAAAAAACACACTTTCCTTATTAAATGCTACTTTTTTAATAAATCTGTTTTACGTTGTCGGTCATTTTAAAGCAAAAAATGTATTAATTAACAACAAATTTAAATAACAAATTTAGAGACAGGCTATAGATGCAGGCCACATTAATTATATCTAAAACTTTAAAAATAAAAAATAAATAAATGCAGTTTTTGCTAAAAAATTTTTTTAATTAATTAATTAATTTTTAATTTATTTTATTTGAATGTAAATGAATAGAACATTCTTAATATGAATGAAAATAATGAATAATGAAAAAAACATGTATTTGAAAGACATTTTTTATAACATTATAAGTCTCTTTACTGTCACTTAATTTAATTTAATACATCCAATTCAATGTTCTCTACTGTGTGTGTGTGTGTGTGTGTGTGTGTATATATGCATTATTCAGCCTATATATATATATATATATATATCAGCATATATATATATAGGCTGAATAATGCAAATTCATTATTTAAAGTTATCATTTTTGTCTGTGTGCATTAGTGCTGCAACGACGCGTCGACGTCATCGATGACGTCGACTACGGAAATACGTCGACGCTCGTGAAATGCGTCGACGCGTCGTGTCAGACGTTCATCTTGCGTAATGTTGGCTTCTGCTCCTGGTTCTATCACAAAAACCTAGACCGCGAATATCAAAAGTATGGGAATACTTTAAACAGAGCCAAACAGTGTTTCCCACACATAGACTAATTTGTGGCGGACTGCCACATAATCAATAACGGCCGCCACATTCGTCATTCATTCATTTTTACGCTATTTAAAAGACGCACGCATATTCGTTTAGCTGCGTTTCCTTAAGTTCTCTCTCCGCCCTTTTGCGCGTCTCTTACTCACTCACACACACACACGCGCGTTGCATTCGACCGTAAAACAAGTTTTATTGCATTTTGGCGCATTTAGTATGACATAGCTTTTAAAACCAGAACAGTTGAATAACAGAGTTGCGACACGCCTTCATCACGCGGCAGCGCGCGGTCACGGCGCTCATATAATTCTAAACAAACCAGCGCGGTGTCAATCAATACAGACCAGTGTTTCCCAACCGGGATCCCGAGCAAAAGTTGCGGGGACGCACTTACACCGCGGGTCATCATCTCACACCTGATGACGCATCTTTAATATGGGTTGTAACTTGAAAATAATGCTGTATGCATGTTTCTGTCGATGGATACACGTGCTGACTCCTCAGGTATACACTACAACAGCGATAATAAAAGAAAAACGTGGGCAAAACGGTCTCTCTTTGTAAACTTTATAAAACGCATGCGAGTGCTGCTGTATGTCCGAATATGATCAGTCATTTTCACCGTCATCACCCGTGTAGCCAGGAGACTCGAATGAGAAGATCTGTCTTTGTGTGCACTCGTCCCAAAGCGCGCAAATATTGAGTTATCTTTCAAATCCTGTGCTTAAACGGACAAACTCTCAAAAAGTATGTCAAAATGTCATAGCCTACTCTATGCCTTAAGTGAACTTTATACAGAAAATACAACGACTATCCGTGGGTCTTAAAGGGGCAGTAGCCTTCACTGCTGTCTAATGTCAAACAAAAGATAAAGACATCACTCTGCTCCTGACTGAATAGCTTTTGTAAGTTTAATAAGGATTATTTTTTTTTATTTTAAACAGTTAAACGTGTGGTTATTTTACTTTTGATTACTTCATTCCATTTCTCTACCTAAAAACTAATGTTAGACCTACCTGAAAAACCTGAAAAACATTGTTTATTTTGTTCTCATCTTTGCTCAATAGTATTTATTTGTGCTGCTGCTTCTATTTAAGTTATCTGTTCTTATTTTCTTTATTTTCATTTGACAGTAGTCCTTTTTCCCCTGAACATAGCAAATACCGAACTGTACTGAAACATGAACCTAAAACCGTGATACAAAGCGAACTGTGAGCAGTCTGTACTGTTACACCTCTAGTGTAACGTATGCATTAATCGTTAGATTAGTCGACTAATCGAAAAAATAATCGTTAGATTAGTCGACAGAAAAAATAATCGTTAGTTGCAGCTCTAGTGTGCATACTGTGTATAAATGCACCATTATTATTCTCTTTGGCCTTCATCTGTTCTTTTGAGTCGGGCAGGAGCTGGACGGGCGTCCATAGAAACATCCCAGCCTGGGAAAGCCTCTTGCTGAACTGTTCTGTATTCAGCTCTATAGAAAATAGATTTATTTTTGATTACTTTTGCAATATTTACAACTTTTACAATAAACAGAATATAAGTTCAGTGGTTGTTGTACACTTGCCTCATTGAAGTGTTGATCGCCAGGTTGTCTGGACGAGGTACGACCTGATTTCTCCTATAGATTGTCTTTGGGGCAGGAAAATCCTGTTGGTAAAGAGAACATCTCTGTGCTTGGCCACTCTTGTTGTCTCTTGCTGGGACTTTACCCTGCCACGCAACTGGAGCGCCATCTAGGTTGTAAGAAGGGAAATCCTCCCTGTTTGTTGTGCTGAAGCTCCTGTCCCCTGCAATTATGTAGCAATAATAATGTATAGAGCTACAAAATATGTTTCATAGGTAAGTTTACAATAGATGTTTTATATATTTTCTAATCAATACTAATTAAATATCTTCCAGAAATGCAATGATTATGCAAAACTGGGTCTTGAAATATTTTAAAATTTGCATTTAAGTCTACAGTGTCACGATCCTTCAGAAATCATTCTATGCTGCTGAATTGCTGCTCAAGAAATGTTTATTTTGATCAGTGTGGAAAGGTGCTGTTACTTTTTTTTAAACGGATACGTTTTCACCCCAGGAAATAAAATAAAAAGTCAAAAGAACAGCATTTATTTGGAAGAGAAATCTTTTGAAAATTAGAAATATATAATATATAAATATTAGGAATATGCCTAAATAAAGGATTTAAAGTATTTTAGTAACATAAATTGGTATATTAATTAAATTAATAACTTTTTGTAACATAAATTGAGATATTAATTAAATTAATAACTTTTTGTAACATAAATTGGGAAATTAATTAAATTAATAAATCAATAATAAATTGGGTCATTCATTAATTAATTTAATTAATCAACCAACCACAAATAAATAGTTTTTTTTTGTTGTTGTTGTCTGCAAACTTTTTATATTTCTCTATATTTTTCCAGCCCTATAATTTGTTCTGCCAAACAAATCAGTTGTTTAATAATGAACTTCATTTCAGTGAAATAAGTCAAGAAACGCATTGTGTAAAATAATATTTGGCTCATATCTCCAAAATAGGTTGGATATGTTTACAATAGATGTTTTTTTTTTTTTAGCTTTTCTAATAAATACTTAATTGATTATTTATATGATTTTCATACCATATAGAGTTAGGTTGCACTGTAGGCTCTTCTTTGGCTCTACCTTTGGACATGTTTTGGGTCCAAATTCACTTTCTGTTGTGGTTACCATCTTTTCCCGCTTACCAGGGTAGAGCAGCAAGCCTGAAGAGAAGATTTAACATCATTTGTCATCTTATAAGTGACACTAGCTTGTTTAAACATCTGAATGTGAATGCGATGTTCCGTTTCCTGATTGAAAAAAATAAATTATTGTTCCATTTGTTACCTGCCAAAGAAGGAAGTTCTCCCAGCATTGGAAAGGCTTGTGGGTGTTTCGACACCATTTGACTATTTTTGAGGAGCAATAAATCTGTTCTATGCGGACGACCAAGCGGGATTCTAAGAAGTCTCTGCTGGTTGCCGGTTGTCTTCTCATGAGTGGTCATCTTTGAGTTAGGCCTACTATTGAGACTGAAAATGTAACTTGTAAAAAATAAAAAATAAACTACTTTGTTGTTGTTTTAAATAAATTAATACATTTGTTTCATATATTTGAATCATGCTTTAAATTATTTGAGACTCCTTTAAATTATTCATATTTGCTAATAAGAAACTTTATGTCTACAGATCTGACTTTTCTCAAAAACATTGAAAACATTGAATGCTCTCTCTCTCTCTCTCTCTCTCTCTCTCTCTCTCTCTCTCTCTCTCTCTCTCTCTCAATTTAATTCAATTTAATTCAATTCAATTCAATTCAAGATTGCTTTATTGAATGTAAAAATATAATATTGCCAAAGCGAATAACATAATAATACAGATGAACATAAATGATAATAATTAATGGTAATAATAAAGAAAATATAAGAAAATATTACAACACAGTTTAAAATAATCTATCTATCTATCTATCTATCTATATATATATATATATATATATATAGAGAGAGAGAGAGAGAGAGAGAGAGAGAGAGAGAGAGAGAGAGAGAGAGAGAGAGAGAGTTATTGTCTGAGTTATTTAAATACATTTGGAAGTTTAAAATGATTTTACCTTGTTCTCTAACTTCTCTTACAATTAAAAGTAGTGATTTGAAACTCACCTCATGCATGACACGTTTTCTTTGCATAAATTTGATTTCTGAGCAGTTTAGTAGCTTCTGTTTTTGTCACATTCTTGCAGCACAGTTGCATGTTCGGACAGTGCTGTTACATTCAGTTAGCGCTTGTTGCCATGGGTGCTCTATTCTTTCGAAAGCTGAAGGGTGATGGACTCAGCTCAAGAACAATGAGCGTTCTGCAATAAATACCGCAGACTGACGTGACGCTGTGCTTGTGCTCAGCAGGAGACTTAGTTTAATCAAACCTGAATCCTTTTAAAATAATTGGTTTCTGTGTCAGCAAATGCTTACAAACTGCTCAATTTCTTGATAGATGGTTCCCCTGATGTTTTTGTTTGGTTTGATTATTTCCTTGGGATCCAATCACAGAATGTTCTAGAAATTGTATTTTTCTGTATTATTTTAAATAACCTTGACCTAAGATTCCTCAGAACATTCTGGAAACTCAAAATTGTTAGCTGAGTATAGTTAATTTAAAATATATTATATATAAAATATATTTTTATGCGTTATATAAAATACATATTTTTTTACCGATGCCATGCGGGAGGTTATATAAAAAACATATAAGCCATTTTGAAAGAAGGCTGCATGTAATTTGATCAAAATAAAGTAAAACAGTAGCCTAGAAATCTAGACGCACCCTAGCGGCAGCAAATCTTGATGTGGGTCTGGCTTCAGTAAAACAGTGGAAGATTGTTACAATTTTAAAGAAGTTTTCCGTTTGAATATATTATGGAATAATTTTGATAATAATATTCATGTGATGGCAAAGCTGAATTTCAGCATCATTACTCCAGGTTTCAGTGTCACGTGATCCGTCAGAAAATCTTTAGGTTGATTCGTTTTTCAAGATTTCTTCTTATCCTTATTATTATTATTTTTTTAAATGTCACATTGTTAGTGAACACGTGATCATTTTTTTCAGGGTTCTTTGATGAATAGAAGGTTCAAATCTTTTTTTAAATACATATTTCTAATATTATAAATGTCTTTACTTTTTGGCATACATTAAATGCCTCCTAGCTGGATATAAGCATTGATTTATTGCATACTGACCCCAAAATTCTTTCCAAAATTCTTTCTTAAATTCTTTTCTGCCAAGAAAATCAATTAATCATAATATAATGCAATTATATTTTGCAGTAAAATAAATCAAGAAACAACAATATAGTTTATATTTTTAATCAAAAGTAACATTGGATAAGCAATGGTTACAAATTATGATTTGAGGAAGAGTAAGAATGCGGCTGTTAAAATAGTTTTATCCATTTTGTGGGAAAAGCAAGAAGGCTGTAAAAGTGCAGTCAACATCTTTACTTGAGATCGAGCTTCCTGGAGTGGCCTTTATAAACACTAGTTCATCCTTTGCCAATGGCAGTACCACAGATCCTGCAGTGACCATTACCATACCATGTGAATCACAGAACTTGATTTTCTCTTTCTCCCCTACATGAATTTTTAGGCAGGCAAACTGGCTGGATGATATGTGGTAGGTGATGTAATACATGCCAGTTATTTTCACAGTGAAACCCTCTTTATCCACATCCCCTGAGATCAGAGGGATGTCAAAGACAATTACTGAGTCTGTAGTCATTTTCTGTACACTAGGAGATTTTTTGTAAGAGAAAATTGAATTCTGGTTTGGAGAAACTACCCCTGCAAAAACTCCCTTCTCTCCTTTTGGCCCTATTTTCCCCGGCAGACCTTGTAGTCCCACATCCCCCTTCTGACCAGGCCGGCCCGGGAGTCCAGGAATTCCAGGATCCCCTTTTGGCCCAATCATCGGCACTGCATCATCACCTGCAAACATGAACACAACCAGATTTTTTTCATTTATTGGATTTTTAGCCTATATTTAGGACAGTCAAGCAAAATAAATGAGCAGTTTTTCCACATAGAAATAAAGCACTATTACTACACCTGGATCTCCTTTTTCTCCTTTTGGGCCATCCTTCCCATCGCTACCAGTAACTCCTGGAATACCGGGTCTTCCAGGGAAACCCCTGTTCCCATCACATGTATCGGACACAGAGGAACCCACCAGCAACAACAAAATTGTAAGTTGCGGCAATACATGTGCAGACATGAAGATAAACGCCTGTTTTAAAATAAAGAAAACCTATATGAACAGCATAGTTTAAACCTTATTGGAAAATTCAGTTTGCAAACAGAAGCAAAGCACAGATTTATCCCAACAAGAAGAGTTTTATCTTACCATTTTCTCTTCCAAGAAAGTGTTGGAAATACAGATGAGGGCTAAGAAGAGTGTTACATTAAATGTTTTTCTTCTGCATGTACTGTAGCTCTGGTTTGATTTCCCAGTTTCAGAGGAGAAGATCAGTGTTGCACAATAAAGGGAAGTGACAAAACACATATTCATCAGAATCTCGATAAAGCGTGGATTACTTTTTTCATTATTATGGACATTTTATTTTGCAAATATTTGCAAGTTTCATATCCTTTTTCTGAGAAATTGGAAATGATGGTGAGAAATTAGAACGTTTACAGATCAAAACATTCAGGGTGCATCCTAAATAAAAATAAAGGTGCCAGGAAGAACCACCCCACCCCCAAAAAATGGGGTTTCACAGTGATGCCATAGAAGAACCATTTTTGGTTCCCCAAAGAATCATTTTGTGAAAGGTTCTTTAAAGAGCCATTTTTTCTAACCATTTTATAGTCTAAAGAACCTTTTTGCACAACAAAGAACCTTTTGTGCAATGGAAAGGTTCTTTGGATAGTAAAGTTTCTTCATGAAACCACACACCACTCCAAAGAACCATTTAAGAACCTTTATTTTTAAGAGTGTGGGAAGGATTGTGGGCTTCTTTTAAAATGATGCCAGACAAACTCAAACTAATTAAGCTGGATTAATATCAACAATATCAACCAACTGTTAAGAACAACATTAAGAAACGACTAAAAGAATGATTTCCAAAGGATCATGTGAGACTAAAGATTGTGTAATGATGCTGATAAATTCAAAGTTAAAAATGATAGAATAATTGTATTTTGTCAGTATTGATTTGCTAAGGTCTTGGGTTAAGCGTGTCAAATCTAATACAAATGTGATAATGTGTATTCATTAAACTTAAGACAAACAATTTGCTGAGTAGTGATTTTATTGTATTTCATAGATTTCAGGACGTAATGCATTTTTCTTATGAGTAAACAGCCTTTTGTCTTAATGTTCAGCGTTATAGTTTAAAACAGTGCAACAATTAATCAGTGGGCATGAATCAGGAAACCTGAGAAAACACTGTCCCCTTTCTTCCCTTCTGCATACAGGCCATTATAGTAACCTGTCTTCAGCCAGACTTTCTCATTCTCTCTCAGATAAACAGCCAGTCCACCAGAGTTCACCTGCTGGCTGTTCTTTTGGATGTGATCACAGAAATTGGCTAGCTTCTTATCATCATGCATTAGAATTACACACAGACTTTTTTCTTTGCACGATGCATGAAACACAAAATAATAAGTGCCTGGAATTTTACATACAAATTTGCTCTCATCAGCACTGAAATGGTTATTGACATTGGTGATAATATTAGTGAAGCGTATTATTGCATTGGGGTCAGGAGGATGTCTTGTGGAACGGGACACACTGAATGCAGACAGCAGGTGAGATTTGGAAACGTCAAAAGTGCCTTGTTCCCCTGGCTCTCCTGGGGGGCCTTCTGGTCCCCTTATGCCGAAATCCCCACGGAGACCTCTCTTTCCAGGCATTCCTTTGATTCCAGGTTCCCCTTTTTCTCCTTTTTTAATGGCTTCATCAGGTTTGAGAGGTTTCCCTGTTAAGACACACATCCTTGTTTTAATATTATGTTTGAAGCACAAGCATAATCTCTTAAAGACACATGTTAGCATTTTTAAAGTGTATATTTGGACAGCGATTGTTTCATTAAAAGAACCACCTCTTCGAGTAATTGGAAATCTATCACATCCAGCAGTCTTTTCACGCCATTCACTGAACATCATTTTTTTTATTTGATATTTTTATAATTATTATTATTAGGCTATACTTGATTTGCTAGTATCCTATTAAGTGGCCATTTTATTGTAATGTAGACTATTGTTTTGTGTGTTAGGCCACTGTTAAAGTAGCCTATATTTTTTGTAAATAGGCCTATACTGTAAATGCCTGATTATGCCAATAAACTTTGGACTTTATTGACTACACCAGTAGCATACAGTGATGATAAATGAGATTATGTTTTCATTTGTTGGCCTTAACAGCATTTGAATGAAGTTCAAACAATAAGTTATTAATAAGCTACATGTTAAAAGAAAATTTAAGTCACAATATTCATCTCATCTATCTTTTAAATCAATTTAGTGATTGTATACTAAATGCATATCTTAATCTTGTTTATTATGCGTGTTTGTCTGCTAAAGTAATCTGAATGTTTTTATTTATTTATTAAAAAACCCCATAAAGAGTCAATCTTACCAGGATCTCCTTTCTCTCCCTTCGCCCCCTCCCTTCCATCACGTCCAGGAAATCCAGGGATACCTGGCAAACCAGGCATTGCTCCAGCAGGACAAGTGTCCGTAGAGACCAGATGGAGGCAGAGAGAACCCGCTAAAAGTGTTCCGAAAATGATGTGACCGCCAAACATGTTTGCTCTGGCGCAAGGAGATAACCAGACCCACACGTCTCGAAAGACTGAGCTCTATAATCTTATACATATAGCCTGCACAAGAAGCCAATGAAATGACAATTACAGTTCCTCTTTTGCACTGCACGTGCAGTTGCACCCATCCAAAGACCTTTCACAAAACTGAATTCAAACCTTATTCATATATTATATTCCTAAAAACTGCAAATTAGAGGTTTTTTTTTTACATCAGACTTTCATTTTTAATACATAGGCTAATTCTTAATAGATTTCAGAATTTAGAATACAAATATAATGAAAGGTAATATATAGTCAATTATCAAAGACAACAAAGCATTTTTTAAACAAAAATTTTAATAAAAATTTATTTTTTATTTATGAATACAACAAAGCAGATTAGATAGCTTCATTTATGTTTTTAAGTTGCTTACATCACTTCAGTAAAACACTGCGGTCAGTCAATAATCCTTTGTGATGCATTTAACGTAGGCTAGGCTATTAAGCCTGCTCTGTGATGTGATCGATTAAAAATCCATTGAACACTACATACATGCTTTTGGACATAGTTCTATCACCACCATCTGTGAAAGGCTCAATCCATACTTTATTATTTTTAGATAGTTTGAGTACGACCCCACCTGACACAACAAGGGATTGTGATCGTGGATTATAATCGCAGAAACTTAGGCTGACTGGAGATTGACTGTCACTCTTAAGTCTGAGACATAAGCGTCCTTCAGACGATGCGTGAAACACAAAGTAATACACCCCCGGAACCTTGCAAGTGAAATAGCCAGTGTCCCGTTTGAAATGATCATTGACATTGCTAAATTCGCTATCAAAGGTCACAGGTTGACCATATGAAGCATAATCTGTTCGGTTTCGCAGCACAGAGAAAGCTGGCTTCTGACTGCCAGCGTTGCCATCAACGTTACCAATGCTTGCGCTGGATCCGCTAGGACCCTTAGGACCAGGGGGACCATTTGGGCCCTGTTCACCAATGAAACCCTTTAGACCAAATTCTCCTGGGGGGCCTCTGCTGCCCATCTCTCCTTTGAGCTCCTCTACGTTGATACTGTTCAGCTTATCCTGCAATGCTGAGAGAACATTCATAAACTATCATTTCATTTCCTTCATACTAAACAATTGTAAAGAATGCTATTTTTAACTGGTCATTTTCAACTAACCATGAACATGGGATGCATATTGTACATTATCTTCTTACCTGATACTCCTTTCTCTCCCTTTGCTCCCGGCAATCCGTCCCGACCATTGACTCCCTTTACCCCATCTTTCCCATGTAACGCACAGTTATCCTGACCGGAAGCAGAGGGAAGCAACGCTCCCACCCAAAGAAAAGCAAACAAAGCCAAAAGCTGCATCCTAAAACATCTAGGATTAATAACAAATGAGGATTACAACTTCACAGGCATTTTGAAGTCATGTATTATAAAATAAACTAAAAGCCAATGTTAAATGATACAATTATGATTATGAAGTCATAAAATGCTTAGTAGTTAGACAGGTCCTTACCAGTGTCTCGCTGCAAATTTTACACTTCTTTTCCTGATTGTAGGCAGTAAAATGAAAAGGGAAAAACAGTTGCTGCTGAGAAAAAAAAGTAAGGTTTCATTTCTCCAAATTTTGAACTATATCAAAAAAAAAAAAAAAAACTCTTGAAATTGCGAACACATGCATTTTTTCTTCCCCATTCTCCATCAGCCTGTTTCCTATCCTCAAAACAAAAGGTCAAGAATTTATTGCATTACGTAAAATCTTAAAAAATAAAATAAAATAAAAAAAATCCTCATGCTGCTGCAAAACAACCAGCATTAATATCATTTGAATTGAGATAATGATCACCCCTTCAGTCACACAAGGAAACCATCTAAAATATAAAACATAAGCAGGCTATTGTTCTTAGCTTCCTGTAATGTTAACCCGATTTAACCTTTTATCTTCCCCGTCAACAATGATCAAATTACCAAACAACAAACAATTGAATTATTATTTAAATCCAAACCTACCCTAATTCCCTATGAGGAACAAATATTTGACATTGTTTCCAAAAAGGAATGCCATTCATTATTTTGGGGAGCATAAAAGATAGTTTGTCTGATGGTAACCAAAACAGTTTTTTCTACAAAATGTCTTCTTATGTTTGGAACAAAATGACTTGTTGTGGACATGACTGAAAGGACAGAATATACATTTTACAGAAACCAGAATAAAAAGTACAAAAGCATTCCATAAGAAAGCTGATTTTTTAAATATATTTTTTATTCATTATTGCACCTAAATAAAATTACAAACATAATAGCATAAAGTGGCACAGAAATTACTTCATTTATAAGTCACACAAACACCGCATTTAATTCATTGTTTGTTGTAATACAGATTCTACAACAGATTATTTATAAACATAGAGACTAGACTCAGATTCCTGTTGGCTTCCTTCTCATGGCACTCATGAACACCAGTTAAAGGAACAGGCGCCGTCTTACTCTCCCTCTGGTAGTATGGACAAACCTTTAGATGTTCAGAAATTGGAGGCAATTTGTCGAAGCACCAGCTGTCCACAGTGGAGAACAGGTTGCTAAACTGCCAAACCTGATGACGTTTTGAAAGTCAATTAGTGTAAAATTAAGTCAGATTCTTGTTTACAATTTTTCATGCACATAAACAAACTAAGTGAACTGATCCATCATTCTGAGTTGTTTCGACAGATTTATGCACTGAACATCTGCACAATATGTAAGATTTGTGAATTAAAATATCTAAAAACCACTAGAACAATGTTATCTATTTTGTTGACTTGTTTCCAAGATTGTTTATATCCAGAGAAATAAGCAATTTTAACCAGGACACGGACCGTGTCCATCAATGACATAATACTTCACGATTTACAGTTTTATTTTGTAAAAACCATGGAAAAAGCACCAAAGCTTTAATATATTATGTGTCTTATTAGACAGGCGAGCAACTGTTTGGATACATTCATCAACAGAAAACTAATCATTGTTAAATAGCTCAACACAGTCTTATTGTTTAAATCTCATTTTCTTGATTTACCGCGAGTACTATGTTTTACCATACCGTGTGCAACAAGTGTCTCATACGGGTGAACACACAGAGTAGTATAGCATAACTTTCAACACACTTAAATGTATCTAATATGATAAAACAACGCTGCGTTTCCCCACATACGCATGACCGGAAGAAAAAAAAGCGGTCGCCTGGGGCATAATAAAAGCTCCACTGCTCTCAAGCTGTGTGTCGTGCTCATCTCTCATTACTCAATCGCTCCAGTGGCCTCATTACACTCCATCCTGCTTCATACCACAGTAATGTTAATACTTCTTTAATACATTAGCTCCTTCATGCATATTATTTCTGCTGAGTCCCATCGGATTCTTTTGAGCTTCTTTTGAGCTTCGTCATCAAACTACGCCTTTGTTTTGAATAAGCAACCTCCAGTGGAGACACTTACATAATGTGCCGTTAAATAAAAGGCGCCTGTCATAACAAAATGCATGGACCCACTTTATATTAGTTGGCCTCAACTACTATGTACTAATATTTGAATTAATTATTTAAAAAAAAAATCCAATTGTGTTATTCCACAAATGGTTAATTGAAACGTACCACTCAATACCATTTGACCCAAGTGAGTTAGCATTTTAGAAATTCCGGTTCCATCGTCCTGAATTCAATGTTTTTTAAAAAAAAATGGGATTTAGTATAAATGGCTGAAATAAGGTTTGTGGTGAACATAAGCTCAAGACACTTACACATTTTAGTTTACGACATAACACATCAGTTTTACACCACTCATGTTTTTTTGTTTTTTTTTAAAGATGTTATGTGTCTTGAAAAAGACGGTTGCTAACAAGTGGCTAACAAAGGGGACTACAGAGGCTATTGAGGAGATTAAATGTCATCACGCTGAGCTCAGTCCGCTTTTACAACCTCTTTATGCTTATAATTGTGCTTTTTTAAACTATTCTAACTCAAACTTTCTAGGAAAATGTTTTTAGATAAACTGAAATAGTTGTTGGAAGCTTAGTAATGGTTAAAGTCGAGCTACTGTAGTGTAGTCTGGTTATAACCCACCTTTAATACTTCTGAGGACTGCATTTAGGCTTCAAAATTAATACAATTTGTGTTCATCATCTTGATGGACAAAACATGTAAATATCTTTACACAAGTAAGTATCTTGTTTTTTATGATAATCCAAAAGATTATGGAAAAATCCTGTTGGGTTTTTAATCGAGGGAACCTGTGATGCTAACTTCTGGTTGGCCTACAATGTGACGTCATATACCTGCACCACTCTATGATATTCTCTACACAAGTTTGCAACTTTTTATTAATCAGATTTGTAATTGCTGTAGAAGCTCACCCTTTTTCTGGTTCTCCAGCACCATCCACCATGAGAGTAGACCTTCTTCTCCCACTTCAATGAGACCATCCCTCTCTCATGAAGCAAGGTGCTGCATACCTCCCTCATGAGACGAGACACCAGAGCCAGCTGGGACAGGGTGAAGCTGTCGAGATATCCAGCAACGTGGACCAGAACCTCAAAAGGAAGCCTGCTAAGAGCATCTGTATTGCGTGCACGCTTTCTTTCCATGGTCACTGTTTTTACACCTTCATACAGTGTGTCTGGAACCTCTGGTCTGAGGCAGAAGGTGCTGAGCTCTTTGTCATAGAAGACCGTGGCTCTGTGAGAGCTGGGCTGAAACCTTCTCTGAATAAAAGTGCAGCCGAGGTAGGCAAGAGGGCATCGCTGTTCAAACCATCCACTGACGCAACTCTGGATGTCAGAGTGAACATTCTTGTAGTGTGACGGATACTCGTCCCGTCTGAATGTGTGGTTGCATAGGTACGTAAACGCAGAGCTGGATTTGTTGTGCCTTCTGGTGACGCTCTCGGCCTGAATGTGGACATGAAGTTTCAAAGCCCGGTCAGCAGTGATGTCAGCCAGCGAGGTCTCTGCTTTGAAAGGTGCGGAGTAGAAATCATATGTCTGGGTTCCAACGTCTAGAAGAAGGGCGTCTGTGCACGCTGATTCAGCTATGAGATGCCCTCGTAGTTCCCTCTCTAAAGAGCACAATAGAGTAGCTTGAACTTCATCCCATTTTGGTATGTCATCGATTTCAACACCTAAGTCAGATGTGTCTACGCTTGTGTTCACCTTCTTGTTATGCGAGGGGTTTCGAATGCGACTGTGTTTGGCTTTGAAGCTGGTTGGGATTTGGAAAGTGCGGACTGTTTTAATCTTCATGGTCTCCAAATGTTCGTAAATGGGTTTCTTTTGGGGTCTTGTGTCACATGCAAACAGGGATGTTGCAATGAGGAATTTATGCTCATCCATTTCAAATGGGTTATATTGAGGGATGTCAGTAGCTGCATCTTGACCGTCAATCTGCATTTCCCGCTCTTCCTGTAAGACTTCTAGCCTGCTTGGGTTTGCTTGCGGCTTTATTTCATTACCACGAGAGGGTTCAGGATTTTCCCCCAACACTTTCATTGTTTGCTTGCAGCCGCTCAATGCCATGCTAAACATTCTTTCCCAAATATTATAGCCTTCGAGGTTCAACGCATTAGGATTCCTCGCCAGTTCTTCTCGTTCCTCCTGAGTCAGACCTCCTACTTCAGTTTCCGTGCTTGAAGACACAAAAGCTTCCTCAACTCTATTGGAGGATGGTTCCCCTCCCACAGCCCCCTCTGGCACTGCAACTGAAGGCTCATTAGCTAACTTTTCAGTAAGTTCAGGGAAGATAGTCTTCATTTTGAGAGAATGAAAGAGGTGCTGCTGGTCCCTCAAAGCCATCGAGAGATCCAGAGGTTCCTGAGTGTAGTTCTCCTTTAAAACATTCTCATAGAACTCAGGGGTCTCAGACTCTTCGATGGGCCATCTGTTCCACTCCATGGAGCAGGAGACAACGCTAGCAGGACACACCGTCAAGTGCTTAGCTAGATTTGAGCGGCACATTGTGAATGGACAGCCATATTCAACATTGAGACAAGGCACCCTCTCATTGGGGCACAAAAGCATGTGTTCTTCTTCCTTGCACAGGTGAAACACGGCGCCGCACAGCAAACGGCAACTGATGATCGCACATGACACAGAAATCTCAACTGCCGTCTTGCAGCGGCGGCTGTGGCAACTCTCACAGTGCCGATGTAGCTTGGATGTTTGGGTCCTGTGTTTACCCTGTGACGAAATGCAAAAGAATGGTGTTTTACCGTGTTTTAGACTGAATAGAAAGTTTGGAAAGTGGTTTTACCATAACTGTAAATACTGCAAAAAAAGTTTGAAAAAAGTAAAACGATTAAGAAGTAAATTTACTTTGATTTTATTTCCCTCTAAATACTAGATGGCACAAAACCTTGCAGCAGCACTTTCCAAAACATCCACTTTTTAAGATGCACATGGAAATTTGGCTGATCCTTCATGCAAACACGGGCAGTAGCGCAAAGGTGATTCAAGAATATTTGATCCAATATTGGATTTTTTTTTAAACGCTGTAAATTTAAGGAATAAATGAGAATCATTAAAATGACTGAACAGACTTTGAGACAAAGGCCTTGGTAATGATTTTCAGGTTTTTTCAAGATAATTAAAACAACAGTTTTTCCAATAATGGAAAGAATATGTAAAATTAGCCTATACACACCTGTTACTGGGGCAAAAGGCATACTAATAAACATGATAATAAACAGCTGGCTGACTTTTCTATTTGTTGACATGACAGGGTCTATGTCTGAAAACCTAGGCAGCTGACTTGTTGCCTCGCCGCCTTATCAGACAATGACTTGTAACAGCGTTTGTGCATGAAGGCATGCACCTCACAAAACTAATTTCGGACAGACTTCTAAGGCACTGTAACAGTTCTACAGCAAAATAGAGAGAGCTTTGTTGAGAACGAAACAACTTAATTACTACATTAGTCACATCCAATCAGAAATGGAAAATGTTGCTCAATAACGTACATTTACATACTCAAACTGACCAGAAAATAAAACTTTCATATGCCATCTTTTTTTCCAGCTCAACATCCAAAGAATGGAACGCACAGGATTGTGGGATATCAAAGAATACATGTATGCTGCCTTCAGTACTCGGTCAGATGAAGGTATCTCAGGACAAAGGAAGTGAAGCCAACATTAGATTCAGCCTTGATGCCTTCCTACCTTAAAATGTGTCCTCTGAAGGCAGCATTTTCTAGGTTTCAGACAAAGCCATAGTAAGATTCAGATGGTAATTAACATTAGGTTGGGTGTCCACTATTAGAATAAAACCATCATATAAAAAATAAAAAATAAAATAAAAATAATCTATATATAGATTTGTATATGAATCATATTATATAATAAAATATATTTATTGTTACTATTGTGAAGCTATATTCAATTATTATGGGATATTATATATTTGTATATTCACATATTTTATTGACAGCAAATCAAAAATGAATGATTTTATAATCCTTTGTTTATCAAAATAAACAGAAAATGGTACAAACCTTGTTTTTACCAAGTATTTACTTATTAAAACGTAATGTTTTAGCTGAAGTATCTGTATAAATAAAATATTGTGTGCCTTTTGCCCCATGCCAGATGACACATTTGCATTTTCCCCATGCCACCTCATTCGTGTAAGATTTTTAAACAAAAACAAACCATGTTTATGGTTTATTTTAACACAAAATATGTTGGTCCATCAATGTTCAATACAAACATCTTTCTGCAAACACTATGGGAGTTTTCTTGTATGTCTGTAGCTCTGTTGTAGGCCTATACACCGTAAATGTGTTCATTTTTTGTATGTGCTAAAAACTGTTTTTGAGAAATAGCCCATAACTCTTAGCTAATGCTAAAAACCTAAATGCTTCTTGCACAAACAATATAGGCACTACATATTTAGATTGCTATGTTTTTCTTGCATTTGGTAAAAAGGCAAACAAAAGTTGACCTACCATAGTGTTTTACTGTGAGCTCCACAGTGGTGTTCAGCTTACTTAAGTTTGAGTGGGCCTATATCTGTGTCTGCCCATTAGTTAAAAATAGACACTTTACATAGCAGTGTGACTTGTTCTGTGGCACACAAGAGTCGAGTTACATGTTCTGCACCCTTACCCGGTGTTTTCAAGGTATCCAAACTCAGTCTAGTTCGCAGAACGCATTTTGCGTTTTAATCATTTTTTAAATTTCCATCTTGTTAAATTATCACGTATTTAGATGACGATATGTCAAGTTTTTAAATGTTTTAAACATTGACACAGCGCCTTAAGATTCTTAAGATTCAATCCACATTGATTCACATTCAATTCAGTTTACATTCAGTTAATATTTGATTCACATTTAATTCAATTTACATTCGGTTATTTAAATTAAATTCACATTCAATTCACATTCAGGTATTTAAATTAAATGCACATTCAATTTTAATTCATATTTGATTCACATTCATTTGAATTCACATTTAATTTAATTCACATTTAATTTGATTCACATTCAATCCACATTCAATTTACATTCAGATCAATTCACTTTTAATTCAATTCACATTCAATTCAATTTACATTCAATTCACATTTAATTAAATTCATATATGATTCACGGTCAATTCACATTCAGTTATTTCATTTAAATTCACATTCAGTTATTTCATTTAAATTAAATTCACACTCAATCCACATTGATTCAAATTCAGTTCAGTTTACATTAAGTTCATATTTGATTCACATTTAATTCGATTTACATTCAATTCACATTCAGTTATTTCAATTAAATTCACATTCAATTCAATTAATATTTGATTCACATTCAGTTGGATTCACATTTAATTTAATTCACATTCAATCCACATTCAATTTATATTCAGATCAATTCACTTTTAATTCAATTCACATTCAATTCGATTTGCATTCAATTCATTTAATTAAATTTGGTCAATATTTGATTAAATTCACATTCAATCTGATTCACATTCAATTTGATTTGCATTCAATTCATTTAATTAAATATGATTCATATTTTATTAAATTCACATTCAATCTGATTCGCATTCAATTCGATTTACATTTTATTCACATTCAACGAGATATGAAGAGTTGAGATGTAAATGCCAACTGTGTCAAACATTATAGATGATATTGAGCAAATGCTCTCTGCATATAGTATACGTTTATCAAATACTTTCAGATAAGTTAGTAGTTGGACTAAACAGCACAATTAATTTGGATTTGTTTTATGATCTCTTTATGAACTTTTTATAGCGTCAAAATGTTAGTTGCGTAGCTGCCCATGGAGGGACAGAAAGCTCTCAGATTTTCAAAAAGATCTTCATTTGTGTTCTGAAGAGGAATGAAAGACTTAAGGGGTTTGAACAACATGGGGGTGAGTAAATAATGACAGAATTTTCATTCTTGGGTGAAGTTTTACAAAGATATCAAACACATAAAAAGTACTTTTGACACCTGAAAGTTTGTGATCCAAAATTTTATTCAAACCTAGATATAAAGTGATTAATAAATAACCAAAAAGTAACACAAGTCTGCATTATTTCTATAGGCCACTAATCAAAACAAACTGTTCTGCTGTTCAAAAACTTAACAATTACTTAAACATCCTGAAATTATTGTTTATTGTTATACCAATTTTTACATTCATGGTATAATTTGTAAAGAAAAAAATTAAATAAGAAAGAATTATAAATATAGTTAAAGCTGCAAGCAGCATTTATCAGGGTTCAAGCAGTTTAAGGCCTTAAACAAATGCATACAAATACATTATGTTTTATTTAGCAAGCATGTAACGAATTGAGTCATATATGGAAAATATAATTTTAAAAACAATTATAGGCTTTTATGTGCAGTTATATGATGGGTAATATATGATGGGTAACTAAATGTTTACTGCAAGTCTGCTTCAGGTTTCACATTACTCATAATTTGGCATAATTGTCAATACCAATGCTTCATTGGAAATAAGTGATGAATTTTTACAAAATGTATTTGTAAATGTTATAATAGTGATATTATAATGTCTAAATATGAATTATAGAACATTACCTACTGAGTAGAATGACAAAATGACTATTTTAACCAGTAGATGGCAGCAGAAAACCACTCGTTACCTCACTCTCATTTCTAAAGGGTCTGTGTTTTGTTTCAAGGCACATTATCCACGTTAAACATGCTTACACGCAAACACATTTAATTGCAGATATAGATATTTGAAATAAATTATTTTAAAATTTGATTGTAAATGTTAATAGTGATTTAATAATGTCTAAATATGAATTCTACAACAATAATAGGGAGTTTTATGACAAAATGAATATTATAAACAGTATACGGCAACAGAATGATCACTCATTGATCACTTCCAACAGTAATCTCCACAAGTAAGGCACAAATTGTCATATTATTTTTTAAATTAAAACAGCACCAGGTAACTTTTCAACTTTCATAATATATTTTCAAGACTATTGTGATGGATACATCGACTTATAATAAGTTGAATGACACTTCAGCCATAGCCTGACGGGGTCTGTATTAGCCTAGAAATCTAGACGCACCCTAGGCGCAGCAAATGTAATTTGCCACAAGTGTCGTCTAGCAACTCTCAAGCTTCTGAGCTGTAAAAGCCAAACTCTGGTCGGGCCAATCACATCGTGTATAGAGTTGGTGGGCGGGGCTTAATATAATGACGGCCGAGTTGCGTGTGCGCGTGCTTCTAGTAAACACAGAAACTGGCGAACGGCGGTCTTTCAAATCAGCTATGACCGCGACTCTGGAAGACTTGGAGTTGAGCTTTTCTCTGAGAAAAGAACAAAGAAGGGCACTGAAGTCATTCTTAAAAAGGGAAGATGTGTTCTGAGTTTTGCCGACTGAGTACGGCGAAAGTTTAATCTGTCAACGAGCTCTGCTTCACCTTTGTTGCTCTGGTTGGTTGTAGCGCTATCCAATTGCGTGCACGCTGTGCAGAGGGAGTTTGAAAGACAACCGTTTATCCCGCCCCTCGGATTGAGCCCTGTCAATGGTGAGTTTCCAGACCAAACATCTTGATGTGGGTCTGGCTTGTCAGGCTAGGTCAGTATCGCTTTTAATCGTACTTTTAAACTTCGGGTTTCAGGTAGTAACCCGAGAACAAAAAGAACTACAAAATTCGACTGCTTTATGGCATATACGTCACTTCCACCACCACCCTGGCATGTACAAGTTTGGTAGGGGCTACATTCTTGCAAGTAAATACATAAGATGTACAAAATCATATTTTAGGATACCTAACATGGCTGTGATATTTGTTTATTTGTCTTGCCTCAAGCTATAATGCAAATTGATTTTTCAAATTTGCTGATTCATCTAGCTTGATATTATAATATTGATGATATATGGTTATTACCTACCACTCAAACATTGAATTGAATTATCATATAGATTCTGTAAAACGGTAAGCAATATACTAGGCTACTAAATGACGCTGGCTTGTAAACGTGAGCATCGCAATCATTTGGTGTTTGAAAAAAATAAAACCCATGAAATTATATTCATATGACATGCTGAAACATATTCCACTGTACCTGGGATGAAGACATTTCACACGCGATGTAAGCAGAATACCTGCTTGTGAACTCCTCCTGCAGTGTTCGGGGCTATCATGGTTGTCATGTCAACAAATGCACGCGTGCATCCCCTGATGTAGGATGACAGAGTTTAACACGATCTGATTGGATGACGCCTACGCTGGCGCTTGAAAAGTTGAGAAATCTTCAATTTCTGCCGCTTGAAACGCAAGGGAAGCGACATGACAGAACCCACAATTCGGTTTGGCAACGGATGATGTCACTCATTCAAAGTAAATAGGAAGCGTTAACACTTACAGTGGTAGACAGTAGTAGGGGGATCCCTAGTGCAAAACCTACCTAGTGCTGCTTTCAATGTGCTTACACACAAACACATTTATGTTTAGGATATAGATATTTTAACAAGCTGCTTAGTTTAAAATTGCAAACAAAACCAAAATATATATTTTTTGGTCTCACTGTACTCATATTGTGATATAATTTCATATAATTCATATAATGAATGATATGCATATTATGTGGATATGTCAAACACCACATGATTACAGAGCCATAAAACTCCTAAGCACCAACTAGTGGCCAATTTATTTCAAAATTTGTTCTGATTGGCCTCTGTTAACCTCGTCTAATAGGTGCTCCAACTTCATTGGCCAAGGACAGCCATGTTTTTTGAGATACGTCAATGTCCTTATAGACCATCATGGCACTTGGAGACACTTCATACCAATTTTCAAGTCAATTGGACTATCTCAGGTGGTTATAGCTCTTTTTATGTTTTTTCTTCATGTTATAGCGCCACCAAGTGTTCAATTGTCACAATTTTCTTCTACATGTGTACCGAGTTTGGTGAAGATATCTTTATCTTTATTCTTTATCTTTATATCTTTATATCTTTATTTTATTTAGTTTCCTTAGTTATAGCCATTTTAGTAAAATTGGCTCTGCCCTGAACGTAAATTTTTATGCCCCATAACGACCGTGGATCAAAATTTCAACTTTTTTCTGAATAACTACTGATATTCAGACTCCACAGACTCTTTCTGTACCGGATTGGTTCTGATTGGGCAAAAAACCTAGGACTAGTTTGCAAAAGTAGGTTTTCAACTAAATTCAAAATGGCGGGAAAAATGTACATAGGCCTACTGGAAATGAAATTGTAGATATATGCTTAAACCCCAAAATAATTTTCACTAGTTGACATTTAAGCCACACAGCAAATGTCATACAAAAAAATACAGTATCATTTGCGTCCCATAAACAAAGAAACCAAACCATGCCTCTTCTTTCCTTTGTTGTCAAACACATTGGCCAGAGCAAAAGGTTCAGTTTTCAGTTCCGTTTGGTAGAATGGACAGTGTTTCAGGTGCTCGGCCATTGATGGTGCGTTACCGACGCACCAGTTATCCACTTTGCTGAAAAGAGTACTGAACTCCCAGACCTAAGAAAAATTTAGAGGGAGAGAATAGAGTTAAAGTCAATAAGAGATCTTTACCTTGAACTTGAAACTGCTCAACTGATCATTTGAAATCTGTCACATGAAAATTTCTGTCAATATTTTTGATTGGCCTAAATTCTATTCCTTTTACTGATTTGAATACAAATTGTATCAGTCCTACCTTCATTTTATAAAGATTTTGAATTGGTAGAATATATATATTTTTTCTTTCTTTATTTTTTTAGAAAAAGAAAATGTAGGTCTACTAACCAATTGGCTTGGCTTATTTAATTGCCATTTCATATATATATATATATACTTATATATATATATATATATATATATATATATATATATATATATATATATATATATATATATATATATATATATATATATATATATATATATATGAAATGGCAATTAAATTTAACATAACAAGGTACAAATATACAAACATATATATATATATATATATATATATATATATATATATATATATATATATATATATATATATATATATATATATACAAATTTTAAATAACAATTAATTATAAACAAATGCTGAAATGCATTATTATGGCTGGTTATAAGTCATAAGTTATAAAAATACAGGGTTTTAAATATTTATATTTGTAATCATTTTTTAATAGCAATTAATTATGTTCTAAACAAATGCAGAAAAGCCTTACTATGGTAGGTTTCCAGCGGGCTCCTCCATGAGAGTATGACTTCTTCCGCCACTTAAAGGCCACCATTCCTCTCTCCTGCAGTAGCGTGGCACATATATCCCTGAACAATCGTGAGACCAATGCTAGCTGGGACAAGGTGAAACTATCCAGGTAACTAGCAATGTGGTGAAGCACCTCAAAGGGAAGGTTACTAAGAGAATCTTCATATTTGACGCGTGCCTTTAGTGCAACGGTCTGCAAATCACTCATAAGAGGGGTAGGAACCTCAGGTGTGAGGGTGAAAATACTGAGGTCTTGGTTATAGGAGACTTTGGCCCTGTGTGTGGTGGGCTGTAATCTTCTCTGACTGAAAGTGCAACCAAGGTAGGCCAGAGGGCATCTCTGCTCAAACCAGCCACTCAGACAGGATTGCACATCCAAATGCACGTTCTTAAAATGTGAGGCAAACTCATCCCGCCGGAAGAAATGGCCACACATGAACGTGAAAGCTGAGGTGGATTTGTTGTGTCTGAGAGTAACCGTTTCTGTATCAAGCTCAACGTAAAGTTTTAAATCTCTGTCTGCTGTAATTTCACTCAGAGTTGCATTGTATTTGAAGGGAGCTGTGGCAAAATTATAGGTCTGTGTACCAATATCAATGTAAAGTCCATCTGTCGCCGCATCTGCGCTTATTTTGTGGCCCCTTACCTCAGCCTCTGCAGAACAGAGTAGGGTTGCAAACATCTCATCCATCTCCTGGCAACTTTTTTCAGATACATCAAGGTCAGACGTGTCGACACACTTGTGCTCAGTCAATACTCTTGGACAGAATTCCCTATGTTGAATGCGTTTTTCTCTGTAACTACTGGGAACCTTAAAGGAACGAAGAGTTTGGACTGGTATTGGCTCCAGGCTCCCATAAACAAAATCTCTCTCTCTGGGCGTGCAAGCATCCATCTGACCGAAGGAGATCAGCATGCGCCCGTGATGCACTATGTACATGTTGAATTCTCTGGGTTTCACATCCTGCCCGAGTCTCTCCAGGACGCCATCCTGCCAAGGTGCATATCCAGTTTTGGAGATATCTATATGGGATACATTGTCTTTCTCAGGCTCCACAGAAGAACCTTGAGAAGGCATATTTTTTCCTTTCTTTTCTTCTTTTTTTGAAGCCTCGGCCTCCGCTTCTGCCTGCTTGCAACCTCCCATTTCCATGCTAAACATCTTTTCAAACAGATTGTACTTCTCCTTGTCAATGGTACCATTTGGGACCACATCTTCATTTAGATATTTCTCACAAGCTTTAGATGCTTTGTTTGCTAAAACTGAAACTCCATGTCCATTGACATGAATCCCATTACACACAGACTCTCTTCCTACTGCTTCCTCCTTGTCATCCTCCTCCATTGGTGCAGGTTCCTCTTCTTGTTCCTCCATCAACTCAACAAAGCAGTTCCTCATTTTCAACCTGGCACATAGATGTTTCTGATCTCTCAGTGCCATGGAAAGGTCCAGTGATTCCTGCTCATGGAGCTCTTTAAGAAGGTTTGTATGCAACGGTGCATCTGGGTTCTCGACAGGCCAGCGGTTCCACTCCACCGAGCAGCAGACGACGCTCGCAGGACACACCTCAAGGTGTTTGGCCAGCTGAGAGCGATGCATGGTGAATGGGCAGCCATAGTGAGCATTAATGCAGGGTACCTTCTCGTTGGGACACAACAGAGAGTGCTCGTCCTCTTTACACATGTGGAAGTAGGCCCCACAGAGCAAGCGGCAGTTGATGACCATGCATGACACAGAGATCTCTATGGAGGCTTTACAGCGGCGGCTGTAACAGGTCTCACAATGCCTGTGCAACCTTGGACCAGATCTCCTATAGTGGCTCTGTGGGAAAACACAATAGACAAGCACAACAAAACGACTCAGAAAGACGAGCACAGTATTCATTCTATATTGATGTATTTCCTATTAAAATAGGATGGGGGGAAATTGTGTCACGGTCATGTTTACTTTCTTTATCATGTCTTGTTTAGATTCATAGTTTTCTAGGTCATAGGCTTGTATCCTTCTAAAAAAAAAGCATATTGTGATAAAGTTCATTATTTTCCATAATGTAATGATACAAATTAAACTTTCATATATTTTAGATTCATTGCACACCAACTGAAATATTTCAGGTCTTTTATTGTTTTAATACTGATGATTTTGACATACAGCTCATGAAAACCCAAAATTCTTATCTCAAAAAATTAGCATATTTCATCCGACCAATAAAAGAAAAGTGTTTTTAATAAAAAAAAGTCAACCTTCAAAAATTCTGTTCAGTTATGCACTCAATGCTTGGTTGGGAATCCTTTTACAGAAATGACTGCACTCTGGGAACAGCCTATTCATTCAGACATTTCTTTCTGTGTCTTACCCTCTCACTTGAGGGTGTCAATGATGGCCTTCTGGACAGCAGTCAGGTCAGCAGTCTTACCCATGATTGCGGTTTTGAGTAATGAACCAGGCTGGGAGTTTTACAAAGCCTCAGGAATCTTTTGCAGGTGTTTAGAGTTAATTAGTTGATTCAGATGATTAGGTTAATAGCTCGTTTAGAGAACCTTTTCATGATATGCTATTTTTTTTAGATTTTCATGGGTTTTTGGGGGTTTTCATGAGCTGTATGCCAAAATCATCAGTATTAAAACAGTAAAAGACCTGAAATATTTCAGTTGGAGTTCAATGAATCTAAAATATATGAAAGTTTAATTTTTATCATTACATTATGGAAAATAATGAACTGTAACACAATATGCTAATTTTTTGAGAAGGACCTGTATAGTATGAATGTGTGTATAAAAATAATCTGGACGTACTACATTTCGCTATGTTGTCATTATAACGTGACATACCAGTAATGTTGCATCACTGCCATTCACAAATCCTATCCTGTGGCCTCATGAGATAATAAAGTGTCCCACATATTCATATTATGCACATTTCAGGATCTCACCGGAAGAAGTAGGTCACCTGGGTACTTTTTGCCTACTCTTTTGTGAGTACTTTGATTTCGGAAATACTACTTTTGTCTGGTTTTTGTCTACTGTATAGTAGGGAAGTATGAATTTAGATCTATCTGATTTTGAGTACACTTTTATGAGTACAATAGTATGGGCCTCAAATATAAATTATGTGGACTTAAAGCCACAAAATACCAATCTTGAGTTATTATATTAAATTATATAATCTCATTCTTTGCTCAGTTAGTTTTAATAATTCATTGTAGTATCCATTCCATGCACCCTAATATATAATGCTGATCAATTCAGTAATTCATGGCTCAGATGCTATATAATGCTTTCACACACAAAATATCACTGATGAGAAAATGAAATGAACATACCATTATGATCCAAATCAGCGTCAATGAGCAACAGTAGTTTCTGAAAAAAGTAAAGTAAAGTAGTATCTTATTTGTTAAAATGAAATGTACCTTCATGCATTTATATTTGTGCTGAAACATATTTTCATTTTAAAAGAACCTATAGGACTTTGCCGTATACTTAAGTGTAAGAGAGCACTGACAGCAAAACAACAATTGCCAAACTGAAAACTGAAAAAACTGAAAACCACTTACCAGACAACTTACCTAAAGGGTCAAAGTCTGAAGCCTAAAGAAGTTTAGAGAAAGTCTAAAGAAGTTCCCCCGGCTTGTTCCAAGAGACATTTCTAAGGAACAAGATGGTGGGTCATGTTAAAAATAGTCTTCTTGGCTGGCAGTAGCAGGTTACATGACCTGTAGAGATAATGTAGAAAAGTTGACGAACAAATGACAAACATTATGAAATAAAAATAAATAAATTTCTGTCTATCTTACTATGATCAAAACTCTTTACTGCCTTCAAAGGGTAAACAGACAGAACAGATCAACAGAGAGAGATTAAACCTGTTAATAGTTTAACGTTTCATGAGTAGGTCACCAGATGGCAGTCTTTCCTTTTAGTTTAGAACTGGGCTCCACCAGCACACAAAATAAATGTTGTGTTGTTCTCCATTCTCACCCTTTCCTTATTTATCATTAATAAGGTTTTTGTCATGTGTGACGTTCTGATGTAGTTGCTTTGTTTTTATCAGAAAGCTCAGGAACATCCATCCACATTCACACTGACCACACAGAACACTGAACTAGGGTACTAGGAGTGAAGGGTACTAAAGTATATTTATGTTTATAGCATGCCATAGATGCTTAAAACTAAATGTGTATGAGTTTATTGTACACACACTCATAATTATGGGGACATTCATAGGCGTAATTGTTTTTGTACTGTACAGCCTTATATTCTTTCCTCCGACCTAGACCACACCCCTAAACATCACAGAAAAATTTAGTTTTAAATTTTCAAAAAACATAATTCTGTATGATTTATAAGCTTGTTTCCTCATGGGGACGTAAAAAATGTCACCACAAGTTCAGCATTTACTGGTATTTTGGGGACATTTAGCCCACATAAGGGAACACACACACACACACACACACACACACACACACACTTTTGTGTTTTATGGGGACTTTCCTTGTCGTCTGCTCTGTATTTTCTACTGCACAGAGGCGTGATCAACGATCATAATTCAAATGACTGTACGCAATTGAACAGTACTTCAACCAATCAGACCACCAGGCATGATCAACAGACCATCGCTTCTCTATTGGTCATCGTGTTAAACCTGCCAGTAGCGCGCCAGGTGGATCTGTGCCAGTCTGTGATTGGTTCCTGCAAAAGTGTAACAAACAGAAGCAGTAGAAATTAATGTACAAGTTTCCAGACCGAGTTGCAGGTTCAGGTAGATCAGGCAGGGTTTACCCAGACTTTCCATAAAAATTACAGAAAACTTTTAACATACATTTTCAAAATACAGAAAATTCTGTTTTACTCATGGGGACCTATAAATCATATCCTGTTACGTCATAACAAGTAAGGTTTTTTTTAAATAAAAAAAGCAGAACGTTTTAAGGTTTAGGGGATAGGATAGCATAGGATAGGATGGATAGGCATGTAGACTGGATGTCCCCCTAAAACATGAAAACCCAACATGTGTGTCTGTGTGTGTTGACTCGTAGTTACCAATATTATTGCCTATACTTATTTTGTTCAAACTTTCTGGTGCCTGTCATTTCATTTCGTATCCTACATCAAACACTTGTGTGAATGTTATTAAATGAAAGATGATTTCAAGATATTTTTAACAACTTCAACAATCACCTCAGGAGGGTGTAGTAGCCATACCAAACACAGCACAGTCGCCTAATCATGTCCTCATGTTTTACTGTAGGTGAGCGGGATTAGACCAGTAGGAGTCACCGCTACACTCGCTTTCTCTCTCTAGTGAACCTCTAGTGATTGAGCAGGGAAACAAAATGCCGGAAGTGGGGTTTCGGGATACGGTGTTTTGGGACTCGTAACCGTGGAAAGTTTACATTATTAAAAAATCGACTTTCCCGAGGATTAAAGCTTTCCTGGTTGCTGGTCTTCGTCGGGTTTTGTTTCACTCTTTCATTCATCTGCACTTTTACAATGGGGCTCCCAGCGCTGGAATTCAGTGATTCTTTTCTAGACAGTCCCGACTTCAGAGAGCGACTCAAATGTCACGAAATTGAGCTGGATCGTACTAATAAATTCATTAAGGAACTAATCAAAGATGGAAATATGCTCATCAGCGCGCTTAAAAGTAAGTTACAGGTCGTGTGTCTTTTTAAATGTAATTGAGACGCGCTCGAATTTGTTTTCCCAGTGAAACATATCAGGATTGGATATATCTTCATAAAAAAAACATATGCATAGCCTACCTATAGTTTATTTTTATTTTTATTTTTTGTTGAAAGTTAATACTCTTTTTTGTTGTTAACTAATTGTTGTTTACTGTAAGTATTTCTTGTATTTATTTCATTAAATCAGGTGAGAACTGTCTTGAAAAAGTGCAGTTCATATAGTCTTCCATAAGAAGCAGACCTTTTGCCCCCTTGAATACCTAGACATTTCATCGAACTACTTGAAACTTCATCTTCTAATGTAAAAGGTCTAAAGATTTTATATAAATGAGCTAATAAAGTGTAATTTCAAGTGTCACTCTCACACATAACCCAACCATGATATTGAACAGGTTTAAGGAGTATACAGGCTTGGTGTGCCATCATCAAATGCTTGTTTATTCAGCTGGGATCTGATATGATATCAGAAAGGAGATGAGTGGCTCCCGCCTCCCTCTAGATGGATTGGCTTTATACTAGTTTTAGTCTTTGAACTTTAGGTCCAGTCAGCATTGGTTATATCTTGTTATTTTCAACAATGTTCTCTTTCACAACTTTCTTCTTTATTCTCTGCCTCAAAGCGATCTGGCAGAAGGCTCATTCGGGCTCTTGTACCAAACAAAAGGCAGTGAATGTTTCCCTAAAAAGACCTTAATCTTGCTTTGCAGTTTGCACAAATGCTCTGAATGAATAAGTATTTGTGATGTCATCTCCTTCCTGTTAGACTGAACAAATCAAGTGAATATGTTCAAATGATAAGGAAGCTCCATAAAATAATTGTCTATTCGACAGATCTTTCTGCAGCTGTGCAGAAATTTTCCCAGTCCCTGCAGGATTTCCAGTTTGAATGCATTGGAGACGCAGAGACAGATGACGAGATTAACATTGGTAAGTAGCTAGCAAATGTTCAAGATTCAAAATTATGTGAATAATCATTTAATTTATTAAATTATAAAAGGTCTGTCCATCAATGAAAATTCTGTCATCAATTACTCACCTTAAAGGGTTAGTTCACCCAAAAATGTAATTTATGCCATTAATGACTCACCTTAATGTTGTTCCACACCCGTAAGACCTCCGTTCATCTTTGGAACACAGTTTAAGATATTTTAGATTTAGTCTGACAGCGTATTTAAGTGTATGCACACTATACAGTCCATGTCCAGAAAGGGAATAAAAACATCATCAAAGTAGTCCATATGTGACATCAGTTAGTTAATTAGAATCTCTTGCATCGAAAATACATTTTGGACCAAAAATAGCAAAAACTACGACTTTATTCAGCATTGTCATCTCTTCCACGTTTGTTTTTAAACCTCAAATAAAGATTAAAATGGTCATGAATCAGCTTATTGATTCATGATTCGGATCGCCAATGTCACATGACTTCAGCAGTTTGGCAGTTTGACACGCAATCCAAATCATGAATCAATCCGCTGATTCATGACCGTTTGAATCTTTATTTGAAAACAAACGCAGAAGAAATTTAAGTCATTCATACAATAAAAGTGGATGGTGACCAGAGGTAGTCAAGCCCAAAAATAGATTATTTATACAGTGAATATTCAAAAAAATAAGTCCCTAAGACTTATGAAACCATATAACATTTTTGTGTGAGAAAAAGATTGAAATTTAAGTCATTATTCACTAAAAACCTTTTTCTTTTCACAGAAGAAAGTAAGAAAAACTGGTTTGTAATGATGCGTAAATAATGACAGAATATAATTTTTTGTGTGTGAATGATCCCTTTAAGCTGTAAACAGTGATGCAAGTAGTGAAACAATATCTTAAATGTTTATGCCTCTGTAAGCTTTTTATTTGCAGCTGTGGTCCTCAGTCACCCGCTAACAGTAACAAATGATGTCTAATAAAGCTGAGAACACTGCTGTAGTACCACAGCTCTATAGTGTCAAACACAGCAGTCATGGTTCTTCCTTATCAGACTGAGACAATTGCTGCCTGGCATTTAGAAAACCATAAACCCAAACAACTGTCTGCAAGAAAGTTCAAGGAATCATAATGTTCCTTTCTGGCTCTTCATTTTGGTCATAACATTGTTAGATGTTTAGAAGGCTGAGACTGATAATTTGAAGATTAAGCCTTTTTAATAATGGTATTTTAATGTAAAGATGTATATAATTATTTATGTTATCCTCAATGTACAAAACCCATCCATTTATTAGAGAGACAGGATTGAACAGAAAAGTTTGGAGATAGTAAGATGACCAACTTAAAAATAAAAAATAAATTAATACTTTTATTCAGCAATGATACATTAAATTGTTAAAAAAAAAAAAAAGACAGCAAAGCCATTGTATCTATGTTAAAAAAAAGACTTCTATTTCATATATCGTCAAACAGAGTATTAAAAAAATATTAAGCTTCAAACTGTTGTTTGCAACAAATCAAGATACTAGAAAGTGTAGAGGTTGTTATAATGTGAAATGAATATCTCAACAAGATAGTTATTGTTTCATGGATGCCTGGCAAGGCCATTTAAGTGTATCTCAGTGCATTTATGGTTCTCCTGCTATGCATCAAAGCAGATTTGTCTCGCTGTGACGCGAATTTTAAATGGCAGAGGGTGTGCTCCTATTTTAAGTTGAAAGTAGTTCTTATCTGAGTTCCTAATTGGATATCTAAGGGAGTTAGAATCCCAGAAGAATGACAAGGGGGATTGTGAGGTGGGACCCTGTCTTATCGTGACAGAAAAATGCTGTATATCCCAGGACAGGAAGTGATGTGGCCAAAGCGTCCTTTGTTTAAAAAAAACAAACAAACAGAAGCACATACTCAGAAACGTCATGTGCTTTTAGTAGTGACATAATATCAACCGTGGTTTATTTTAGATTTTCTCCCACATTTCTTAGGTGCTGAGCCCACATCTGGATTATATTTCAAGTATTGTGTCCTGTAAACATTAAAACAAAGCATATTGGATCACTGGATAAAGGATCACTGTAAAACATGCAATTTGGCTTATGAAATTATTTATTTTAGTTTTTTCTACAACTGACCATTTCATACTCATACAGGAAACAGGCTTTATGTTCCTCTCACATTTCTACATCTTGAACATGTGGTCTGCCGTTTCTTGAATACCCCTTTGTGCATTGATCAGTTGTGGGTGGCCATGGTATTTTTTGCCTGGCTAATATTATGTGCAGGTTTTCTGTATTTCCTTTATGTCAAAAGTTCAAAGGGTAAAATCAGATGTGCTGATAATTAGTAATTAGATACAGATCGATGCATTCATGATTGGAATTCCTTCTCTCTTATCACAGCCCAGTCATTCAAGGAATTCTCCCAGCTACTGAACACAGTGGAGGAGGAAAGACGACGACTTGTAAGTCACTTTGTTTCTGTTCATAAAGTTTGGGGACAGTACAATTTTTTTTTAACCCTCCAAGGCTGCATTTATTTGATCAAAAATAAAGAAAAAACAGTAATATTTTGCGAAATATTACTATTTTATATAACTTTTTTTAATCAAATATATTTTAAAAATGTATTTATCCCTCAGAAATCATTCTATACTGATTTTGCTCAAGAAATATTTTTATTATTATCAATGTTGAAAACATTGTGTTGTTTTAAGGGTTCACCCAAAAATGAAAATTCTGTCATTAATTACTCACCCTCATGTTGTTCAAAATTCAATAAGAACTTCGTAACATGAAGTAAGATATTTTTGATGAAATCCGAAAATAACGACTTTATTCAACATTCTCTTCTCTTCCGTGCCAGTCTCTTGCATGATTCACGTAAACACCACAACGCATGCATGTGATCATGGGATAGTGAGCCGGCGTTTTGCCCCAAAACCCGGAAACGTTGTACTTAGCCCAACAAAGTGAATAGCATAGTGACATGCTAGAGAAGACATAAATAAAGTAGTTAGTTTTGTTTGTTTATGGCGCACAAAAAGTATTCAACGCTTCATAAAATTAAGGTTGAACCACTGGAGTCGCATGGACTATTTTAACATTCTTTACTACCTTTACTACCTTACAATCTTTTACTAACTGTTTAAAAGTCTTTACTACCTTTCTGGGCCTTGAAAGTTGAAATTGTGTTGCAGTCTATGGAAGGGTCAAAAAGCTCTCGGATTTCATCAAAAATATTTTAATTTGTATTATAAAGATGAACGACATGAGGGTGAGTAATTAATGACAGATTTTTCATTTTTGGGTGAATTAACCTTTTGATATTTTGAAGGACACCGTGATGCATTTTTCGGGATTCTTTGAAGAATAGAAAGTTCAAAAGAACAGCATTTATTTGAAATAGAAATCTTTTGTAACATTATAAATGTCGCTTTTAATCAATTTAAGGCACCCTTGAATAAAAATGAAAAATGTCTGATTTTGCATCACTTTCCATTAAAAGGAAGCCAAATCATATAATGGTGAGTGAATAATGATGTCATTTTCAGTTTTGTATGGTGTTATTTGGGTGTAATATCTTTTGGGAGTGATGGCTGTAAACACACTACATGATGTGGTTTACTTCAAATTTACTACAGAAGTCGTAAATTGAAGTAACCATAGTAATTGTTTGCTTTTGTAGTGGTTGTCTCTTTATTGTTCCTTTTATGTGGTATTGTCCACACATGGTTCAAGCTTCATAGCACACTTCTAGGCTAGTGGTTTAGCACCATAAGTGTGCACTATTCTGAGTCAGTTTTTCTGTGTGCGAGCTTCCGCAGTCATGTCTGAGTGTTATGAGAAACAGACCGTCTACCAAAAGATGCTTTCTCTTGGTCATGACCCTTCGTGGAGGGAATGGAAACGGCATAGATCAGCAAGTGCAGACGGCAATGAAATATCACTCATAGTCTCTCTTTTGCCATCAGTTACAGCTGCTAATAGGTGCTTTTATGGGCATTATTCATAAGGCAACGTGCTGCCAAGGAATATTACTGGCGTTCACTGATGCAGCTGGTGGATCATTAGTCATAGTACAGCAGTGAAAGACCTCACCGGGCAAACAATGCTCCTCTGTGCTTCACTGGTGACCCTACCCACATGTTAACTAACATAAAGCTTTGTTTGGGATTCATGAGACACTTCCATACATTGACTGAAGTTTCTTATATTTGATAATATAGATTGAAGACACTGTTATTCAAAGGTATGGGGTGAGATTTTTTTATGGTTTTGAAGGTTTCTTATGCTCACCAAGGCTGCATTTATTTGATAAAAAATACAGTAGAAACAGATTGTGTCATTATTGTTATTGTGTAATTATTGTTATTGTGTAATATTATTACAATTGAAAATAACTTTTATTTGAATGTTTACAAAATGCTATTTATTCCTGTGATTTTCAGCAGCCATTATTCTAGTGTCACATGATCCTTCAGAAATTATTCTAAAATGCTGATTTAATGCTCAAGAAGCCTTTCTTATCAATGTTAAAAACTGTGTGTGTGTCTTTTTAGATAAATATTAGTTGAGTTTTATTTTATTAAATTAATAGAAAGATTAAAACAGCATTTAATTAAAAAAATATTTTGTAAATTTAAACATGTCTTTGCTCCAACTTTTGATCTATTTAACACGTCATTGATGAATAAAAGTATTAAAACAATACTGACTCCAAACTTTTGAATGGTATAGTACATAATTCATATATATATTGATAGCTGTAATCTCCCATATTTGAAATGTAAAAACAGACAAGTGCTCAAGTGGTACGTGTGAATTTTCTTTCTTTCATATAACATGATTTTAATTTGATTATCACTTTGTTGGACAGATTGACTTCTGGCCAAATCTTAAACTCAAGTCTTCTAAATGCAAAGCTATTAGCTGTAAATGGTGTGACTGTAGGACAGCAGCCTCTATTGTAACGAAGACAAGCTTCTCTATTGTGTCTTCTGGGCTTGTGTCTGAATGTCTAATAAAAACGCTGAGGTCAAACTTTAGGTCATCCACTCATGACACAGTGTTGGCTCATACCTTTTGATGATTACTTTTCCAGTCTGTAGATCACAATATTGTTTTCTTGCTTAGTGAGAGACCCAAGTAGTGCTCCCTTGCGCAATATGTCATGTTAGTGAGTCATTTCTGCTCTATATATTCATGTTCTCATGATTTCTGTATCTTAAAGATGCAGTGGTATAATTAGTTTTAAAAAGTTCCCGCCTGTCCCACCCACAGGAAACTGTGGGGGGCGGCCAGGGGTGGACCTGGTGGAGTTGCCAATACAATGCTACACTATTGCCAAAAGTTTTGGGACGCCTGCCTTTACATGCACATGAACTTTAATGACATCCCATTCTTAATTCGTAGTGTTTAATATGAGGTTGGCCGACCCTTTGCAGCTATAACAGCAACGTCAACTCTTCTGGGAAAGATTTCAACAAGGTTTAGGAGTGTGTTTATGGGAGTTTTTGACCATTCTTCTAGAAGTGTATTTGTGAGGTCAGATACATGTTGGATTAGAAGGTCTCGCAGTCTCCGTTCTAATTCATCCCAAAGGTGTTCTATCGGGTTGAGGTCAGGGCCAGACCATCCCTCTCAAAAAAAAAAAAAAAAAAAATTACACTTGATACAACGCAGTTAGGCAAGTACTGTTCTCCTGACCTAGACTTGCCAGACAGAGAAGTGTGATTCTTCACTCCAGAGAACACGTCTCCACTGCGGCCGAGTGGCAGCATGCTTTACACCACTGCATCTGACGCTTTACATTGCACTTGGTGTTGTAAGGCTTGGATGCAGCTGCTTGGCCATGGAAACCCATTACATGAAGCTGTCTACACACTGTCCTTGAGCTAATCGGAAGGCCACACAAAGTTTGTAGGTCTGTAACTATTGACTCTGCAGAAAGTTGGTGACTTCTGCACACTGTGCTCCTCAGCGTGCACTGACCTTCTCTGTGATTTTTATTTTTTTATCTTTTACATGGCCTACCACTTCGTGGCTGAGTTGCTGCTGTTCCCAATTGCTTCCACTTTGTTATAATACCACTAACAGTTGACCATGGAATATTTAGTAGTGAGGAAATTTCACGACTGGACTTATTGCACAGGTGACAACGTATCACAGTAGCAGGCTTGAATTCACTGAGCTCCCGAGAGCGCCCCATTCGTTTACAAATATTTGTAGAAGCAGTCTGCTTGCCTAGGTGATTTATTTTATACACATTTGGCCATGGAAGTGATTGGAACACCTGATTTCAATGATTTGCAGGGGTGTCCCAATACTTTTGGCAATATAATGTATATCAGATATCTACAATGACATTTGCAGAAATAAATACAATGTCCAGTAATAAATTTAAACAGTACATTGAGTTTAATGTATCGACACATTGAACATGAGTTATATGATGCTTTCATTACAACTACTATAATAAAAGGTGGGGACATGTCCCGCCTGCAAAAGTAAAGTAAATGGATCGTTTTCTTTAATCACAATGTCACAATGATGTGAAGTACATATGATAGTCATATGACATATGACTGAATTTGAAATAATTTCACTACTTTGGTTCGAGCATCTCATATTATTTGGGATGAAGAACTGATTTTTTCTCAGACGACATCTTTGTCCTGTGTTAGCCACCGTAGCTTCAAAAGGGAGGGGCGAAGTGGTGGGCGAATGCAATTCACAACCTTACCTCTAGATTTCGCTAAAATGTACACAGTGCACCTTTAACCCAGAAACCCAGTTCATTAAAGGGGTGGTAAAACGCATTCTTTCGAAGGCTTGATTGTGTTTGTAGGGTGCACTGTAACGTGTTAATGCTTTGTTTAAAAAAAAAATGCATTATTTTTCATACATTTTACTTTTATTGTAGCCATGAAGCCAGTCCCTCAAAAATACGCAATGGATTCAGACTGGTTCGCTGGCCCAGCTGTGTTCTGATTCGCTAACCGCCTAGCACACTCCAGCCTACTTTTCTCCACAGAAATAAAAAATGGCATCGCCCCCCCCCCCCCCCCCCCCCTTATTTAATATTCTTGGAGGAGGGGTTTATGTAAATATTGAACCTGCTGATGTCAGCGAGTCTGGAGAAAAGGCTGTAGTTCCCTACCGGAAAGAGATTTTTTAATATCTCCCTTTGCTTTAAATTTTGAGCGTTGTAACTTTGCAGATGTTGTTTATGCTCAAACAGCAATATTACACACTAGCTAAAGTTCGAAAAGTGAAATCATGTTTTACCACCCCTTTAATTACATCATCTACCAGGAAGTGAAATCTTTGGCAGTTGTCAAACAACAGCAAAACATTTTCAGTTGGTTTAATTTATTCTACAATAGTCCATCCGGTTTGATAAAATTACAGAAATCTATTTTATATTATAATATATGGCTATTTTTAGCTCTTTATATCCATCCTATTACGTGTCCCCTTAATATTACATTGTTTATAATCAAGTTATAATTAAAAAATAAAAAGTTTTGTGCTTCAGCAGAGCATATTTCTGAAAATGTTATGTAACCTTTTTATGGAAGTACTTGCTTAATTACAACACTAGCATATTCATGCATCACAGAAATAACCCTGACAGTGGATTCAATTCAAAATGTATCAATACCCCAAGAAAGGCTATTCATTTTTGACATGGGAACACTTGATTTGCGCAAGAGGATTATAAATATGTTACATTTGCCTGTAGAGCCCCAGTCGGTCTGCGTTCAGGCTGCAGTTTTAGTCCCATCCATTGTTTGTTGGAGAAAAGAGAGTGGGTCAGCGGAGCTGTGTGAAGAGCCTCGGGGGAAGAATTACCCAGCAGCCTCCTACAGTTTCTTTACTTCCTGCAGACCGTGGCCGTGTTACGCTTCAGTCTCACAGGCTCCTGCGCTGGGCCTCTCAGGATGACAAACACCTCCGTCAAGCTGAGAAAGTCCCTGAGGGCCTTTTCATTCATAGACATACAATAACAGAGCCAAGGGGTGAATAACTCCCAGTAAATGCTTTGCCCTCCCACAGGGGTGCAGATGGGAAGTGCTCTGTGTTACTGGAGCATAGTAGCGAGACGGTCAGGTCCAGAGGCTGTGTCTCACGTAACGGTGAATCATTATGTAAACACAACTATAGTTTTTTTTATTGAACTTCTGTCGTTTTGTTTTGCCAGATTAACAGACTCATATCCACTGGTACTTTCATTTTAGGCGCACTGCCAGCATGCTCCGCTTTAACCGGGAGGCATTTTCCCACATGATGGATCGGACTGATGTAAGAAACAAGTTTTCTCTCTGGCAAAAAAGGGCCATGGGAAGTTTTGACGGGAGAAACTCTTGAGCAAAAAGAGTGACTGTCTGCACCCAGTGGGGTTCTCGGCACTTTGCTGCATCTGAAGTGCTGAAAGGCCCCTTGCTTTAATGAGTTAAGTGCTTATTGTTCAAGTTCAAGGCGAGTGAGCTCTATTGTCATTTCGCTATATGTGGAGACATATAAAGGAATGACATGTCTTGCCTCACAGGAACATGGTGCTTTGCATGTAAAAATATATGTACATAAACATAGACATATGAACATATAAAAATAAACAAACATATATCCTAAATAATACTGTACATATACTGCATAACTTCATATAAACATGACTTGCTATATAAACCTAGCTAACCTGATGAAGTAATCCGACAATATATATAGTTAAAGGTGTCATGAACTGCCTTTTTTATTTTTTTATGTTGTCTGAGGTCAACTGATGACGTTCATGTGTTTTTTACATTCAAAAACACCATAACTAATAAGTAATAGGCTATTTTCTACACTGGTTTTGAGGCTCTCACCTGAACGCTGGGTTTTGATGGGCGTACCGCACTGGAGACTTGGAAGTAAACGCCCACGGCTAGGATTGGATAAGATTTGCATATTTAATGAGCTTCAGCTCCTCTGTCATATCTATGCCCCCCTGTCAATTCACATGAGGGAGAGATTATTTTGAAAGCGGCAACTGCAATGATTCTATCAACCACAGGGCTCGTGAACGTCTTTATCAAAGAAACATAATGATTTATTTCTCATCCACCCGCGATTGATTGGAATATTATTTCTGTATTACATGGCCCGCACGATCGGTCGATATAAGAGCGAGAGCACGCACACACGTGCGCAACCAGATCTAGAAAGAATTTTTGCCTACAGGCGTATCAATTATTGGCTTATTGTTTGAAATGTAACTCATACCTATATGATACCTATATGACAGAATTCAAATTTTTGGGTGAAATATCCCATTTGGCAGGCATAATCTATAATTACTGTTGTTGTTGTTGTTGTTTTTAATATATATTTAAAAAAAAGGCTCGAGAGCAGTGGAGCTTTTATGCTGCTGTGTGTTCACTCGGTGGCTATGAGACACTTGTTGCACACAGCAGTGAGCTAGAGCGATATTAGGCATGGTAAAACATGGTAGGCTACTCACGGTAAATCAAGAAAATGAGATTTAAACAATAAGACAAACTGTGTTGAAGTATATAATAATTATCAGTTTTCTGTTAATGAATGTATCCAAACAGTTGCTCAGCTGTCTAATAAAACACATAATATATTAGTGTATTTTGTGTTTCCAACATAAACATTAGAAATCGAGGATAATGCAAGTATGATATCATTATTGATAGCTGACGCACAGACACAGTCTGTGTCCTGGTTAAAATTTGCTTATTTCTTGGGATTTAAACAATATTGGTAACATTTGGGATAATGTAAGCACACAATTCAACAAGAAATATAACATTGTTGTATAGTGTTTTTTGGATATTTTAATCCAGAAATATTGCATGTTGTGCCTTTTATAACAATAAAAAAATGTTGTTGGCATCCTTCTGTCTCTAGAGACAATGGAGTCTGCACCTGAGTATTTAGTTAGTTGTGGAGCAACAGCGCCGGCTGTGGCTGAATAAGCCGATGCGTGAGCTGCAGCTCCTGCCACACTTGCTGCAAGTGTAGTCCGTGGTGGGTACTATGGGGGGAGCAGTGGTAGGCTTGGTTCTTTGCTGTTTGCGGCTCTTCCTTTCCTTGCGCTGGATCTCTCTCTTCTCCTCAGCCTGCTTGACGCCAGTTATAACATTTGCACGCCAGCTAGAGCGGTCAGAAGTTGCTGTTTCGAGATCTGCTGGGTTGATGTTGCATGACTTCAGATCCCTCTTACAGACATCCTTGTAGCGCAGAGCGGGTCGACCGGTTGGCCGTGTACCGGTGGCGAGCTCGCCATAGAGGATGTCCTTTGGAATGCGGCCATCGGCCATTCTGCATACGTGTCCGAGCCAGCGCAGGCGCCTCTTGGATAGGGTGGCGAACATACTTAACATGCCTGCCTGGGCCAAAGCGTCTGCGTTGGAGACGCGATCCTGCCAGGTGATGCCGAGGAGTCGCCTGATGTTGCGCATGTGGAAAGCGTTTAGTCTTCGTTCTTGGTGCGTGTATAGGCTCCAAGCCTCGCTGCCGTACAGAAGGGTGCTCAGCACGCACGCTTGGTACACCTTCATCTTTGTGTTGATGGTCAGCATGGGGTTGTCCCACACACGCTTCCCTAGGCGGGCCATGGTGGTTGCTGCTTTGCCTATCCTCACGTTAAGTTCGACATCCAGCGATAGGTTGCTGGAGATTGTAGAGCCGAGGTATGTGAACTTGTCTACCACCTCCAGGGTGTGATCGCCGATGGTAATTATGGGAGTGGTACTCACATCCTGACCCATGATGTTGGTCTTCTTGAGGCTGATGGTGAGGCCAAACTCTGTGCATGCCTCCGCGAAGAGAGTGATGAGTTGCTGAAGGGCGGCTTCCGTGTGAGCAGTGAGGGCGGCGTCATCTGCAAAGAGCATCTCCCGAATGAGGACCTTGCGCACCTTGGTCTTCGCTCTGAGGCGTGCAAGGTTGAATAGGTTCCCGTCGGTTCGTGTGTGAAGGAAGATGCCATTTTCGGACTCGCTGAATGCGTAGCGCAGGAGCAGAGAGAAGAATATGCCGAAAAGTGTCGGGGCCAGGACACACCCCTGTTTCACGCCGCTCTTGATTGGGAAGGGGTCTGATGATGCTCCGTCGTACTGAACAGTGCCAGACATGTTGTCGTGGAATGACTCGACAATCTTCAGAAGCTTGGGGGGGCATCCAATCTTATGGAGGAGGGCAAAGAGGCCAGACCGGCTGACCAAGTCAAATGCCTTGGTCAGGTCGATGAAGGCAAGGTACAGGGGATGTTGCTGTTCGCGGCACTTTTCCTGCAGCTGCTTGAGGGAGAACACCATGTCGATGGTTGAACGCTTGGCCCGGAACCCACACTGTGACTCGGGATACACACGGTCAGCGAGTACCTGTAGGCGATTGAGGACAACCCTGGCGAAGGCTTTTCCCACGGTGCTGAGGAGAGAGATCCCACGATAGTTGTTACAGTCACTGCGGTCGCCCTTATTCTTGTAGAGCGTGACGATCCTCGCATCCCGCATGTCTTGGGGTATCATTCCCTCTTCCCAGCACTGTAGCAAAAGCTCATGGAGATGTCGAATGAGGGAGCTCTCTTTTGGGGCCTTCACAACTTCTGGTGGGATTCCGTCACTGCCTGGTGCTTTCCCGCAGGACAGCGAGTCAATGGCCTTACTGAGCTCTTCGATGGTGGGTGGCGAGTCGAGTTCTTCCATGGTGGGCAATGGGGTGGTGTTCTCCATGGCTGTGACAGTGACAACATTTTCTCTAGAGTACAGTTCCCCGTAGTGCTCAACCCATCTCTCCATCTGCTCGCCACGGTCCTTGATGATGTTGCCGGCGGTGGACTTGAGGGGTGCGATCTTGATAACACTTGGTCCAAGTGCTTTCTTCATTCCCTCGTACATGGCACGGGTGTTTCCACAGTCTGCAGAGGTCTGTATGTCACTGCAAAGCTTCAGCCAGTAGTCGTTGGCGCACCTACGAGCAACCCTCTTGGTGTTGTTGCGGGCTTCTCTGTAGGCGGCCAGTGTTTTCTCGCACACCTTATAAAAAAAAAATATATATCGTTTTTGTAAAAACCATATAAATCCTACATGAATATAAAGAGTGTTCATGCTGAGATACTCTTATTTGTCCCACGTGCAGCTCATCTACCTAATGCTTATAAGCCTGTCATAAATGTTTGTGTTAGACAAGCTTGATTGACTTGCTTGGTGCATTGCAATAACAATATTATAGTTTAAAATGAAAGTTTAGTATTTTATGTATAACATATACTGTAAACTAAGCGGCAGTTTAGTATAAATATGCTGTTGGTTTACACAATAGGGGAAATACTCAGCTGTGCACCATGAGCCTAACAGTAAATGCACGTGTCTTAAAAATGAAGTTGTCTCTTATATCCTTTTAAAGCCTATAGCATACATCTGGAGCCGTTTGGGAGTCTGTACATTCCTATTATTTGTAAGTGCAAATTCCATTAATTTTGGTGTGGGTGGAAGGAGCCTGTAGAGATGGATGGTCAGCGCTGCCGCTGGCTGAGCGCAGGCAAGCATGTGGAACTTATTTTGACCAATTCTCCAGCGAGACATGAAGTCCTCCGTGCTGTGCCTGGGAAAGTGTATAAAAGGAACTAGTGTATGTAATTGTGTGTTTTTCCAATCGGAGTGCCTACATGAAAATGGTACTAATTATAGCGCCGTTATTTTACAGTAAATAAAAGTAATTCCCTTGGATACTGTTCATGCTCTGCTCGCTGGCTGTTAACTATTAGCAGAAACGGACTGATGTCGATGAGTTCACACATTGAGCACCACATTGTTAAATGTGGTTTTTACAGTAGAGATTGTAAAATGGGTGAATTGTAATTGGTGGATTTTCTACTTTGCTTTGAGTAGATGTCATAGAGAGAAAAATAAGTGCAAGTGTTTTCTTAATTTTTCCTTTCTTTTATCAAAATATTTAATCAAAAGTTTTGTGTCAATATCACTTTCCATCTGCTCTTTTTGTTTAAATATCCCTATAGCTACTTTTTAATGCAGTGTTGTAATATTCTCATCTTTTTTACCTATTTTAATCTTCATACTAAGAAATGTATTGAAAGACTTGTTTTAGACCTCTCAAGGGTGTGTAGAGCAAACATTTTCCTCAAGGTTTTTGATGGATGATTCTTGGTATTGGCTTGCCATATGTCATAACTATTTGAAGATTATATATTTTCTTTCTTTTATTTAGATACAGAATGCTGATGATGTCTTGATCACACCACTGGAGAAGTTTCGCAAAGAGCAGATTGGAGCAGCCAAAGTAAGTTCTTAGACCCCATTGTGAGTTAATGCTTTTCATGTCAGAAAGTAATTTTTACCTAGGCTGCCTGCGACAGGATTCTATACGGTCAATATAGATCGCGAATCCCTGCGGGAAGGGGGGAAATTACAAACACCTGTTGAAGACAAGAGCACTAAAATTATAGCTAGATACTGTAATGCCAGATTGACCAACATGAAATGGCCTGTGAGTGCTGCGCTAGAGGGCACGTTTATAACCAGACTCTAGTTAAAGCTTTACTCTTTCTAGGAGATTAGGTTCTTGCGCTGCATGGAAGCCCTGGTGATCTGTGAATGTGACCCCTCCAGTCGTATTAGAAGAGCTGGAGAGGTCCTGTTGAGCTCAAAGATCCAGAGCCAAAACACTCCTTGCCTTATTTGGGAGTTGCAAAATAACTCGCTTAACTTAGACATTGAGACATGATGGAGGACAAAGGGAATGGCAGTCCGGCTGTTCAACCCCCTGGACATATCCAAAACACTTTTACCCACAGTCTGTTTCCAAATTTATATAACTAAATATTCAGTCTGAATTGGAAAATGCTGACAAGTTGATATGGGGAAAATATATATATGTGTGTGTATTTTATTTTACCCTTATAACCGTGTCCCTTTAGGGGCTCTAAAGCATACTGTATAACAAGGCTAAAAAGGAAAGGAAAAAAAGTTTGAGACCCTTGCTACACCTTTGCTACATTAATTTCAGAAGTGTTTCTTTAATGCAGATATAATATTTCCCTGATAAGTGCCTGCATGTCTTTAAAAACCGTTAAACAGAAAGAAACACATTCCTAGAGAGAGTGATGTCATTGCTAGCCAGCAGATGGGCCTAGAAACTGGACTAAGCATTTCAAACATGACATTCCTCCAGTTTGTTGTTTGGCAAGTCCAGTCTGGGGTTTAGACGGCATGTCCATTAGAGGGTCATGGGAAAGGTTGGGCTGATGTCAAACAGGAAAAACAAACAGCTTCAAACTGGTTTCAGTTGCAGTCTCAAGAAAAGGATTCTCACTGCTAGAGGTCTGCAGCGCATAAACACTCCGTCCAACGTAAATTGATGCAGTCAGTGCGGACACAGGAAGTGGGGGTCTTGTCTACTGTAAACATCTTTACTCAGCCTCATTTAGAGCCATAGGATGTCCCATATAATTGAAAATCCACACAATGTTTGTTGTTGTTTTTTATATCTGTGGTTACATGTCATCAGATTTATCACACTCATCACTGATGGTACCTTAGTGACTACTGTGTATACATGTCCTGAAGTGGCACTTTACTCCCTTTCAGCTGAGCTGTTGATTCACTGTTGTTGAGCTATTTAGTTTCGCGTTCAGTGTATTTGCTGGATCATATTACATTGTCAAATTATCCACAATAAATAGTTGTTCAACTTCATAATTTCTACTTAAAAATGCTGTACAAATACAAATAAATAAAATGAAACAAAATATATAAAGATATATTATACAAGTTAAATATATATAAAAGTAAACAAATAATGTGTAAAATAAACATATATCATTTTTTTATTGTAAATGTATAATAAAATAAATAATGTCCATTTGAATTTGGTGGAAATCTGTAGGGTTTTCAGCAGAATATTGTGCTGGTAGATTCAAATGTCAAATATGAGTCTGCCATCTACTGGTAATTACATTTTTTAGGAATTGTTTTTGAGCTATGGAATAAAAATAAACAAATTATAACTATCCTTGCGTTTTCATGAGACTTTTACATGGTGTTTGTTTACAAATGTAACGTTTTATATAACATCTTATCTCTCCAAAGACCATTCATCACCAAAATTACAGTACAGGAAATTCCAACTCATGTCACCTATTATTTTATTTTTTTGTAGGAAGGGAAGAAGAAATTTGACAAGGAGACAGAGAAATATTATACGGTAATGGAAAAGCACTTAAGCTTGTCATCCAGAAAGAAAGAGTCCCTTTTGCAGGAGGTAACTTGAATGTTCATTTATTGCTATAAAATATTTAGAGTACACCGTTTATAACAATTTTTGAGCAATTTCCTTTTTCCACACCAAATGGTTTGATTGTAAATGATTTCTTTTATAGGCAGATACCCAGATAAATAAGGAAAGACAGGTCTTCTATGATGCCTCCCTTGAATATGTTTTCAAAATCCAAGAAGTGCAAGAGAGGAAAAAATTTGAATTTGTTGAGCCGGTAAGATGCACCTATTTCCATTTCTGCAGCACTATGAGCACAAACGTTTATTTGGGGAGATAAGAAATATGAACTAGACTTCCTCTTACTTAGAAAATTGCTACACTGCTTTTAATCTATTTGCACATCTTGTAATATTAGCAGTGTTCTTGATTTGGAGCACATGTCTATCAGAAAGTCACATCCTGCACAACTATCAACCTATAAATGTGTTAAAGCTGTGTGATTATAAGTGTGATGTTGCTTTTATACAACTGTTCAAACCGCCTCTGTCTTTTTCACAGCTGCTGGCTTTCCTCCAGGGATTGTTCACTTTCTACCATGAGGGTTACGAACTGGCACACGAGTTTGAACCATACAAGCAACAGCTACAGTTCAACCTCCAGAATGTAAGACTTCAGATGACGTGGCCTGACATATCGATCTGATGATGAGCCAACAAACTGTGCTTTTACATAAGCATACACATTGTGTTTATATAAAGGCCATTGTGTAGTGTTAAACATAATAGTTTCTATTTACACTAGGTTCAAATAGCCTGCATTGTTGGCAGAGGCTATTTACACTAACTCCACCCACTGACGTCCCTTAGAGTTAAGGGACTAAGGGACTTTTCCACGTCCCTTAGAGTTAAACAGTTGAGTTTTACCGTGTTTGAATCAATTCAGCCGATCTCTGTATCTGCCGGTAGCACTTTTAGCATAATTTAGCATGCATCATTGAATTGGATTAGACCATTCGCATTGTGCTGAAAAATTATGATCAGAGACTTTCAATATTTTCCTATTCAAAACTTGACTCTTCTATTGTTACATCGTGTACTAAGACCAATGGAAAGTGTCTAAAGTGTGTTTATTAATAAAGTGTTCAGTGATTAAGGTGAGGGGTAGGGATTTAATATTTTTAATAAATATAATAATTTAAACTGTTATTATTGCAAGATGAGAGAAGCCTGTAATTTTCATCATAGGTACACTTCAACTATGAGAGACAGAATGAGAAAAAAAAATCTAGAAAATCACATTGTCTGATTTTTAAAGAATTTATTTGCAAATTATGGTGGAAAAATAAGTATTTGGTCAGTAACACAAGTTAATCTCAATACTTTGTCATATACCCTTTGTTGGCAATGACAGAGGTCAAATTTTTTCTGTAAATCGCCACAAGGTTTTAACACACTGTTGCTGGTAGTTTGGCCCATTGCTCCATCCAGATCTCCTCTAGAGTGATGTTTCTCCATGCAGATCTCCTGCTACAGTGATGTTTTGGGGCTGTCGCTGGGCAACACAGATTTTCAACTTCCTCCAAAGATTTTCTAAGGGGTTGAGATCTGGAGACTTGCTAGGCCACTCCAGGACCTTGAAATGCTTCTTACGAAGCCACTCCTTAGTTGCCCATGCGGTGTGTTTGGGATCATTGAGAACTTGCTGAAAGACCCAGCCATGTTTCATTTCCACCATAATTTGCTAATAAATTCTTTAAAAATCCGACTTTGATTTTCTGGATTTTTTTCTCATTCTGTCTCTCAAAGTTGAAGTGTACCTAAGATGAAAATTGCAGGCCTCTCATCTTTTTAAGTGCGAGAACTTCCACAATTGGTGGCTGACTAAATACGTTTTTGCTCCACTGTACATTGTATATATATATAATTATCCCGTTTTTATTTGCATATGGAAGGAACTGTACTTTGGATTACAGTGATGAACCAATACATTGTTGTTTTAATGTTCCCTCTGAAGACAAGGAATAATTTTGAGAGCACAAGACAGGAAGTGGAGAATTTGATGAGAAGGATAAGGTCTGCAGAGCAGGACTTTAAAGCTCCAGGACAGTGGACCATGGAGGGCTTCCTCTATGTGCAAGAAAAACGTGAGTATCCAACTGAGCATGTCCATGTAAGAGCCATTCGAAAACATAACGTTTTTTGTTATTTACTGTCACTTTTGATCAATATAATGTGGCCTTGTTGAATAAAAGTAATAATAAACATACTGACTCCAAACTTTTTAACATCAGTGAACATGTAGAATATTGATTTTCAAGTAGATTGTTTATATAAATACCTAATACATAATTTATGTGCACTATTCATAACCTGTCTGTCTGTCTGTCTTCTGATGAAGGACCCTTGGGGTGCACATGGAGTAGACATTACTGCACGTATGAGAAAGGGACCAAAATGTTTACAATGAGCAACTCTGAATTCAAGTCTGGAGGCAAACAGGTATTAAATGTTTATTATTTAAATGTTATTGGCTTAATTTCTCATCATTTTATTTAGATTTATTTTGTCCTCTATTGACAGAATGGACTGATCTTGAGCCCCCCTGAGATGTTTAAGCTGAAGTCCTGCATCAGACGGAGGACTGACTCTATTGACAAGCGATTCTGCTTTGACATTGAGGTGGTGGAAAGGTGTGTGGAAAGTTTGTCACAGTAAAGGAGAAATTTGAGAGCTGCCGGAGATTGTGTTGTGTTAAATGCTCTCTCTTCAGTCTGTCATTTTCAACACTCTCTCCTTCACTCATCTCTTCTTTTTTCCCCTCATAACTGAAGAGGTTCCCCCTGTGAAAGTCTTCTGTTCAGTTATCTGCAATGTTTCTATAAAGCCCATCGGTACGTTGCACTTTTATCCTGAACTGCTGCCGTGTTCTAATAATATATTTTATATTTTAATATAAACGAGCTCCCTTCCCCATATGTGCTATATTTAAGGGAGTGTTCACACTTTAAAGGTTTGGTTTGATTAAAACAAACCCTGATACGAATGCTCTTTTAATGCAGCTCATTTAAATAAGTTTGAATGCTGCCATCCGAACCTTGGTGCACACCAAACAAGCAGACTGAGACCCACATTTTAGGGGGTCTGAAAATGTCTTTTCAGGTAAAAATACCATCATAAATAAGCACATACTCCAGTCAGGCATAACATTATGACCACTGACAGGTGAAGTGAATAATGCTGATTATCTCTTCATCACAGCACCTGTTAGTAGGTGGGACATATTAGGCAGCAAGTGAACATTTTTTCCTCAAACTTGATGTTTTAGAAGCAGGAAAAATAGGCAAGCGTAAGGATTTGAGCGAGTTTGACTTGGGACAAATTGTGATGGCTAGGGATGACTGGGTCAGAGCATCGTTAGAGTTGCTGTCAGGGTGCCCACGCTAACCCCTGTTCACCACCGAAAGCACCAAGTGGACATGTGAGCATGTGAGTATCAGAACTGGACCACTGAGCAATGGAAGAACGTGGCCTGGTCTGATGAATCACATTTTTTTACATCACATGAAAGGCCGGGGAATTTTTACATTTGTGCATCGCTAACCTGGGGAAAACATTGCACCAGGATGCACTATGGGAAGAAGGCAAGCCGGCGGAGGCAATGTGATGCTTTGGGCAATGTTCTGCTGGGAAACTGTGGGTCCTGTCAATCATGTGGATGTTACTTTGACACATTACACCTACCTAAGCATTGTTGCAGACCGTGTACACCCTTTCATGGAAATGGTATTCCCTGGTGGCTGTGGCCTCTTTCAGCAGGATAATGTACACTGGCACAAAGCAAAAATGTTTCAGGAATTTTTTGAGGAGCACAACAACGAGTTTTCGGTGTTTACTTGTCCTCCAAATTCCCCAGATCTCAATCCAATTAAGCATCTGTGGGATGTGCTGAACAACAAAGTCACATCCATGGAGGCCCCACCTTACACCTTACAGGATTAAAGGATCTGCTGCTAACATCTTAGTTCCAGTTATGCCTGATCGGTGTACAATAAGTGCATTTAGCCCGCCACACAGTGTTGTTTTGGATGTTCGATAAGGTCCATTGCATAATATACATCATAAAAGTAGTTTTGTGTTTTTTGTATTTAGGTTCAGTGTTATAAGTGTCAGTGAAAATGCTAGGCAAACCAGGAGTAAATGTATAATTTTATTTTTTGGTCTGAAAGCCAAAAAAACAGGTAATCAAATGTAAACCAAGTGTGAACACACCTTAAGTTACTTTTTAATGATATATAACAGTTCCTTAAACATACTAAACAAAATGTCTTTTTTTTGTAATATTTTAGTTTTTGTAATACATCATTAATTACAAAAAAAAACATTAATTTCACTGATTTATGTTTTATTTCAATTTAGAAAAGTTCATCTTCAAAAAGTCCATCAGATATTAATATAGTAATCGCTCTGATGGATTCAGTTAAGTTTTTGAGTGATTGAGACTTCAAACTAGTGAATTTTTGTGTCTTTTTGACCAAAACCAAACCTAAAAAAATATTTTGAATGGTTTGTGATTCAAACTATACTTTTAGCGATGTACGACTGAATGACACAATGGAGTTTATGGGCAACAAACTTCTGTATACTGTAAAACAGTTTGCTTCACTTCTGGTTTAGGACTTTTGCATGCGCTTTGTTATATATTAAGCCGTTTTACTCAAGATAACTTCAAAGGAGCGAGCAATTGTGCAGACTGATTTATAAAAAAAAATATTTTTCCTCTAATTCACATTTATATATTTAAACTTAATAAAATAACAATAACTAGCTAGGTTAGCAGACTTAAAAGTTCATAGATGTCGGCCCCAGTTAATACTGCTGTTAACACTTTCTCTGAGAAGTGGATGCAATGAAACCTATTTTCCGTCTGCGACTTTCAGCATAAAGCCAACAGAAAAACAAGTGTTTGATTTATTTTGTGGTACCCGGCTCATTAATTTGTTTTAATTAATTCTGACTGCAACCTCACAACTCAGATAAAATATAATTTCTTATGTGAAGAAAAAAATGATTTTTGCTATGGGAACCTCTCATTGTGCATAGGCATGATGTTTAGAGCTTTATTAAAAAAAGATAATAAATAAGCCGATAAATTATGAAAAATCCCTCTCCTTACACCAGGAGCTGAGAGTTAACGTCAATCTGTCCCACAGGCATGGTATCATCACCCTTCAGGCTCTCTCTGAATCCAACAGAAGGCTGTGGATGGAGGCCATGGATGGAAAAGAGCCGGTAAGAGAAGCCGTTCAGCCCACACTGCTCAAAATGAGACTCTGCTCTCGGTTTGATAAACATATGTCTGCTCATAGTGCAAGAACTTCATTGTAAAGATAGGCTTTTCAAGCCCTGATAAGATAACAGTCTTTTATTCTCGGTTCAACCAATGATTTAAGTCAGGATTATCTGTTTGGCTGACCAATTTCAGACAAGAAAACCCATTTAAACACTCATTATTTTTGTACTTTACTGAGGTTTTGTTTTTTTCTTGAGCCCAATGTATCACTGACTCCCTTTTCCCATTATGGACACGTAACTGTTGTTATAGAGGCTCTTTGAACTCCAGGCAATGAATAGTGTACACATGGACAGGAAAAAGATGACAGCTGAGAATTTACACTTCACTAATGACTCTTTGTTTTGACTCTTATGCTGTCAGCTGTAGTTGATTGGCTTCAACTCATTTGACCCTCGTTGCACTGCTATTATTTAGATGAGTCTGTGAATTTCCTATATACAAAGGATTATTAGTGGGTGTATGTTTAAAGTACGAAACTATAAATTGTATTTTGTATATTCTGCCTATAATTTATATCCGTGAAGAGCTATGGATTATTCAGTATAATGCATTAATGTATATGCTTTAAATCGTGTTTTATATTTAGTGTTTTATAAACACATGCTGATTTCTTCTAGATTTACACCCTTCCAGCACTTCTGAGCAAGAAAGAGGAAAGTAAGTTAATCTCTTAATTTGTCATTTTGAGATGAACGGGTTCATTTGGCAGTTTGTAATATAGACTTTGTTCAATTTGAACTTGCATCCACATGCATGTTAAATTATAAGATAAAAATAGTTCCCCTGCATTGGCCTTATATTTATGTAACCTATAAACTCTGTGTCCACAGCATTCCTAAATGAAGCAGGCTTTAATTTTGTAAGGAAATGTATAGAGCTTGTGGAAACAAGAGGTGAGTCTATGCATCCTTTTCACTTGATTTAAGTTTTGCATTACATATATTACATTACAAATATATGCATTATATACATTTATGTTTATGTTCTTACACTACGTTCACATTTTTTTCCCATAAAATTTCTTTTTTAAAAGAAATTAATGCTTTTGTTCAGCAAGGATGTATTAAATTGATCAAAACTGAAAGTAAAGACTTTTAAATTGTTACAAAACAGTTCTATTTTAAACAACAGCATTTCTTTTATTTTCTATTTTTTCTATTACTATATTTTCTATATCACTAGAGTAATTGCTGTAATTGCTGATTAATTTTTATTATTATTATTATTATTATTATATACTAAAATAGAAAAAATAAACTGTAATAAAAATGTGCAATATTGCTGTTTTTACTGTATTTTTTATCAAATAAATGCAACCTTGTCGATTTTTTTTTTTTTTTAATCTGACCTCAAACTTTTAAATGTCTAAACAAAAATATGACTTTCATGGCTTCAACTAAATGTAATCAGGTTAAATCAGTAATGATAAATAATTTATTTAACTTAATAAGTTTATTTGGCTATTAAATTAACTACAGTTTTTGATTTGATTAACTTGCAGAATATTGACTTGCAAACTTTTTCATTGCTTTGAGTGGCTTATAATGCAACAATTGTCTTTTCCCTTTTATTGCTAGGCATTAACACAATGGGGCTGTACAGAATAGGTGGAGTTAACTCTAAAGTCCAGCGACTGATGACCACAGTGTTTGGTACAGTAATCCAGAAATCCAGTAGTACAGAATGCTTTTTTTCTCTCACAGAAACTTGATAAATTCAAGTGGTACTCACTGCAGAGTCAAATGACATGAAGCTCCACCTCTCTGGACATCTAATGGGGTGGAGGGATAGAGTTATGGGTAGGGTTCATAGACTGTAAAAAAAAATATGGACGTAGTGTCTGTAAAATTACCCATAGGATTCCGAAGAGCAGTTCTGAAGCGTAAAGTATAGAGACGAGATAGCGTTGCCATCTTATCAGCGCGCGTCACACCGGATAGCAGAAAATGGGTAAAGAGGCAAGATGTGGGCGGAGCTGAGTTGACATAATAACTAACAGACATTTACATTTATGCATTTGGCAGACGCTTTTATCCAAAGCGACTTTCATTGCATTCAAGGTACACATTTTAAAAAAATTTGTTAATTCTATCTTTCCCTGGGAATCAAACTCATGATCTTGGCGTTGCTAGTGCCATGCTTTACTGTTTGAGCTATAGGAAAGAACAGACAGCAGATAAATAGCTATCCACCTGTCACTCAAAGTGACCACGCCCTTAATTATGCAGACCTTTAAGGCTTTATGTAATGTAAACGAATGAGTTATAACAAAAACTCGCCCCCACACAGTTGTCATGAAGGGCAAAATTAGCAGTATAGACCAAAATCACAATTTTTACCAGGCTGTAAACATTTTTTTTCTGCTGTAAAGTTGGGAATTTTAATATGGAGCTCAATGAGATTCTGCTCCCTACTGAAGCCTGTCCCTAGTGGAAGTCGATTAATTGCAGTTTGTTACTTCAGTATTGGCTTCAACAGAATCTGGGGGAGGTTGCCGCTTGGTAGGGTTAGAAGTGTTTGGGTAGTCTAGCTTCACTCATTAGGTCCAAATTATATTTGCTCATCTGGACGTCTAGCGAGGAGGAGCATAGGCTCCACCCATTTGCTCTGCTGTGAGAAGCCTTTATAATATACATGAAGACTTTAACATAATACCATTTTTATAATATTGTTTTAAAAAAAGATTGTTAGAAATACACTATTTACAGTAACCTTAAACAGATGTTTTAGAAGCCAAATTCCATTTAACATGAGTTAATTTGACCCTTCCAGCCGCCAAAGCTCCTGCAGATATGGACCTTGACCCAGACACCTGGGATAACAAGACCATCACCAGTGGCCTGAAGAATTACCTCAGGTTTATAAATAGTCACCATAATCTTTACTTTTTGAAAGTGACTTGTAATCAAGGAAAAAGAGGTAAGTAATTATGTTTCCTACAGGTGTCTGGCAGAACCTCTCATGACCTACAGACTCCACAAAGACTTCATCATGGCAGTCAGTGAGTTCTAGCATGTTCTCTCCTTTGTGAACTCCTCATCATGTCCATCTGTGACTTGTTTATTTAATGATTAGATGCCTTTGGATTGTTTTATTTTTTTAGAGTCTGATGATCAGAACTACAGGGTCTGTGCTGTTCACGCCCTCGTCCATAAGCTCCCCGACAAGAATAAAGAGATGCTGGATATTCTGATAAAACATCTACATGTGTATGTCGGTCTAGTTCTTGAACATTGAAGAAGAAACTGTCTATTGGTTCATGAGGCACTTTAAATTCCACAAGGTGGTGCTAACCGTGGTGTTTTAAAAAAAAAAATGTTCTGTTGTTTTGACAGGGTTTCCACACATAGTCAGAAGAACCTGATGACTGTGTCTAACCTGGGTGTGATTTTTGGCCCCACACTCATGCGCTCTCAGGAAGAGACAGTTGCTGCCATGATGAACATCAAATTTCAAAATATTGTTGTAGAGATCCTGATAGAAAACTATGATAAGGTGACTGTTTAAACAAACATTTCTCCTGAAATGGACAGCATGCTGATAGAGGAACAAAATGTTTAAAAAAGATGAGAATTTATCATCTGACTGCTAGGTTTACACTCAAAGGGCTTTGCACAAGGTTGCACCAATATTTACAAAATTCTGGCATTTAAATAATTCATGTTACTGCCAATAACCTGTAAATATCCGATATAACAATTCTATAATATTTTGTCAGAATAAACTCAAAATAAAAGGCTTAATAATAAAAAAATATAATGTATGGAAGGACAAATGGGTATTCATTTTGAGGTTTGATAAAGATTATATTCAACAATGTTAATAAATAAGTACTGTTTTTACTTTATTTTACATTAGATTACAGCAAAGGTAAAAAATAATAATGAAAACAATTTAAAAAAAGAAGAAGAATTTTTTTTTTTTTTAAAGCAGTGACTACTTTTATTCAGCAAGGGCACATTAAAGTGATAAAAGTGACAGTAAAGACATTCATAATTTTACAACCGATTTCAAATAAAAAAACACAACAATATTAAACTTTTTTTCACATTAATAAGAATAAGCGATATTTATTGAGCATCAAATCAACATATTAGAATGATTTGTGAAGGATCATGTAACACTGAAGACTGGAGTAAAAAAAAATATTTTTCCATCACAGGAATAAATTACATTTTATTTAAATAAATTTAATATAAATTTAAATGCTAAAATAGTAAACTCTCGTTTTAAAGACTGTATTTTTTTATCTAATAAATGCATCTTTGATGAGAATAAAAGACTGTGTACAGTACATCGCTACTTCTCCTGCATGTTTTGATATAGTTTTGCTCATCTAATGCAGATGTTATTTGGTTAGATCAAAATACTCTTATTTTTTTATTATTTTTTTTTAGATATTTCATCAAGCTCCAGACCCTAACGTCCCCCTGCCTCAGCCTCAGCCTCACACTCAGTCTCGTGCCAGTGCCAGTGCCAGTGCCAGTGCCCGGCGCAGCAAAGCCATCTGTCTGTCCTCAGGGTCCCGTAAATCCAGAGGCTTGTACCATCCCACCCTGTGCCTGGCTGATGCTGACAGTGAGTGTCCCCAAAAACAGGCATTTAGGCCATCTATTAGAGCAGTCAATTTAACCCCTTCTCTCCATCAGGTGACACGTTCAGCAGCAGTCCAAGTAGCACTCCGATGGGCAGTATGGAGTCTCTCTCCTCGCACTCTTCAGAGCAGAACAGCTGCTCTAAGACGGGCTCCCCATCACGTTCCAAACACAAGGCATCAGGAAGTCTGTGCTGGACCACTCCATCTCCATCCTCCAATGGGCCCAAAAGCCCTGCTTGCACCGCCAGCCCCGATTCCAGCTCCAAAGAGGATGCCAACAAGACTGATGGAGAATGGGAGGAAGCACTGAGTACAAGCCCTGGAGATCGAAGCTCTCCGGCTTCAGAAATCCTCCAGAGGACCCTAGGAGAGACACTGGATGATCATAGGGAAGAACGACACAGTCTGTCCACCTGCTCTTCTCTCACTTCACTTCACATTTCTGAGGGTAAGAAAAAATGTAGCTGCTTTTGTGGAGGAGAATTCACAAAATCCTGCAAATTATCCACTAACTGGTTAACAGAACACTAACAGCATCTGCAAATAAACAACAACATCCAGCAGAATTTTGCGAGTTTAATGCTTGTGGGGGAAATGTACCTGTAAAATCAAGTCGGGCCTCTCTGTGATTAAAATTAAGCGAGCTCTGAGAGAGCTAAGAGGGTTAGTTCTAAAATACAGAGTACTTATTCAGTACAGTCATGCATGCTCATTTATTATCGAACAAACTCTTTTAAAATGAATTGGGCAAGCAAATTAACAAATTATCGTAAAGTTAACATGTACACTTCTCAATATCCCACAATATGCATTATTCTCACCACAAGAATGCAAATAACTTCTTGATGAAAGTTTCTCTTCCTCCCTAGAAGTTTTATTTAAATATCATAGATATTTTAGTTTTTGTAGTTGTGGAATAGTTTTTATTATTCAATTTTTTTGTTTTAATTTTCTATTTCTTTTTTGTCATTTTTATTAGTTGTTGTTTAGTTTGTATTACATTTTATTTCAGTTTTAGTTATTTTAGTACATCAAGTTAAACTATGAGCCAGATTTACTAAAATTAGCAAATTAGCGTTTCCAAAAAAAAGCGCAGATGGAAGTGAAAATGTATTTGCTTGATCTATTGATGACACACAAATTAAAAACACATGCAAGCTAGATGATTTTTCATAATGAGTAACGCAATCTACCAAGAGCAGCGCAAATAAACGTCTGGTTTAAGATATGCTTTTTTGGGGGGCTGTAAATAACAGGCAGCAAATACCTTTAAATTGACTAGTGCACTGCAAACCTTAGTAAATCACCTTCCTTGCATGAACCTCCAATAAATCTTGCGTCTGAAAGGGAAACTCCTACAAATACATATGCAATAAGGTCAGCTGCAAAAATATCCCTGTTCACACCTTTACAGCACTTACTCTTCTCTGTTTGTCTTTAGTAAATCTTGACAGTCATTTTTTTTTTACACCAAATGAGTTTGCAACTGTTTGGCCCTAAATAAGAAAAAAGTTTTAGTTAACTATAAAACCCTGCTCCTTACTCTCTTTCAATGTCTTGGCCTTGACTACGGAAATAAACATAGTTTTCTAGTTCCCCCTTGCAGCATTCGGCTACAGAAAGCATTTGAAACATAAGACAAAGGAAAGAACATAAAGGATGCTTTTCCCAAGACATTGATTCACACACTCATCCGTTTCTTGGTAACACTCAGGTTTCAGAAGTTGTCACGGCTCCGTCCAGAGCCTGGTGTCACGCGGTCAGAGAGACAGTCTCAAGTCCCTCCATCTGCCTGATCTTCCTCCTAAAGAGAGCGTGAGATACAGAGCTGACTCATCAGCCAGCAATGGCTACCAGAGACCGGGATCTATGTAAGCACAAACCTTCTCTGTGATTTTCTGTCATAATGTAAAACCAGTTTTTACACTAATCTCAGTTGATATCAATACTATATCAAATGTTGCCATGCTTTTATCCCTCAGTGTGGCCTGCCGTGCAGCAATCTTTGAGAGTCCTGTGATTTCCCAACCCACAATAGGAAGGTAATGAGCCAGATTACGTTTATTATTAAGTTTTATATATAAAATTGTTAAAATGTTATTTATTTTGAAATATATATATTTGAAATTAAATATAAGCAGATTTTTAAAATATACTTATATAAGTATGTTAGATATAATGAATCACGATTAATCAATTTAACAGCACTAGTTATTTCCAGGTCTGCTGCACTGATTTAATGGGGTAAATCTACACAAATGTGTGTTAAATTGTCACAACAGCTAAATTGCAAGGCACTAAGAGAATCAGATATCATTTATACTCTATTATATTTTATGAGGTTATTTCTAAGGTCTATTCTATGCCATTGTCCTGTCATTTTTCCTTATACATTACTTTGCAAAAGTTTGGGGGTCTTAAAGAATTGTTTGAATGTTTTTGTATTTATTTGATAAAAAATACTGTTACGCAGCAATAATGTGAAATGCCTTGTAATGTATAATAACGATGTGACTGATTTTTTTATATCGTCTGTACTACAAAATGTTAAGTGTTGTTAGTGTTGTCAGGGAGTTTACTTTATAGTCATGTCTCTAACTCCCTCTGGTGTTTTCACAGAGATGCTAAAGCCTTGTATTCCTGTCAAGCGGAGCACAGTCATGAACTCAGCTTTCCTCAGGGGGCGCTCTTCTCCAATGGTAACCGTACTCTCTCTTTAAAGCTGCACTTTGTGTACTGTTGCTATGGATACAGTTCTAGCTATAAGCCTCTGCTTTACTTTCATAAGGAAACAGAAATATAAATGGCTGTGTAGAATGTTGTGCACTCGCTCATGCTGCATTTAACTTTTTATTGTGTGTGTGTTTTAACGTCCATGCAGTGTATGCTTCAGTGGAACCTGGCTGGCTCCAAGCTACATATAATGGCAAAACTGGACTCATCCCAGAGAATTATGTGGTGTTCCTCTGATGGGGCCAGAAAAGGCAAAAGCAAAGTCCATGGTATCCATGGTGTTCATTTCTGCAAAAAAGGGACCATTTATATGTAGATTTCTGCCTTACTGTATGTAAATCGTTTTTGCATAGCATAGTATTATAACCAAATCATTAACCATTGCATTTGATAATGTTTATTTGGGATGTAAATATCATATTTGTCTTAAATGTACAGTAGATTTTAGGTACATGCAGTTGACTGTATTAAAACAAATTTATGTATTTATGTGAAGCTCATAATGCTGATGAGCTCTAATATTTTTAAACTGTAGACATGAGCTCATAACACTCTGATCAGTGTTGCGGTACGGCTCTGAAGGAAATATATAGAGGGAGAATTATACCTGTGCTGAATGCATTAAATAGCGACCAAATTAAGTAGCAGAAGATACTGTGTTGCCTAATGTGATGTATGTGAAATTGTTAGTACTATGTTTTATTGACCTTCTTTTCAGTGATACCAAAATATCAAGCATTTTTGGTAGATGCAGGTCATCTTTCATTTCAGTAACTGTTGAATCTTTTAGGTGAAATCAATGAGTTGACTCATTTGAAATTTTAATTTCAAAAGGTTAGATAGAAAACCTTTGAATAGTTTGTTTTAAATAAGAACATTTCCATGTCCTTAACCCCCTTCCTCCAAATTTCAACAAATTACATCATGAATGAACTTACTTTATGAGCCAATTATTTTTTCTTATATACTTATTTTATTTTTTTATACTAATATACTCTAATGGTTGTGGTATTTGGCAAAACAGCTTAACAAAAATGTGTTCTTTCAATATTTTAGCTTATACTTTTGAGTGTAATATAGTGGATTTTGTTTGAAGTACAATCAAAAAAGACAAAATACTTCTGACAGTGTTAAATTTTGTAGCATGTCTGTCATAATTTGTTAGTGTGTGTTCACAAAAAAATAATATTTTTTTTTTCTCCAATTAATGGCTCTGCTGTATTTTATTTTACACTGGTTTAGCATTTCTATATGTTTAAATGGAAAAATTAATTGTTGTACAGATTATAATACTGAATATTGACATCAGTCACAAAGTAATTTAATATTTGATGATTTTATCATAAAGCAGTTTAACTAATAAAATGTAATTGTTTATTTACTGAAAACTTTCCTTGTTCCTTTTGTTGCATTTCAACCTGTTCTTGTCTGTCTCAATCCATCCATCGGTCTTTGTCCCCTCCGTTTAAATCTATAAGGCATTCTTAGTTTAAGCCTGCTTTGTATTCTGTGTACTGTTGAGAGAACATGAAAAGTGATAAATTCCACATTTCAAAATTTTAAAACATTACTTCACTTTGGCTTTGTACTGAACAGTACATATTACACATTATTAAATAATCTGACTAATTCCCCCAAGTGTGTAAGTAAACTTCCCCTGTGGTATCATTGGCTTGAAAAAGTGGATTTTTCCTGCACTTTGGATGGATATGAGGTTTTTCTATCTGACATCATCATCTTAAGGACCTTTAACAACAATGTCCAAATATCTGAAAGTCAAAGGGACACCAGCAAAATGATTCAGAATGGAAATGCTATTAACATTACAACATGTATACAGCAATACAGTAATTAAACAAACACACTGTTGTAGATATTTAACATTTGCATACTGTAAATGTCCATGAGTTCCTCTCATGCTCTTTTGAACAGTAATTCCTGTTACACAAAAAGGAGAAATAAAGATTTAAAGAGTTATATTAAGAGTCCCTGTTGAGAAAAGGGATACGAGATTGAAAAAGTGGGCTGTCCCATACAAAAATAAAATAAAATGTTGCGTTTGAACAGAACTTTATCTCCTGGGCGGTTTCACAGACAAGGCATGTAAGACATGTTTGAACGGTTTTAATTGAAAGAAATCAATTCACACCAGTAGTGTTTTTTCTTTTCTTTTTCTAAGGCACCTTTATAAAATGTACTTAAATGTCCTAACTGAACTAAGCCCTATCTGTGAAACCAGGCCTATGTAATTGAGGGAAAATTATGTTGATATATATGATCACATTTGCGATTCGAGGTCATTTCCAGAAACATTTTTTATAGACACAAATTACACACAAACTAATTTACATATATATATATATATATATAATTGTATATATATATAATTATATATATATATATATATATATATATATATATATAAAATTGTATATATATATATATATATATATATATATATATATATATATATAATGTATATATATATATAATGTATATGTATATATATATATATATATATATATATATATATATATATATATATATATATATATATATATATAATGTAACAGAGTAAAGAAGAATTAACTAAATGTATTTTTTGCTGTGTGTGAATTAGTTTGAAGGGTACTTACTAACAGAAATCATCTTAACAGTAAATGCATATGTACGATACATGTATTATGTATCACCAAAACAGAAACACAGAAAATCATTTCTTCACAGTCATGGAAAATCAATAGCTTTTCTTTGCGCTATTAAACCAGCAGGCCAAGGCAGAGAAGCATGTGAAACCACATATAGTCCTTGAGAAAACTGTATTGCTTGATAAATAGTTGATTATATGCTTCTGTTTAAATAAAAGACACTGTTGTCTGACTTCTTCAGTTTGACTTTAATATCAAGCAGTCCTGAGAGAGATTTTTTTTAAGTGTCCTCACAAGCTTTGCCAGCTCCTCCATGTTGTGTGACTTTTCTTCCAGCAGCTCATAGCGAAGGCTTGAAATGTCCTGCTTAATCTCCTTTAGTTCACCTGTAACACAGTGTTCAGTCTGAATTATGAAATATATAAATCATATGAGTATTTTCAAACCTATTTCACACACACACACAAAAAAAAAAAACTATTCCTTCACACTCATGTTGTTACGGACCCCTTTGCTTTTTTTTTTAGGTCACAAAAGCGATTCATTAATTGCGATGCATACATTGTTTTTGCTATTAATGAGTTAATAGTGACCATAAGTAACAAGTTATGAAAAAATTTATAATTTCTTTAAACGAAAAGTTCACCCAAAAATGAAAATTTGATGTTTATCTGCTTACCCTCAGGGCATCCAAGATGAAGGTGTGTTTGTTTCTACAGTAGAACACAAATGAAGATTTTTGGGTGAACTATCCCTTTAATGAGACCTTAAATACACACTCACCCTCATTGACTTCATCACATTCTTTGTCATTTTGAGCTTTGATGATGTATCGTTTGACAAGACGCTTCATTATTTTCTGTAAAGATCAAAGAGCAAATATGAACCATATTCAGATCTATTATAAATGTTCAGTGTATAAAAAAACAACAAGTAAACATGCCTGATATCGACTGGAGCTAGGAAGGTTCTTGTCCCTGCAAGTTTTGCTCTGTCCCAACTTAATTATGACCCAACAAATCACAAGAGCAACATAAATGGATTAGTGATTGTAAATGAACGATACAAATTGACTTAACTAATTTGCGTACTCTAATGCAGAATCAGAGGGGATTTGTCTCACCTCACTGAGCTCAGACCCCTTCATAATGGCTTTGTGTCTGTCAAAAAGCTCCCGCAGGAGACTCTTAGTCCCCATCACCAGACCCAGAACAGACTTGGGACTGGGAACCAAGTTAAAAGGCACAGGGAGAGTCCTGCCCTCCTCAAAGTAGGTGAACCAGAGTCTGGCCCGGGCAAACTTCCACTCCACATCTGCATCATCCTGCAAGACGCCAGGATAAAACAAAAATTTGAAATGCTTAAATTGAAAAATTAATCTATTCAGATATGCAGAGGTAAGAAGAAAATGGTTTAATTCAATTAAAACTACGCAGTCAAAATAATTATCCCATTCTGAAGAGAATAGAGATAAGGTTGTTTTTTTTTCCATATTATGCAAAAACCTCTTCACTGGAGTGCTTCATCAGCAAATAGTCTTAAACGCAGATTTACAGATCCCATTTGGTCGGCCGCACAAAGATTTATAATGTCAGCAGCTCTTAAAAATAAATAACTGAGAAGACATAAAGTACCTCAATCTCCTGAAAGGAACTGTTGATCATGGCAATGAGCATGTTGAGTAGGACGATGACCACTGTGACATTGTAAACTCCATAGAGAACATAGCCAATGTTCTCAATGAACTTGTGTCCATTGTTCAGGATCACGGATTTGACCTCAGAAAGGCCAAATATTGCCCAAAACAGTGTTTTGAAGCTTTCTTCTACACTACAAAAATAAAGAAGACATGTATTGATTGAAGTCCAAACTAAGGATCATTTCCTTTTTTCACAAGAGATGCTTTTTAAATATAATATATATAATATAATATATGTGGATATACTTATTTTTACTCACGTTGTGAAAGCTTCATTCTGTTTAGCTCCCCGATAATATGAGTAGAGGTTGAACATCCCAATCATGAAAGCCAGAAAGACTAGGATGAAGATAACCATGAACTTGAAGATGTCCTTAACAGTTCGTCCCAGAGATATCTGCAATGGTCCAAAGCTCTCATTTGCCGGCAGGATGTACGCAATTCGAGAAAAGCTCAGGACCACTGCAATGGCATACAAGCCCTCTGAAACTAACTGAGGATCAGACGGGAGCCAGTCGATCCGAGCTGGGATAAAAAAGATCATTTATGCAGATCGCTTGTTGTATTTCATTGTAATTTTGCCTGACTTGATAGGACAGTCACTCACCCAACTGGAAGTATCCCACCTCAAAAGGCAAAGTTACATTGGTTAAATCTGTGTAGTGCTCATCGACGTAGCGTTGTGCTACAGATGCATGCCAGAAAGCCATTATCCTTGAGATGAAGGATGCCACAAAAATGGCCAACATTCCAAAGTCTAGCAAATTCCAAGGCTCAAGCAGGTATTCTCTTGGACCTTGGGACCAGATCTCCTTACACTCTGCCCAAATCATCCCTGAGAGAAGGACATAGAAACATAGAAATGAATGTTGCAACAAGCCATTTGTCCTAGAACATGGAAATTAACTGTACATTTTGTTCTCTAAATACAGACTGCAGTAGAGTAGTAACTTTTGACAAGTTAAAAATCAGTCTGAAACAAACCTATGACCCAGAAAATGATGAGCATTTCCATCCACGTAAAGGGAGTTGTTTTCATACGAAACAGCTGCGTCGGATAGTCATGAATGGTCATATTTGGAAGCAGCTTTGTCCCATCAAAGCGATCTGCAGCGTTCATGACCAAAAGGCCAAGGAAAATAGTGAAGGAGGCCGCATGTGCCACAAACTTAAGAAACGGACCACGCATGATCTTTCCCATCTGTTGATAAGAGCATTTTTTTACTGACTTTGGTGTGATAAACAAAATACTTCAAGTGCTATGAAAGCATTCTTCTATATTGTATATTTGTACATTACTGCTTATCAGCCTGATATGCTTATCAACAATATTATGACTCATAGGATACGGTGGATATTTTAAGCACTGCTGTAATTTACAACCATGGGAACAGGCTTAATCTTACTGAGTAAAGATTTCAGTGGATGATTCAAGCCTTTGCTTTATTCTTTAGACATGCACTGTATGTTTGCTATGCAATACATCTGGTTTTTAACCAGAATACCTTTTTTTTGTTAAAACAACTTACCTTGCTGCATGGTGCCACCCAATACACCATAGCAAGAAAGGGGAGTCCCATTGCAACCCCTAAAACCACTAGGAACTTAATGGCTGTGGTCTGCTGCCTGAGTCCGGGCAGGTTTTCGTACCATATTGATAAGAGCTGTTGCTGACAGTTAGGATGGGCAACAAACTGTTTGGGACAAATTCATTAAAAGGAAGTGTTTATGATAGAATTAGAATGCAGATTATACAAATTCTGTGTTTTTTATTTAAAAAATGTATATGTATATATTTACCTTTTTCAGTTCATACTTTATTGCAAGTTTTAAGCGAAAGAGACTTGGTCGGCCAGGCAGTTCTAAAGTATCGTCCTCTTCACCATTTAAAATGGCTTCCACTTCCTCTGTGCTCCGACACAGGTCCAGAAGCCCCACAACAAAGTCTTTGCATTGCATAGAAAGTTTCCTATATTCATTCTGAGGAAGATACATGAAGATGAAGATACATCATTATAAAGAAAATGTAATACATTTTCGAAGAAATAGTTCATCCAAAATTAAAATTCTGTGAAAATATTCTGTGGAAAACAAAAAAGAGAAACGCTGAAGAATGTAGGCTAATGACCGTTGAGCTACAAAATGACAAAAAAAAAACAGCATAAAGGGAGTCATACAACTTGTTTTCTACATTCCAAGTCGTATGAATCTATGTTTATGTGATGAACAAATCTAATTGGTTATCTTTCCCTCCACTGTAATTGTCATATCTCATGTGTACTTTTAGATATTCTAAGACGCAGCATGGTGATTGGTCGTGTGACACACAATTGTCAATGTTGATTGGTCACATCGCACTGTCATCAAACCTGCTGCCACATTTAACTTTTTCAGTTAACAATGACTTAAATTTCAGTACATTTTACCATACTTTCAAAAAGAGTACTTATTAAAGAAATAATATTTTAAAAGAATATACTTAAAGGGATAGTTCACCCAAAAATGAACATTTGATGTTTATCTGCTTACCCCCCAGGGCATCCAAGATGTAGGTGTGTTTGTTTCTTCAGTAGAACACAAATGAAGATTTTTAACTCCAACCGTTGCTTGTATAATGCATGTTGAGGGATGTTTTTCTATGAGAGCCACTATGAGAGTAAAAAACACATAGATATACGAATGCATATTAAACATAGCAGCTTGTGGCAACACTTCGATATCTTAAGACACAAAACGATCGGTTTCTGCGAAAACCGAACAGTATTTTTTTATTTATTTTTTACCTCAAATACAACACTATGTCCAACAACCGCAAGTGTGCCGTCAATTCCGCTGAATGAAGTAAAATTACACTATATAGCAAACGATACGAGTCTGACATCACGTCTGCTGCTTGTATCCCATTGAGAACATCTCCAGCAGAACTGATGGGTCGCTCGTGGCTGTTTAACATAGTTATTATTTGAGGTAAAAAATTATATAAATACTGTTGGGTTTCTCACACAAACCGATCATTTCGTGTCTTAAGACATAAATGCTTAGCCACAAGCCACAGGGTTTAATATGGATTCGTAGGTCTATGTGTTTTTTACTCTTATAGTGGCTCTCATAGAAACACACCCCATTGACATGCATTATACGAGCAACGGTTGGAGTTAAATATCTTCATTTGGGTTCTACTGAAGAAACAAACACACCTAGATCTTGGATGCCCTGGGGGTATAGCCTAGAAATCTAGACGCACCCTAGTGGCAGCAAATCTAATCTGCCCGCGAGTGTCGTCTAGCAACTCTCAATACCCTTTTGAGCTGTAATTGCCCAACTCTTGCTGGGCCAATCACATCGTGTATAGAGTCGGTGGGCGGGGCCATAATGACGACGGCCGAGTTGCGTTTGCGTGCTAGTAAACACAGAAACTGGAGAACGGCGGTCTTTCGAATCAGCTTTGACCGTGACTCTGGAAGACTTGGAGTTAAGCTTTTCTCTGAGAAAAGAACAAAGAGCGGCACTGAAGTCATTCTTAAAAATGGAAGATGTGTTCGGGGTTTTGCTGACTGGATACGGCGAATGTTTAATCTATCAAAAAGCTCTGTTTCACCTTCGTTGCTCTGGTTGGTGTAGAGCTATCCTATGGTGTGCAGAGGGATTTTGAAAGATAACCGTTTATCCCGCCCCTCGGATTGAGCCCTGTCAATGGTGAGTTTCCAGACCAAACATCTTGATGTGGGTCTGGCTTGTCAGGCTACTGGGGGTAAGCAGATGAACATCAAATTTTAATTTTTGGGTGAACTATCCCTTTAAATGTGAATCATTTTCATACACTTAACTGCATGTTAACTGCAATGAAAATGCATCATAGTTTACATTTATATTAAATGCATTTATCTAAAATAATGGCTGCTTTTTTGCAGAGTTGATTACATCTTTATATATAATTTTAGAATTATTACTTATATTGTCTTTGCAATATGGTTAAAGTGTACTGCTGAATGTACTGACAAGAATTAATAGTCAACTAAAATATGGTTTAATGTCATTTCTATTGAACCTTGTACGTCTTTAAATATGTTTGTTATTGAACATTTGTAATGATGAAATTGCAATTTAGTATATTTAAAATAGATGTAAATATCGAGTAATACCAAATAACACTACAGTTAAGTCAAAATTAAGTAGGCCTACTTTACATTGACTTTAGTATGTTAGTCACCCGCATAAAATAACTTTACTTCTTTAAAGTCATGACAAATATTATCAAAACATAATTATTTAAATTGCAGGCTACTTTAAAATTTTTAAATAGATATTATTACAACGTGCACTTTAAAGAAAGTGTACTCTCTTTAATTACTCTTAGTGGCCTTTTCTTTATTTTTAAATTATCTTCATGTACAGGGTTTATTTTTATTTTAAGAAAATATACTTTTAAGATTTGAAGTAGGCTCTACAAGTGCACATACAATCAGGCATTCTTCTTCTTTTTTAAAAAAGAGCTCCTCACACAAATTTGTATGATTTCAGAATACTATGTGCTCACTTTACATAAAGGTTCGATTTTTGGTTAACAAAATGAGGGTGAGTAAATAATCACAGGATATTTCATTTTTGAAACCAACTCTTTAGATGACGAACAGTTTTGGTTGTGTCAATAGGACTGTATTGCTATACCTTAAATTCTTTTTCAATATTGGCCAAGGAAGCGAGCTCATTGCTGAGCTCCAGAGCCGCCAGCACAGGATCCTCATTGGACAGAGAGAGGTACGCCGGACTGGCCAATCCTCTGTAGGCATTGATACGCGAGCGGGAGTGGGAAAAAGAATCGTACTTTTGATGGTAATTGCAGGTGTCGCAGGCACAAAAGTAGTCATGTGGCTGCTCAATGCGAGCACCCTTTCCCAAAAGAATGTGCACGACCTCGTATTCGTGACAGTGAGATGCTAGAATGATTGGAGTGACGTCATGAGAAAAGCGCGTGCCATCTTCGTCATACGCAAAAAAGTCATCGTGCATCGGAGCCTGGCTGGGGCTCGCTGTGAGTCTGTTGTAGTCGGCGAAAGCTTTGTGGCTCAAAATGGCCTCGACAATCCTGGTGTAACCTTTGCTGATGGCTAACAATAGTGCATCCCCAATGCGCGACAGATTGTCTTTATTAAGCAGTAGCTCTGTCACCTCTAAGTGTTCGTTTGCCACTGCCAACTGCAATGCATTCTGACCCATGTAGTCCACACAGTTAACATCCAGCTCGGGGATCTCCTCAAGCATTCTGCGCACAACAGGTATGTTTCCATACTCGGCAGCATCAAGGAAACGTTCCTCCACAGGCGTTAGGCTGTTTGGATGGGCATTGAACATGTAAGCTGCCCCTCGCACCGCCTGCCTTCTGCTCTTGGGTAGCGCCTGTCGGGCCAGATTCTCTCTACGATGAAAAAACATAGGCTATCAAAAATGTGTGTATATATTAGTATTTTGTTTATTAATATATCATTCAATCACACATTGGGTCTATGTAAAAGTATGTTGGCTATACTGTTTACAGTGTTAGGCTGCCATTAGTATACTCATACAAATATTTGCAAACATTGTTAGCCATAGCTGTGCTTAAACATGTTATTTACCTTCATTCATGCCAATGACTTACATGATAAACTTTTAAACTGGTGCTACTAGTTTGTGATGAACGTACGTGTTTAATGAATACTGACATTTTAAACGAGCAAACCATCGCACAAATATTACATTAAACTTGATGAGAGTTTCCTTCATGACATTAAACTACATGTTACCTCAGAAGGCAATGCCAACTAAACATTCACTATACACAGAACCTTGACCAACTCACCCATGGTAGTGTCCATAACTGCCAAAAGAGTCCTCACCAAAGTCTTCGTTCATCAGTAGATTGTCTTTACTTCTGTTCCTCTTTTCAATCGTGTGATACTTTGATTGGTTTTTATCCTCCAGAACAGGTCTCCTTTGATTCATACTTTCAACTGAGGCAGTTCACGTCTTAAAAGTGAATACACCAAAGCTAACACATCCTGTTATCCAAACATCCAGCTGTGAGTGATTGAGTGCGCTACACACTGGCAAGTCACCATCCTCTACAGCCTTTGTTATGTTCCCGTTAAAACTCTTGAGATAGTACAGAGCACAGTGGAATTCTAACTGTTGTTTTCCACACATTGGCTATTAATGAAGAATGTAACAATCTTCATGCTGGTTTACAAAACTTAAAAAATATATGTTTTCTTGCTTGCTTGGTTTATTTGGTCAAACTAAATGAAGGTGAAAGCATTTAGTCCTAATTTCAACATTAGACAGATAACAGGATCCATTCATTTGTTTGATTAGTAACATTTTCAGTATGTAGAATCAAATGAGAAATCGCAGAAATGCCATATGCAAATCCCTCACCTTTCAAAATAACTGTTACTGTATATTCCTCTCAGTTTGTATTAGGAATCATGAATTAAATCTGCTTCCAGCTCCCAAAATCAAAACTCAGTGACGGAGTGCAGATGTAGAATCCCTTTGGGTCTATTTCAGCGTTCCCAATAAACCTCTACATCCTGTGTTCATTACGAACATCCAGCTCTCTGTAAACTGTGGGAAATGCCTTCAATGGATTTTCAGACTGACCAATCGTCATCAACATTTAGCGGCGACATCACACTTTTGATTCTCTTTATTTTGCCTCTCTCTGGCATTCTTTCTCCCACAGTCTCACATCTATGTGTGTGTGTGTGTGTGTGTGTGTGTGTGTGTGTGTGTGTGTGTGTGTGTGTGTTTGTACAGACTAAATGTGTACGTGCTGAAGTGGTCGGTATACTGCCCACAAAAATCTAACTGAGTACGTGAGCCAAACCGATGGGTCAAAAGGTAACCCACACAGTGGGTCATGGGAAGCCACCGTCTTGTTTCTATTCTCATGTTGATAGGGCCTAATACTGATGACCATCAGAGTGACTATTTTTAGACATAATTTGTATTATATCCAAGGACATGCTAACTAAATGCCAATCAGACCTAGGCTTACTCCAATACGATTTTGTAGATATTTTCTATGCTAGAAATGAAATATTGGTAACGCTTTACATTAGGTTTCTTTTTTTTATTATACTGCATTAACTAACAATGAACAAACTATTTTACAGTATTGATTAATCTTTGCTAATGTTAGATAATATTTTCAGTAACATTTATTTTAGTTTAGGGTCTGATTCTCACTATTAACTAGTTATTACCATTATTACCATACATATTACTGATATTGGCTGCTTTTTAGTACTCAGCACATAGGCCTAAAATGGGTTAAAAACAACCTAAGCTGTGTTGAAAATGGGACAAACCCAGCAATTGGGTTGTTTTAACCCAACGGTTTGGTTAAAACTTTGCCCAATGTGCTGTACAGTTTTATTTAGCCCAATTATTGTTTAAAAATTACCATATGGCTGGCTTAAAAAGGAACCCAAAATAAGTTGGAAATTGAAAATTAGACATAATTACTAGAGGCAACAATAATAATCAAAACATCTATTAATAAGCGATTTAATAAATGTTTGTTATTTAATTATTATTAATTAAACTTATTTATAATGTTTGATTATTAAATATATTAATACATAAATGCTAATTTCCAACATATACTGGGTTAATTTTAAGATAGCAATACAGTAATTTTTAACACTATAGTTGAATTAAATAAAACTATCCTGCAGTTTGGGAAACATTTAAACCGGCCACTGGGTTAACGCAACCCAATTGCTGTGTTTGTCCATTTTCAACCCAACTTGGGTTGTTTTTAACCCAACATTTTTTTAGAGCAGAGGTGTCCAAATTTGGTCCTGGAGGGCCACTGTCCTGCAGGTGTGTTTAATTGTTGTAGCAAAACACTGCTAGCCTAGAAATCTAGACGCACCCTAGCGGCAGCAAATCTAACCATCCCCGAGTGTCGTCTAGCAACTCTCAGTAGACTTGTGAGCTGGAAAAACAAAACTCTGGTTAGCCTGCCTAATCGTGTATAGACTAGAGTCAGTGGGCGGTGCTTAACATAATGATGGCAGAGTTGCATGGTTCTTGTAAACAAATAAGCTGGCGAATGGCGGTCTTTCGAATCGGCTTTGGCTGCGAATCTGGAAGACTTGGAGTTATGCTTTTCTTTGAGAAAATAACAAAGAACGGCACTGAAATCATTCTTAAAAAGGGAAGATGTGTTCTGAGTTTCGTATATATATATATATATATATATATATATATATATATATATATATATATATATATATATATATATATATATATATATATATACAGTGAGGACTCGTTTGAATGAACGACTCAATGACTCACTCATTAAGACGGCCACCTGCTGCCACCTACTAGAGGTTAGTTTCATGTTTAAACATACTTTCCAACATTTGTTATTTGTCTGTTCAAAACTACAAATCTCAAAACATTATTTAATGCAGTTGTAATTTTTCAGTGTAAATTATTTTATTTGATTGGTAACAGCCCTTATAGTGTCTTATTTTAATTTAAAGGGGGGGTGAAACACTCAGTTTCAGTCAATCTCATGTCAATCTTGAGTACCTATAGAGTAGTATTGCATCCTTCATATCTCCGAAAAGTCTTTAGTTTTATCATATTTATAAAAGAAATATGGGCTGTACCGAGTCTTTCCGGAAAAAACCGAGCGCCTGGAGGCGTATCGTGTGGGCGGAGCTAAAGAATGACAAGCGCGCAAAGCGGTGACGTCCTCAAGCGTGGAGAAACCCATCTATCTCAGCTAATACAGATAATGATCCACAATCAAATCTGAAGCTGAAATAAATTGAACAGGAGAAATGGCAACATCAGGATGTCCGTCTCTGTGGTATGTACTGTATTTAGGGGCCTTTGTGTGTCTTTACGCGCAGTTTATGAGGACATGATTCGGTTTATGGACTATTGTATGTGACTAGACCTTAGAGGTAGCAAGCAAAACGGTTTTGCACGTCAGAGTCAGAATAGTGTAACGTTATACAGAACAACAATGGAGTAACCGTTAGCGCATTTGAATGACGAAGCACGCGATCGTATCGTTTACTGATGTTTACTCATGCGACGGTAGCCAATAGCAAAGACATTTGAAGTTGATTTACTCACCGGCATCTTCCAAAGCAGGACCGCTCTGTCAAAAACACACTTCTTTGGTATGATTTGGTGAAGTCATGTGACAGCAGTGACCGTGGAAATCCACTTTGCGACGCGACTGAAGCGATGCCTTGAAGCTTCCCGTCATTTCTGCGTTCAAATCGGTTCAAATGCAGCGCTGCCTTCCCGGAATGCTGTGCTGAAGCGTTGAAGTCGCTCGACGTCACCCATAGGAATAAAGTGGAGCGTGGCGCGACATAAGTGTTCACGGACGACTGGATCTGCACCTGAGAGACTGTTTACAGCGTGCATTTCCTCTCTCTCCCTCTAGTCACGCGCGCGCGCACCCTTCCGGGAGAAGAGCCCGTACAGCCCATACAAGGACCTTCCGCTCTATTTAACGTCAAGTAGACCCATACTCGAAAAAAACTCGCCGAAACTTGTGAGAAACCGGAAGGAGTATTTTTAACACAGAAATACTCCATCAAACGTCCAACATTAGTTTTTGAAACTTTGTCTATGTTTAGGATGGGAATCCAAGTCTTTAAAGGTGTAAAAAGCTCAGTATGCATGAAACAGCATTTCACCCCCCCTTTAACAATATAAAATGAAACTGAAGCATAGCCTTTATTTAATAAGATTAAGGGGAAAATTCCCTTTATAAAAGGTAAAAATATCATAAATTTCAAATGATTCAATACATTTTTTTAAATCACAAATATGCATATATTTAAAAAAATGTTTAAAGCTGATTGAACACTGGGGAGAATATTGCTTCAGAATAAATTATATTTACAACGCACACACAGACGAAAAAATAAAAAAATATCGAACTTTTTTCCGGACAAGCTAATTTTTTATTCGGACAACTAAATGAAGGATTTACTTGTCTGAAGGACAAGCACATAAAAATGCCTAATGTCAAGCCCTGCCTCAGTTAGAGCATTGAAGATTGATCGAGGCTGGGTCTTTCTACATGACAATGACCAGAAGCACACAGCCAGGATAACCAAGGAGTGGCTCTGTAAGAATCATATCAAGGTTCGGGCATTGCCTACCCAGTCTCCAGACCTAAACCCAATAGAGAATCTTCGGAGGGAGCTCAAACTCCGTGTTTCTCAGCGACAGGCCAGAAATCTAGAGAAGATCTGTGTGGAGGAGTGGGCCAAAATCCCTCCTGCAGTGTGTGCAAACCTACGAAGGCTACTGTACCATGGGCGTAGATTACGCGGGGGACGCGGGGGACATGTCCCCCTCACTTTTAATAAAATGTATTTTCGTCCCCCGCACTTTTACTGGGTCACACCGATCCTAGTCGACCCGCTCCGAGCGGGATTCGATCCGGCGTTACCCTGCGCGGCGACGGCCAAGTTAACAGGGACACTAAAAACAGCCTTCTCTAACCTCGGTTTATAGCGCGCTTCTTGAGGTCACGGGCAAGTGTATTTACATAGAAACCAATGTGAATACATCAAGATTTAAATTCAGAGACAAAAAATAATCTATGCATGACCTGTAATTTTTTTCGATTCCTAATATAAGGAGGGCGCTCACATAGAAAGTCCAATAGTGGATTCGTAATACCCAGTCACGCTGCTGAAGGAAAACAATCGTTATGAGAGATGAAACGTGACGACGACAATCAGACGATTGCGACAATATATGCTTTATGTGTGTTTTTCAAGTCATCTCGATGTAGGCTACTTATTGACAATAAAGTAGGCTATCATGTGATTAATGTTTAGTATCTTCTGCTCACCAAGGCTGCATTTATGTAATGAAAAATAGTTAAAAAAGTAATATTTTGAAACATTATTACAAATTAAAACAGTTTTTTTCCTATGTGAATATATAGTAATTTATTCCTGTGATCAAAGCTGTATTTATCATCATTACTCCAGTCTTCAGTGTCACATGATCCTTCACTAATTATTCTCATATGAGGATTTCATAATCAAGAAACATTTATGATTATTATCTGTGTTAAAAACAGTTGTGCTGCTTAAAAATGTTGTGGAAACCATGATAGCCTACATGTTCTTTTTCAGGATTCTATAGAATTTTTGAATATAATTTTTTGAATAGAAAGTTCAATGGACAGCATTTATTTGCATTTATTAAATCAATTATTATCTAATTTGTAATATTAAAAATATCACTTGTGATCAATTTAATGCATGTCTGACCAATACAAGTATTAATTTAGCTCTTTTTTTAATTTTACCACAAATGTTTAGATGGTTTCCACAAAAATTAAGCATCACCATGAGCAGCATAAATGATAATAATCATAAATGTGTGTTGATCATCAGATCCTCATATGAGAATGATTAGTGAAGGATCATGTGACACTGAAGACTGGAATAATGATGATAAATTCAGCTTTGATCACAGGAATAAATTACACTTTACTATATCTTCACATAGAGAACAGCATGGTTTACATTAGAATACTTTTTTTTTTTTACATTGCATAAAATCTGTAAAGTCTTAATGCAGAAGTGTTTGTAGTATATAAACCAATCATAAAATTGGCATAAAAAATAGGAGAATAACATTATAGATATTAATTAATGGTTATTGTTCAGCAGTGTTTTTGATATCTTGCCCAATTAAAAGCAAGAGATGCGATAAATTATATTGGTCCAAAAAAAAAATGTCATTACGACATTTCTGTCCCCCTCATTTCTGAAAAGATGGCTACGCCCCTGTACTGTACCAAATATTAACATTGATTTTCTCAGGTGTTCAAACACTTATTTGGAGCTGTATCATTCAAATAACTAGTTAAAACATGTATTTGAAAAAGTGATTTCTGGATTTTTTTTTATATTATGTCTTTCACAGTGGACATGCACCTATGATGACAATTTCAGACCCGTCCATGATTTCCAAGTGGGAGAACTTGCAAAATAGCTGGGTGTTCAAATACTTATTTTCCTATATATATATATATATATATATATATATATATATATATATATATATATATATATATAGGAAATATATATATATATATATATATATATATATATATATATATATATAGGAAATATATATATATATATATATATATATATATATATGAGCTCATCACTGTCACTTTTCACCCCGCCGTCCAATCACAGTGGAGGAGGGGCGGCACAAATACAACACAGACCAACCGCCACATTCTGCTTGTACAA